>NW_023596921.1:21765439-21782302 GCF_011947565.3 Pollicipes pollicipes
AATCTACATAAGCATGACTTTGTGTACATATATACATATATATATATATATATATATATACATTAGGTTAGGTTTTATATATAAATATATATATATATATATATATATAACATGTATTTCAAAACATCTGGCATGGTGGTAGTGAGTGCATTGTGGGAAGACCCCACCCCATTCAATTTCATTGTTGTTGTATCTCTTCATGTGACATGATTTATTAATACAAATGTCCAAATGTTTGACAAGGTGACATCTGCATAAGGTAACACAGTAGCGACATCATTGGATAGTGCCATTAAGTGGGTATGATAGACCACTGTCCCATGTTGACATCTATCTCATAGCTGTTATCTATGTTTCACCAGCATGTTGCACCTCAAGACTTACATTGCTGACCAAAAACATTGAAACTTTTGCCATGAAAAGTTTGAACAGCTCACTGACCCAGGTTACCTTTGAAATGACAGGTTAGTACACTGGTTAACCTAGATCTGAGGCCAACAGCATGCTACAATTTGAGCCAAGGATTATGACTAGCCAAACAATTTCCTTATCAATAGACTGAAGCAGCATAAATAATCAGTGAGATAGCTACACCAAGAGGGGGGAGTGAGATTTCAACTATGACCTTGACTGATCTGTTATGCTTACCATCAATACATCAGCTATCTAGCTGTCTTATTTTTGTCTACTTATCTTTGTTCTGTTCTGAGACAGCAGGGCAGGCATCTGCTACTGTCATAAATTTTAGACTGATAGTTACAGCACCTGCCTTCAGATTCACAGGCCAGAGACAAGGCTGATTTCACAGTTTCAGTCACTTTTAGAGCTCCTTACATCCAGGGACTAGAATGGCCTCCAGCTAATGGCAGCACCTGTGAGATAGCACCACACAGTGCAACTGGCCATACCCATTGCCATTTGGTCCCATTGATCATCTCAGCCAGCTACAAATCATACCTCAAAACCATGTGATTGTCCCAAAATTTCAACAAACAAAAGCATAACAAAACACAACTGAACATCTACCACATTTTCAAAACCAACTTAGACCCTGCTACAATATTGTGTTACAAATTTGGCTCCAAATTACATCTCAAATAAGCACAGAGCATCACAGAACTAGGGCCATACACATTGCATACCGTTTCACTTACACTAGCCGGTCACCATGTCAATAACACAGGTCTTCCTCAGCGTGCAGTCAATGTGCCTCGGCTTCGCCTTGCCTTACATCCAATTTTCGATCACCTTGCTTCCCAGCCTAATTTTGACAGTCATAGCCTCAGTTCGGTGTTTATCGTTTCATTGGGCGGATTAACCCTAACACATCTGCCAACTCAATTTCGCACCCGCCCTACGGTAGGGTGCCGGGGTTTCATAAGCATACGACATTCTCCACGGAGACCCCCTGGATGCGCCACCGCACGCGCTGTGCCAGATTAGATGCGCTGCCACCTTATTGGTAGCTCTGCCGCACTCTCACTTTACAGGACATTTTTCTCACTATACCACAAGGTTCGGCCCCATGTGTTACATGCTGTGTCAAGTCACGTCGACCAGACTCTGCGTGAGAGCAGAGTCAGAGTGAGACGCCATCTGGCTAAGTCAGAACGGAACCGATTGCAGTAAGTATTTGGCGGAGCCAGGAAACTTGGGGTCGCAGTTAAGTCAATCGTAATTGCATCCGGTCTGCGATGGTGTCATATTCAGGCGCGTAACAATTCAGATAAAACGTTATTTTAAGGTAGCGGAGCTCGAGCATGCCTGCGTAATTCAGTATCTAGGTCTTAAACATGGTATCCACTTTTGCCTATCATATCTCAAACACAGCCGAGTTCAGCAGGCACATGCCTTTTTAGCCGGTTGTGTCAAGCTGTTTCAGACATTTCAAAATGCTAGTTACGCATTGCGGAAGCGCATGATCATCTCTACAGGATTACAGGACAAATCACCGAATGAGTTTTCTGACGGCCTGTTCGTTGAATGTGCAAAAACCGAACTTTTTTGCTGCCATGCCTTTTTATCGCCGAGTTCAAAAGACGAACTGCGGGGGGCGAAATACATATTGACGTGTCTTGTTGGTGACAAGCATATTGTCAAAATTTAAATTATTCCTGATGCTAATGAGCCCAATTTTGATGTGCCCAAATGGGATGTAGGCGAGTGTCAGATCAATGAAAAATCGTTGGCACATTTTTGTCGGAATACGAATTGACGAATGGCAAAAAGACGGCTTTCAATTCGTCCAATGGCCAAATACCCGAATTCATTTGATGGAAATTCGAACCGGAGATTGGATTTAGTTGAAGTGATAACACCCCTTGACCGTAAGAGGCTGCCAAAAATAAATTACGTTCCGCGCTGATGCGGACGATGTTGGTGGAGCGTAGCCAATATTGCTCAGGTTGCAGAGGACCAGAGAAACCCGTGTAGCCTTAGAGGGAGATGGAATTTGGAACTTTGCTAGACGTGCGTGGCTTTATGTGTGGACGGTCCCGAATGGTTTCCACCAACGCCAAGCGGAATGGAACGGAAAGGACTATCATTGCCATCTGATCCCTAAATGGAATTGTTCCTATTTGGTCACTAATTAACACGGAATATGCCAATCGCCGAAAACATAAGGAATCCAACAGTATCACTTTTCATTCCATGAGGCCCGCAAGTAAAACACAGGTGCATGCCATCCTTCAGGCATACATGATAGGCAACAATTTTTCGAGTAAAAGTGACGTTTGGGAGAAAAGTAGGTAAGCGGGCCTGAATTCGTCGCCATTATCTATTCGACGTTAGAAATTGAAATTACAACCTTTGTATGCATAGGCGTAGGAACGTTTCAAAAGGTATGGAGGGGGGCAAGCTCAGGGTGTACTTCAGAAACTTTTTCTGGAAAGCGAGCCCGATGACCGGGGAGGGGGGAGGGGGTAAAATGGAGATTGTTATTGCTCTTTACTCAAATGTCATGGCTGCTATGCTAGCTATGCATCTAGAGCTGTTTATCACTGGTGCACAATCTTGCCTATTCGGCTCATCTGTCATTTGGCAAATAAGGTTATCCAGCTTCCCTGGATTATTCGTCCATTTTAACATTGTCTTTCCTGGGGAGACGAAGTTCAACGAGCGGGTAGGTACTTTGGGCTATTAAGGAAACATTTGCCTGCACAGTGTAGATGCCAAAATACGGCATGGATATAGGTTGGTGAGAACTTAAAAAGTGGATCGATGGCTCACAGTGCGTCAGGTTTTTCATGCGCCTTCATTTCGCTGGCTGCTTTTCAAGAAATAATACTTCTCGCAGCATTTTAGGCGGAAACAAACTTGGGAGTTTGAAACTGATAGAAGCAATGTGACAAAATCCATAAAACTGGAGATTCTCTTTCAATAATGAAGCCACCTAATATGACTCATCTGTCATATGCTCCTTATCTGGGCCTTGCCCCTGTCCGCCGTCGGTAGTCACTGCCCTGGCCTGGATGCCTGCTGCATGACTGACCGCGAGCTGATCGTGTGGCTACTTTGTCGCATGCTTTTGAATCATCGTTACTTCTACATGGCGTGTGAAACTTGTGATGGACACATGCAGCAGTATTTTTCCCTAATTATCTTCCCTTATACCACACCACCGCAGACAAATGCGGGTCTACCTGGTGACTAGAGCACCAGGCGTACATTACCGTTTCCGGTCAAGGGCTGATGGGCCATTCCGTCCCATCGCGAAGTGTCCTCTGGCTATCATCCTGGTGGCACGGGGCGGGATCTCCTGGTCGATCCGGAGGCCATTAGAAGGACATATCATGCCACATTGTCCCCATCCCTGACACGGGAGGACTTCTGATCCGCGCAGTTAGCCCCGGATCAGCACAGGAACCTTCATTGACGCAACAACATCCCTGATCACCGCAGGCAGTCCGATAGTTTTCACATATACCCCAGTTCCATGTTTTGCTGTGTTCCTCAGAAATATTGAGTTCTCCCTGACTGCAGATTGCTGATGGAATGGGTTTTATAATTTGTATTAACATGGCCAGCCCATGATCGTCTTATAATGCTCAAGATCCTGTCAGAGCTGATTACCAATAAGAAAACTACGTAATATGGTGTTGAACATGCGTGCTCACAAGTCATAGTGATAGCAGCCTCGAAGCCCGGCGTTGCAGTCACCAGGCCGTGCGAGGTCATCCTTGCGGCTGTATACCAAGTGAGGCCAATGAGCAAACGGAAAAGATGACGCATCTTGAGGGAGATGGCTGGTGAGCTAGGTAAATCGGCATGCATGTTTAATGCAGTGCAAAAGTAAGCCAAATGCAGCCTTAATCTGAAAAGTGGGGGGCCCGTTAACATTGCTGGCCCCTACCTTGAAAAGTTTGGGGGGCATGGCCTCCTGGCCCCCCTGTTCCTACGCCCATGTTTGTATGGAGGAAAAATTCGACATAGGTCATTCCCCTAGGCTGGTAGATTTCGACAAATGTTATTCGCATGAAGAACATTGGGGCAAATTATCATTGAACTGGACGATGCGTCGAAAGAACATTTCGTCAACTTGACATATCGACAAGAGACATGTCGTTGAATTGCCTTTCGGCCTTGAACACTTCTTTTATGACATGACAGGAAAAAGACCCATCAACAAATAATATTCAGCTAAATCGATCCAGCAAGAAGCCGGTCAGTTAGATGCCTCTCAGTTTTGTCCGGATGCAGTGCTAGAGTACCTAACCATAATGTGGGCAGGTGCGGATAGGTCACACAAAACCGGTCGATTGAGCGTGGCACAAGTTTCTTCTTTGGCCAGTAACTCACACATTAGCTGGAGTTGCCACGCCTCTGTTGTTCAATTACACCGGCAGCGTTACTTCAAAATTTCATCTTTAATGTCCCCGAGAGTTCAACATGATGCTTTTTTCTAAGCAACGTCGTTTGAGCAAAATTTGTTTCGGAGGTTCCGCTCTGAAGCTCTCCTTTACATTTGCACCTCTGCCAACCCGCACACACACGCTACTCACTGTGTCTCGGACTTGTGTGAACACCTTGAATGGCAGTATTTTTATGCCAAAGGGGTGAAGGTGATGATAACACCAGTAAAAAGTGCATGCGTGGCAAAAGTTACACCACTTCCGCAGATGACAGCTTGCCGCGTGTGCAGCTGCATGTCTGTGAATTAGTAGCTCCGTGCAAAACCTCACTTTAAATCGATCACGACGTGTTTTAATTTCATATTTACCTACGCCTGTAAGATACCATGCCGACTTGGACGTCATTTTGGTAAAATGATGTGGGTGCAACACACAGCTTGCTTCCTTCGCAACGTTTTGCGGTAAGGTTAGTCATGGCAAAGTGCCAACTGCTCAGTGTATGAAGCTCGTTTGAGGTACAATCTTATGGTTAAACAAAATTATTTCTTCCGTTAAGAGACCTGTATTTGAAGGACGCGCTTGTGAAAATGAGAAAGCGCGCGGCTTTGGGCAGGGCAGCAGCTTCGAAACCTTCCTGGTGCAACAAACACCGGTCGGGTTAACTGCTCTTCAAGGGCACCAGTTCCGCACAGTGGATCCAGAGATGTCGTTACCGAACTACCACTACCGTTTGCATATCGACTGTACGGTAGCAGCCAGAACAAGTCTCGCTGTCGCTGCGTGAAGCATACTAATACACGGATAGCGGCCGGCCAAGAAGCGGCCGGTCATGTCGCAGGTGAGCCGTTTGCTGTACTCGGCTTGCTCGACGGTGGGCTGCCGCTGCTGGACGCTCGCTGTGCTGGGTTTGCTCGACGACGAGCCGCTTCTCGCTGTGCTAGGCTTGGTCGACGACGAGTTGTCGCTGCTGGACGCTCGCTGTGCTGGGCTTGCTCGACGACGGGCCGCTTCTGGACGCTCGCTGTGCTAGGCTTGCTCGACGACGAGTTGCCGCTGCTGGACGCTCGCTGTGCTGGGCTCGCTAGACGACGGGCCGCTGCCAGTCGTGTACCGGATGTAGACCAGGAGTCTCGCGCTGAGGAAAATGCTTGCGACTCTTGTACTTGGCACGGCCCCCATTTTCCTGTGACTTTTGGCAATAACATCGATATTGTAGTGATCTCGGCCAAATGTACGCATTTGGGCTGATTCGTGGATCTATGCGTGGTTAAGCGTAAGAAGAACCCGTTTTGTAGGCGCTGAAAATCGTCAGTCTCTTGTCGTTGTGGGCAAGACGTATGGTTGTGTGCACTGATCCAACTCACGAAGACGCCGGACGGGTGTTCTCAAATCTTTCTGCAGCTGACTCATTTCAGTCTTGCGCATGGTTCCTGATATTCGACGTTGGTATTGGTATTTTGGCACAACTTTCATCACAACATTGAAGTCTTCTTACCCATCGCAATTCAGAAGAGGCACTTTCGCATGTGCGTGACCTGTCGCGCGACCGATTCAAACCTTGAGAATGAATAGCAATACTCAGCTCGTTTCAGGCTCTTGTTCAACGAAATCGTCACAACTGCGGTGGCGAAGATGGCTAGGACACGGCAAAGGGCAAGCGTCCAGAAAACAGTAAGGTTATCATGGCGTTGCTCTGAAATGCATGGCTTTACCGTATAGCTTCCGCTCCGTCAATGCACTGTATCCTTATGGAGAGCTTGCCCTTGTAAACGCTGACGCATTTAAGTGAAAGCGAAAAGAAACCCAAAAGCTAGCAGACACGTCATCAAACACCTTGCGCGTATCGCCTCGATGGAGGGGCTGAGCGGCAGAGAGTGTGTGCCAGCGGCAGATGACTGCGCTATGAGAGGCGTGAAGGCGGCCTGACCTGAATGCAGCCCGCCTGGCCACCACTCCCGTGCCTTCTGGGTTACCAGGCCTTGGGCATCGATTGGCCCTGCGGCCGACGAACGGCCCGCGCGCGGCCCGAGGTTATAATGCAGCTGCCCGTCCGATGGCAGCACTGTTCGCAGCCAAATCAATAGGCCACACGAATTTTGATAAAGCCGCCTGATTCACACAGTTTAAGGCGTTGAATACTTCACCTCGTGAGCCAGGCGGAATATTTCGCTGCCCACCGGCAGCCTGGAATGAGGAGTGCGTGGATGGAAATGGAGGATACAATAGGTAACCCTTTGCTTGGTGGAATGAAACCCGCGTTGCTTTGAAGAAACGAAGAACGGGCTTGATAGAGCTGCTACTTCCATGTAATGGCACGATTCGCTGGCACAATTGCGGACACTAAAACCTAACCATACATTAACATTACAATAGCGTCCATACGACGTGCATTATGTCCACATGTATAGCTATCACAATAAATCAAAATCCCAACCCATGGTCCGCGAATGACGGAAATACCATTCGGCGCACGGGCCGCGGCCCAGGAAATGAAGGCCGCCTGGGATGGTTTCCATCAGAGGCGCCGTCTAGTGTGTCGTCGGCACACATGGGGCCGGCGCGGCGGGTGGGGCCGGCTGCGCGCGACTGACCGCCCGCGGCGCCACAGACGGCCAGCAGCCGCCAGCAGGAGAGACGCGCGGCGGGGCGGCGCCCGGCTGCTGCGGACGGGCCGAGGCGCTGGCCGGCGGTGACCATACAGAGGGCGCCAAGGCACGTACCGCAGGTGAGGAGCCTGGGCGGAGCCAACTGGCAGGTCCCCAGTGCTCTGATCTGCGGCGTGTGGTTGAGTTGACGTGATGGTGAGCGAGACGTTTGGTGTGATCGATTATTTGAACGTGCCTCCTTTTCATTGGTTCCTCCGCCCACCTCAGCGCGTCACCAAACACTTCTGCAGAGTTGAAATCATCAAATAGGTAGTGTAGTCACGGAACTTTCATCAGCCCCATCCTTTGGTCAGGCTGTCTAATACAACATGGTGCTCCAAGGACGTTCACTAATTGCACAGAAAACAAATAGAAAATGAACGCACCATCCCAATATATTGGCATCAAGTAAGTCTCTCACATTATCGCCGTTTTATCGTATGTTTTCAGCCGAGACGAAAATGCCGCCCTAACGAAAGTACCGCTGTCGCCCATTAGCATCCCAAAGGGCTCATTCCAATGTAAAAATCTGCAGGCTCCATGTGTGTGAAAAAACGCTGGTATAAAGACGAGCAATTAATTCGGGGAAGCGCTTGCTCCATCTTTTGAGTCATTTCACTCCGAAACGATTTACAGATAGACCTAACTGCTGAAATGGAAGTCTTTCTTCGTCACCGTCAGCTTCAACATTCGTTGTTATCCGGATGCTGAGTGCTACCAAAATGCTGAAGTAGTCAGCATGTTTATATTTACCTTGAAACCACTGGGCACAAATCTCGCACTAATTTAGGCGGCACATCCGTTCTGGTGTCAAGTCATAACAGCTGTACAGATTTGTTAAGCGCTAAGGTTTAGTCATCATTTGGGATTGTGATGCTGCACGTAATCGATGAGAAGGCATTGGTACGCTGCACTCCAGTTTTTTTTTTGTAACTACGAGTATTTACGTAGAATCACTCATTTTGTCATGTGGTACTCGACATTAATACAGGTTACATCACATTAGGGATGCTCATGGATTAGGTAAGTATTTGGATTTCAGATTTGACAATCTATGGATATACTTGACTCATCTACAAAACTTCAAAGCGGAACGGAATGGATTGCGTTGAATTCGAAGCTATGGCTCCACAATTGGATTGCAATGGATCTACGCGGTGATATACGAACTACGCGGTGTAGCCGGACCAAACATTACTTTCATGTAAGGAATTCAATAGCGGATCTTGTGGTATAACAAAATAAGATGCACCTGGTTAGGTTGATGGCCTATGGCAGTGTAAAGCTAGGCTATGGCTGTTAGCGAAGAGCATTTCTAAGGAACCGTTTAATGTGACACAACAGAGTGCTTAACAAAGTCATACATATCTGAGGTAGTTTCTTAGGCAATACACCAATTTAATTCATAATTACCACCAATTCCACCGACACAAGGTTAGGTATGAAGGCCAGAACGAGACCAAACTAATCTGCTTTTTTACTCAAGAGCTTGTTTTGTGGAATAGCTTCTGGTGCTCATTTCGGATTTAACTGCGACAGGGACCAAACGAGAGCTATTTCAGGAATTTTTTAAAGGTGGGATTAGACCATTGACTAAAGTAACCACGTCTGCATTCCGTTTTATGGGTCATACCGCCTAGCGTAATCCCTGACGCTTATTTGAGCGGCAAAATAACATCAATTTCCTAGGTTTTTTGGTTATCTTAACTTCGGAAAGTCAAAAAGGGCAACTGACCTCAGTGACCACCATTGACCTTTTGTTTACAATAGGTATCTAGGTCAAGACGGTTGCATAAGGAGGTCTGTGGGCGCTTGAGACACCGATTTGGATTTTGGCCTCTTTTGACCTTCGTTGGTCCCATTTAATGGCCGTGGAACCCCAAATTGGGTGTCTTGCCATCTTAGTTTTTGAGATATCAGGGGGTCAAATTGCCCCATCCCCACCCCACCCACCCGAGCAAAGGGTATTCAACCGGCTACTCGGACGCGTGCTAACAAAATCTGACATGCGAACAGATGATGCTAAGAGATGCTCTTGCTGTGGTTTTGTTTTAAGATTTGTTGCGAACTTTCGGCATGAACAGACCCCATGGTAGCAGTGCTTGAAGCATGAGCCCTAATCTCACCATCAGGTCGTGCAGTTTCAGGTCAACGGCAAAATTTTGTGACGAAAATTTAGCGTACCGGGACCACTCGGCACAGCCCGTCATGCGCTCTGACGGTCCTTGACCTTTAGGGCGGCTGTTGCCTCTGGCCACAAGCCATTTCTGACAATAGCGAGCACCTTGAGGGACTGTACGGGTTTCTTTCCGGAAATTGAATGCACTGCTGTGCATTTATTTTGGCCGCAAATAAGCCAGGACGCTATTAAAGCTACGTCCATGCGAATAAAACACGCTATTTTGGTTATTATTTGCGTCCGAGCGTAAGCAGGTTTCAATGGCTGGGAATGAAAATGAATGCTTAATTAAGGTTTTTGTCCATTTTTTAACATAATAAATTTATCTTCATCATCAGCTGAAGAACAGACTGCTTATTCTCGTGCCTAACAATTCAATGCCATGACAGCGTAACACAATGACGCGATAATATTTTTTATACACCCTCGGTGCCAAAAATGAGCATATTTTGTTGACATTTCCAAATGTGAGCAGCAGTATGCCATCTAAGGCAGCAGGAGGTACACACTGGTGTTACCTCACGTCTTTGAACGCTATTTCGTGTTTGGATGAAGCCATTTCCAGGAGAAAAAATCCGATAACATTGCGCGTCCAAAGTCTTGTTTCTGGAACAGACTCACGTTTTGTGAAAGAGACTTGCAAACTCTTTTAAGTGCATCAAACCCACGCTGCAGTTGATGAGCGCATTCAAAGACCGGCAATGAAGCCAACTGAGCCACCGCGATGGATGATTTGTAGACAATTCTGATTGATGGCTGGGTTGGATCCCGAAATCCGATCCCCAAAATTGAACTCAGGAAGAATTTTACAATATTTTAGCTTTGTTCTTGTACAAAGTATGACATGCACAGTATTTAATAAAATACTAGGTGACCTTATACCGATAACATATTTTTTAGCCGTTTAGCAGGATTTCTTGGAGTAGCTTTTTCGTCATACTTCTTGACACGGGCAAAATATAAATATCTGCAGATGATGTCGCCACGTATGTGTTCCACCTGAATGCTAGATATATACGCATGTTATATATATATATATATATATATATATAATATATATATCCTATATTTCAGGCTATATCTCAACCGTGTGGTAAGGATTCGTGATTAAAAATGATCATGAAAACACCGTACTTAACGGCTGAAACGTATAGTTTTTGTGGTAAGATAATTTATGATTATATCAATTACACGTTATGTCCTATTGTTTGTTGACGCTCACTTTTACACGTCAAAATATGTACGTGATATATATAGCTATAGCATGTATATTATGTAGATATATGATACACTTAATATGTATATATGCATCTTATATATAAACATATATAAGATGTATATATATATGTATATATATATATATATATATATATATATATATATTAAGTGGTTGCTCGAATGTGCTCTTAACGATAAGGTCAGTGCTCCAGACGAGTCGGTCGGGTCAGTGCAGCCAGCAGCCCGCCCCAGCAGCTTGGCCTGGGCTGGCGCTGGCGGGTCGGCACCAGCTCGATCGTCGAGCGCCGCTGACCCCTCCACTGTACTATTTTTAATGTTTTGCGCGCTTCCACGCGCGGCACCTTCTAGTGCGATCGGATGAATGCTATCGGCAACTGTTAAGCTTGCGTGCCTTGGCCTTAGACGCTTAAGTGTTTTGCCTAGTTGTCGAAAGCTACTTTAAGTGAAGGGGCTTAATCATGCCTTAACAGTTAATGGGATCCCGTTGGCTTTGATGTTGTTTTGTGGCCAAAGCATAAAAAGGCCCAATTTCCGCAAAGGTTGACGGATTCTCTATCGCACTGAGCGAGATTCGATGTTTCGTACAGAGTGCACAAAAGCGCTGAAAAAACTGCAAACCCCGTCCACAAGCCCTGAGGGCCTCCTTAGATGAAACGTATGTGCACGCATTCAAGAGAGATTTAATTTCTAGGCGTATGTTGAATCACCTTCCACCACCATCAGCTCAGAAAAAAGTGGAAAAACAGGCAAAAAACAAACATAAAATTAGTGTCGCCTAGAACATTACTATCATTCGCCAAAGGATTCACGCAACCGTTACAGCAGTCCTTTGGCTTGTTGGGGAGCTCGCTCCCGGCCAGGCTCATGGAGACCCCAGGGCTGCGAGAAGAGCATGGGGCATCTCCTCCAGTTGCACAGTCCCTGTCTCCGGCACCGTCACGAAAAAACACGGCCAGGCCGCCCACCGTGCACCCGAAGAAAAGGTAGAAGAACGTGCCTTGGTGCGTGAGGGCTGTGCGCCAGCGGCAAGAACGTCAGCGACACAAGCAGGTTGAATGACCAGTTGACGGCCGTGGTGATGGAGATGCAGGTGCTGCGGGCCCACACCGGAAAGCTCTCTACTGTGATGGTCCACGGCATGGCGCCCAGGCCCGGCGAGAACGGCGTGATGTAGAGGAGCATGCCAGTGATGGGCAGCCAGGCATAGATGGGGCGCCAGTTGGGAGCCCAGGTGAGCCCACCCACACCCAACGCGGCGGTGTCGGCGCCGCGGCCGGCCGCCTCCGACGAGTTGTGGGAGGAGACGATCGGCATGCAGGAGCCGTTGGCCGGCCCGGCAGCCAGGTTCCGGAAGCAGAAGCCGCAGACGCAGGTGCAGGTGCACGTCGCAGGTGCTGGCCGTTCAGCCGGCCGCCCCAGCCACACTAACGGCCGGAAAGGCGCTGGCGCTGAGCTGGAACCTGACGCCGAGCAGCAGCAGCGCCAGCGCCGAGCCGAGCGTGCTCCGCAGCAGGATCGGTCGGCGGCTGGCGAGGTCCACCAGCGTCAGGCTCACCGACTTAGCTAGCACGCTCGGCAAGATGGTCATGGAAGAGAGCCAGATGGCTGTGACCATATCTCGCACGCCGGCCAGTGTGGTGATGTTGGCACTGTAGTAGATGACCGTGTTGACGCCCGACACCTGCTGGAACAACTGCAGGAGCAACCGGTGAGCACGGCGCCGCGTGGTCGGGTCGCGCAGCACCTAGCTGAGGACAGAGCGGCTGTCGCCGGTCGCCACCCTCGCCCGGTGAACCTGCTCCTGCTCGTCGAGGTCGGCCTTGATCGCCTCGTGCTCGTCCTGCACGTGCTTCCCGCCGCCGCGGATCCGGTGCCGCACGTCATGCGCTTGCGCGTCCCGGCCTCGGCTGATCAGGAGGCGCGGCGTCTGTGACATGAAGGCGAACCCGACCAGCTGCAGGGCGGGCCGGCAGCGCGGCTGGACCGAGCAACCAGCGCCAGCCCGCGGGCGCGGCCCGAGAGCGCTCCACACGTGAGCGAGGCCACCAGGCCACCGAACGTGATTGGCTGCCTCCGTCAGGGTGCCGAGCAGTCCGCGCGAGGCGGCCGGCGCCGACTCAGGTACGCAGATGGGCACGGTCATGCTGGAGAGTCCGAGGGGTGAGGGCCGATCACCAAGCGGCACAACCGGCTTGCGATCGAACCGGTCGGCCAGCTGGCCGTCCAGCACGCGGCCCGCCGAACGCGCGCCGACACCACTTGTGCCAGAAGTCGGTCACTTGAAATGGCGGCGCACCAACAGCATGGCGCCCGACACCACGCCTAGTCGTAGCCGAACAGTAGTTTGCTGGTGGCGCTGAGGGAGGTCAGTAGGGTAGAGTAGGGTGCCGTCGTCCGGCGGCTGTCCCGGCGCAGCAGGTAACATGGTGGGGGCCATGCGGCGGAAACAACTGAGCCAGCGTCGGCGGGCCGGCGGTCCCCGGCACAGCAGGTAACATGGTGGAGCCGTGCGGCGGAAACAACTGAGCCAGCGTCGGGCGGCCGTGGTCCCGGCGCAGCAGGCAACATGGTGGAGCCGGTGCGGCGGAAACAACTAGAGCAGCGTCGGGCGGGGCCGGCGGGCCGAGCCGTCCCGATAGGGTGGCGCTGGCACAGCGGCACTGGAAGGTGATCACGTGCGTCCATAGCATGCTGCGGGACCAGGACCACGGCGGTTGCACACGGAGGTACACGGACTAAGCGGGACCGTTTTGGGTCCCGCTTAGTCCGTGTGAATTACGTAACAAGATACATGAGAGAATACGAATGTCCTGGGGTAGTAGTGGGGAACTGGCGCGGTTCATTATTCGTCTCCGTTCTAGAGAAGCATTGTTATCGCAATCATAATCGATACTTTACTCATTATCATAATCGATACTACATTATATCCGTTAGCAAAGCGATGTGTTGGCCTCAGCACTTTGGTCGGTCCGTGTTTCGATGTCTTCTCCCAGTCAGTGCCCGGTTTTGTGCTGATGTATCACAATGCAAACACTGCCCTCTGAAAAAGCGCTGTATTTCATCTCAGGAGAGTAAGACAGCCGGTGCATGGTATGTTATGAAAACCTGAAATCAGCCGTTATTGAAAATACAATTGCCTCCCTTTTGTCGTCTGCACTGTTATCTGCAACGAATCGCGAGGTAAAAATAGGGCAGTGCCGCTGCTGCCTCACTGACAATTTGCTTAGGACAAATACCTAGCTCCACGGTGGTTGCACACGGAGGTCTGGGGTCACTTGAGATATCAATCTGCAGTTTGACCTTGGTTGACCTCATTTGACCCAAGGGTATTACCTAGAACTTCAAATTTCGGCTAAAGTGAGTTCACGTAAAAGTTAATCTACTATGTGAATTTGATGTGTCTAGCTATCTTAGTTTTTTAGATCTCTATCTTTTAGATCTCAGTGGAGTCAAATTGACCCCCACCCGAGGGAAGGGTGTTCAACCGGCCACCCGGGTGCGTGTTTAACCTTCAATCTTAATGTGCCCATACTTAGCCTGGGCATGATACTGAGTGGTCAGAGAAGCTCGCTGATTCGTGTCTGTAGCAAACGGCTCAAAAACACATAAGAATAGAGCTTCAGAGTAGGGAGCTGGTGATGTCTTTGGATTCAGCTTAGGACGTTCATTTAAATTAAATGGTAGTTGTGATGGGGAGCGATCATTTTATCTATTAGCATTACTATTTATTTTGCAATTCATCTCATTCTTCACTTTTCACGAACACACGATATGTTCTGCCTCCATAGGAAGTTGGTTTAAAGCCAAAACCATGAATTCTTTTCAACAACTAGACCCAGGTGTTTTATCTATGTTTAACAGACCTGATCTATGGGCCACAAGAAGACGGTCTGGGTTCTCCGAACCCCGCCCTGCAAAGAATGCATACACGCGTGCGGCACGTGGTTGTGGCGTTGCGTGGCTGTGGCTGTATGGCGCCTGACTGTGGCGTTGCGTGGCTGTGGTTGTAAGGCGCCTGACTGTGGCGTTGCGTGGTTGTGGCTGTGTGGCGCGTGGCTGTACTTCTAAGGGTATCCCAATGACGCTAATCTTTCTCTTGTCAGCTTACCATGATCTGTGAACGCCGACCACAAAAGCAAAATGTTGAATAAGATCGCAAATTATGCGGCTTTGAATTATGTATTTTGATTATTCATTCATGCATTTGTAGCCGTTTATTCGCCCATCTGAAATTTTTGTAGGTTACACATTTTCATGCATATTGGGAGGTATTCGTGTTTCATGGGTTCATGTTTCAGGAGGCCGTGTTTCACATGAGCACGTGTCTCATGGTTTCGGGTTTCAGTGTGCCATGTGTGACGTTCCACGTTCTCCAGCAAGACTCCTGTTTCAGGACGCTGTGTTTCACATGAGCACGTGTCTCATGGTTTCGGGCTTCAGTGTGCCATGTGTGATGCTCCACGTTCTCCAGCAAGACTCCTGTTTCAGAGGCCGCTGTTGGTCGGACATGAGCGCCGGTCGTAGGCCGTGCAGCGGCTACACACGCCCAGGGCAGCAAGATGGCCGCCGACCGCAGCCAGCACAAGCTGGCGCTGGACACCGGCCCTTGCGTCAACAGCCTGAACAGCGCCAATGGCACTCCGCAGACGCCCAGCACGCAGGTCCGTCTGGGGTGGGATTATTACCCGGATGTGTGCCGTGGGTGGGATTATTACCCGGATGTGAACCGTGTGTGCTATGTCACTAATGGTGGGCCCTGGACTCCTGGTTGTTTAGAGTGAGATTATTACCCGGATGTGTGCCGTGCGTACTACGTCACTCAGGGTGGGCCCTGAACTCCTGGTTGTTTAGGGTGGGATTATTACCCGGATGTGTGCCGTGCGTACTACTGCGTCACTCGGGGTGGGTCCTGGACTCCTGGTTGTTTAGAGTGGATTATTACCCGGATGTGTACCGTGGGTGGGATTATTACCCGGATGTGTACCGTGGGTGCTGTCTCTCAGGGTGAGTTCCGGACTCCTGGTTTCAGATGTGTTCGGGACTCGGAATGAAGCGATTGTGTCTTGAGTCCGACATGCCGTAGGGGAAGTTTTGCCATACATTTTGGACCCCCGAAATTTGGGATCCGTGAGCCATTGGACTTTTTGGGTGAGACACCCAATGATCTTTCACAATCCTAAATATTTCCGTAGTGTGGTGAGG
This sequence comes from Pollicipes pollicipes, assembly GCF_011947565.3. Taxonomy (NCBI): domain Eukaryota; kingdom Metazoa; phylum Arthropoda; class Thecostraca; order Pollicipedomorpha; family Pollicipedidae; genus Pollicipes; species Pollicipes pollicipes. Next base: position 21,781,558 of record NW_023596921.1, read on the forward strand.
GATCTACTAGTTTATGAGATTAACTCATAGTTTGCCAAATAATCTTCTTGAACGCATAATCTATTTTGAGCTGTGCTCTACAGATCTCAGAGGCTCCTTTTGTTTTTATGCGATTCTGCCCAGGACTTATTTGGCTCTAGGGAACTGCTATTGCGGCAAATGCATAGCATGGTTCGTGTACGACCTCTTCTATCCACAGCAATTTCTTCAAGAAAACCCTGCTGTCTTGTAAAACACTAGCAATGTTTTTGTTTATATTTACTGCTGTATCCAAAGCTCTCGCAGCGACTTGCCTCACTGGCAATGTTGTAGCCGTCAGCCATTAGCCAGTCCTACGGTCGCTCCGGCAGAACGGCCGGGCGTCATCACAACCCTAGAGGAGGGGCTCTGTGCACGGTGAGGTTTGCCGGGGGATGCGTCACACGACCACCGCAGCCCATTTATTTCCTGTCTACGTAATCCACAGTCATGGGTGTAGTTTGATCGTACTGTATTGTATGATTTTCCCCATTCAGTTGGAGATCGCCAGCCCTGTAATTTGGGCTCCAGCTCACCTAACTTTGAGAAAAAAGCGTGTCAGATCCCAGGAGAACCCCGTTTGTTGGCGTATTTTGGGGTGAAGATTGAGGCATTTTCACTGCTCAGCCTCTCCTCGCAACTCATGTTGCGAAACTACGGGGCCGCCGACAGCTCTGAGATAACCATTGCTGGCTGGGAGAGATATCGTCGAAAACAGAATTAAGGC
>NW_023596921.1:21782402-21849734 GCF_011947565.3 Pollicipes pollicipes
ACGCAGGCGGCGCTTCAGTGACGCTGGTGTCAGGTCTGCCGCGAAACGGCCGGGCGCGCTTTGGCTTGTTGGGTAATGGAGTTCGTGGGTGGTGACTGATTTCTGCCCGTCAGATGAACAGGGTACGGCATGTGATAAAAGAATCGTCCTATCGTACAGAGGTGTGTGAGCACAGATGCCTCGGACCGGGATTTATTGCATTATTGAGCAGAGCTTTAGAGCATTCAGCCACGCATGAAGTGGATCATAAATGTGTTGTGTTAGTCTTGTGTAGAACATGCTGGTCCAATCCTCTAAGCGGCCCACAAACTTTTACGTTATAGGTGGCATGTACGCACCGGACTGGACCCAAGCTGTTATGTACCGCACGCACTTAGCTGGCGGTGATGATGCTAAACGGCCGCAAAACTCCATAATTTTACCGCGCAATTACCAAGCTACCAAGCGTACCGTGAAGCCAAAGCCGTAATTTGATTACCCAGGGCACTCAAATGACCATTCAGTTTAAATTTCAGATTTGACCACAGGCATGTGGGCCAGTCATTTACGTGTCATACGCTGAGGGTCGCAGCAGCAGGCGTTCCCTGGACCAATGGTGCCCATAGCGACACACAACAGCCGAGAGCCAGCGTCAGCGCCCCGTCCCAGTGTTGACGACATGACCGCTGATGGCTTAGACCCGCCCTCTCCGCTGCTGGGGGCCGTGTCGCCACACCTGACGGCGGCGCGGCGGCGGCGGCGGCGCGGCTCCGCCCGGCTGGCCGATGACCGGGCCGGGCCGGCGCGCCCTTTGTCTCGCTCGGACGGCGCGGCGCCGCCCTCATCAGGCGTGGCCCAGCTGATCACGCGCCCGGCCGCCCGTGACGCGCGCACGACGTCGGTCAAGCCGTGCTGGTCACGTGACGCAGCGCCGCGCTCCGCCGACGGAATGGCGAGGTGGCCACGTGACCGGGCACGACGCCCCGGCGTCGGGACTGCCAGCTATGGCAATGCAATCGAGTCGGCATCAGGGCAAAACTGACATCTTAAAAATGGGAATAAGCTCGCTTTCATGCATCACTATGCGTGGCTAACTTGTTTTCGTCCCCTGTTGTCGTTCCCTATCCTTGTGTTGCGGTCTGTTGAACTCTTCACTTGCTACGGCTGGTGGGCTCATACTGCATTATTCTCTCCCAAACCCATCCCTTTCATCTGCCGAGTATTGCCATCCTTACATCCAACCAATCCCCATCCTGTCTTCTCTTGTCCTTCCCTTCACAATCATCGCCTAGAGTTTGCCATCGTGACGGGCACGCCAACAGCCACCGATGCGGCTGGATGTGGCGGTAATTAATACAATGCAATACAGTTAAACACAAAACAAGGTGATTGCTGGGCATGTGATGTGACGAGGCTGTCGTGACACCATTTGAAAATGGCAGGGCTTGCCTGTCATAAAGCGGGATTGGTTGCGCGAGTAATTTGAGACACTGTCGTTACGATAGCACTGAAACCGCAATCAAATCGGCATCAAGCCGGTTTGACCTGAACAGGTCATTTCCGTCATGTGCTGGCGGCTGACAAACCGGCTGTAAATAGCGGTCAATTGCCTCATCCGGCGGTTATCACCATTGTTCCGCGACAAAGGCAGTGCTTCTGTGTGTCGCTGCTCGTTGTCGGCGCCGCGGCGGACCTGTTGCCGCCGGATCGTGACATCATCACATCGCTTACGGCCGTCAGCCACGTTCGTCTCTTTGGAGTCTCTTGCAGGCGCTGACCGAGGTCACGCACGAGCACGTCCGGTTAAGCCATGCCAGGTGGCCGGTTAGCACGCTGAGCTGTCTCTGTCCCTCACTAGGCCAGGTGGCCGTTTAGCATCCTGAGCTGTCTCTGCCCCTCATCATGCCAGGTGGCCGGTTAGCACGCTGAGCTGTCTCTGCCCCTCATCATGCCAGGTGGCCGTTTAGCATCCTGAGCTGTCTCTGTCCCTCACCATGCCAGATGGCCGTTCAGCATGCTGAGCTGTCTCCGTCCCTCACCATACCAGGGGTGGCCGGTTAGCACGCTGAGCTGTCCCTGTCCCTCACCATACCAGGTGGCCGGTTAGGCACGCTGAGCTGTCTCTGCCCCTCATCATGCCAGGTGGCCGGTTAGCCGCTGAGCTGTCTCCGTCCCTCATCATGCCTGGTGGCCGGTTAGCATGCTGAGCTGTCTCCGTCCCTCACTGTGCGACGCTTCTCGTTATCTCGCTCGGCATCGCGCCTGCCGTTATGATCGAGCGTGACGCTAATGGTGGGCGTGGCCACATGCGCCGGCCATTAAGCGACAAAGGCTTTTGAATCTCACGGTCGGATAAGTAATCTGCCGACATGCACCGCAGCGAGTTATATAACAGTTAACATTTTGCGATCGCGTGTCCGGGTACACGAAATTTTATATCGCTTCTTGCGCGGCCGTATAAAAGGTGCAGTGATGCCAAATGTGTCCTAGCAGCACTGAATGAATTAGGCTTTCGGAATGCAAAGATATAGACGCAAAATTTTGCCACCTTTTACCAACTAAAGGAAAATACTAGCCGAGGCAAAAGTTGGGCAGATGTGCTCAACGGCAAAATCGCGACTTTATTGTGCCTAAGTTATTAGTTATGGAACAGAATCGGACTATGCTCCGACCAGTCATGATATGCCCGGCTCTGCATTCATTCTGTTTGGCGCATGGTCTGTAGTTAAAGCCAGCTTGTCTTGTTTTCCAGCAAGCACTTCGCGCCCGTCAGCGCGGGTCAGGCGGCGCTGGCCAACCCAGCCCGCCCTCCGCCCCCCGACGCAGGCCGTGCCGGCGCCGCCTTCAAGCGCAACCTCTCCTTCTTCCAAAAGGCGGCGCACACGCTGAACGCGCGTCATGACGCGCGCGCCGCCGCGGCGCGCGGCAGCGTCGACGTCCGACGAAGGCAGCGCGGCGGCAAGCTCCGACGGAGGCTCGAGCGACGGCCGGGCTGAGCCAGTGGCGGGTCACCGCCTCGGTTCGTCCGCGCTCTCTGACGTCACGGCTGGGCGGTGCGGCGGGTGCGGCGGCCGGCCGGCAGCGCCGGTCAGACCTCCGTCGCGGCCGGGACGGAGGTGCAGCCGCGTCAGGCCGGTCCGCGCGCGCGAGAATCGGCGGCGGCGTCGCGGAGAGGGTGCGCCAGCGGACAGGCGGAGGTAGAGAGGGCCTGCAGCCGGCCTCTGCGCTGCGCGCCAGCCTGAAGCCCACATCAAACCCGGGGCGTCTGGTGGAGCAGTGAGGACCTTCAGGAGTGGGACGAGCCGGAGGAGACGCTGCAGCCTCGCAGTGCGGGGTGGAGAAACGATCCGCAGGAGTGGGACGAGCCGGAGGAGGTGCCGCGGCCGCCGCCCCGCCGTCGGCCTGGCCTCCGACCCTTCTCGGCAGAGACCGGCCGCAGCTGCGAGGACCTGACCAGCTTCGGCTCACCGCGGTACCGGCGACAGACCGTCTGCGGCGGCCTGACGCGCGCTAAGAGCTGTGAAGGCGGCCTGGACCAGCCGGCGGCGGCCGAGCCGGCGGCCCGTACATTCAGCTTCACCTCCCTCGTGGCCCGGGAGGTGGAGCGGAGCAGCGGCCGCTCCATTCTGCGGCGGGTGCCGTCCGTGGAGGAGATCCTCGAGTCGGTGAAAGAGCTGCGCGTGCGCCGACGGAGCGACGGCATGGGGCGCGGCCAGGAGCCCGATCACGACCCGTACCAGGACCCGTACCAGGACCCGTACCAGGACTCGTACCAGACGGCGCACCCGCCGTCGGGCCCGGCCGACTACCAGAACGTGGTGGTCAGCGGACCGTCGCCTTGGACTGGAGTCAGCTTCAGCGGCCCGGGCCGGCGCGGCCGACGCGACGAGCCTGACGAGCGCAACGAGCGCGACGAGCCCTGCTACCAGAATCTGCCGGTCGGCCGGACGCGCGCGCCACCGGAGGTCATCTACGACCTGCCGGTGCTGACGGGCCGCCAGCCGCGTCCACCGCCGCCGGCCGCCGCCCAGCTGTACGAGAACGTCGAGCTGCGAGCGCCGCCGTCCCCGCCCGTCTACACGAGCCTGGCCGCGCGGCAGGTGGCCGCCGAGGCCGGCCGCGTCTCTCTGACCGTGCAGTACGACGTGCCGCGTGCCCCGCACGTGTATGACGAGCCACGACTCGGCCCGGATCGCGACGTCGCCGGGGGTCAGCCGGACGAGCTGGAGGACGAGTGGGAGCGGGACTCTCTGGAAGAGGAGCCCACCTCCTGCCAGCCCAACATCCCGCTGCCAGGTAAGCTGGGGTGAAGCGGTGGCTGTGGAAATGGCGACTTCCAAACGGGCCGCACTCGCATGTTTTTGATTTAACCCTGCGTTAGGCACTACACTTTGGTCCGTGAAGTGCACTTACCTGCTGAGGAGTTGCACTATTTTTTAAACTATGCTTGATGGAAAACTACCGATATTATGTCCTAAATGAGAAAGCTCTGACGTCATCATTTGTCGATGGATCATGCTTTTGCTCATTACCCTCGACGAGGTCTCGATGCGTGGACACATTCTAAAATTTGGTCCCTGTTCCCTAAAGTATCAAATGGTAGCATGATGAAATGTGTATCGTGGATATTAACAGCACATCTCGCATGCGTCATGCAAAATATTGCCGTAGTACCGAACTTCTCATAAAAAGTTGAATGAAAAGATAAGTCATAAGATGAATTACACTGTAATTACATACAAATTACATACATAATTACAAAGGCATAAGGCAAAAGTCAGTCAGAAAAGTCATAGAGAGATGAGATGACATATGAAGTAGCGTGTCGTGGTGTGAAGAGACGTATGCTTCTGACTTTGCCCAGCTGAAACACTTGGTTCGAACCTGTGAATACTGAATTTGCCTTCGCATTTAAGCAGCGTCTCAAGACCTCCCTCGTATTCGTGCTATCCTACAGCGGTGGCATGGCCATTGGTCGTCATTGGGTCTTCGCGACGCACTCAGCTGCTGAGGCTGTATGGGGTCGCCTGCCTCTCACCCTGGTACGAAAGGCGGGCACCGCGGGGAATCGAACCCTGGACCTCTGGTTCCAACGGCACCATGATGTGGCAGTTATTACCTCCCCTCCCCCTCAGGTGCACATTTCTTCCCCTTTTCTCCGAGGCTTTCCGGCCTTTCTCTCCCACCCTCCATGTATCGTTCAGCGCTCTTTCCTGACCAATTCCGCCTCTGCGGATAATCTGAGTTTTCGAGACCAGGACCGCTCGCGCACACAGCGAACACCGTTACAACCAATTAGCGGCGCGCGGGCGCCCGCTGGCCGTGCCGCCCTCACTGTTGGTCGCAGAACTGGTGCAGGAGACCAGCTCGGCGGAGATGAGGCCAGAGCGCAGTGGCCGCCGCCACCCGGCGGCAGCGCCGCAGGCGGGCGACATGAAGCGCCCGGCTGGCCAGCGGCCCACGGCGTGCGCCGTAAAGTCGGTGTTCTGTGCGGACATGTTGGCACCAGGAGTAATGTGTGGTCATTGGGTATGGCCTTTGCTCTGTGTCCGACACGTACGAGGTGGTATGCCACGGTGCCTTGCGAAACAAGCCACGACCTATTAAGACAGCGTGTGGTAATATGGAGCAGTTAACAGGCACTGACACCTTTGTGCAATGGGTCGATTAGAAAAAGATAGAACTTGTTCCACGTCTTTAACTTATTTTGATGTCAAGAAAAAGACCGATCAAAGGTCATGCTTATCTTAATTTGCACGAAATGCAGGCGTCTTTGGATTCATAAGGTGTCTTTGTTTTCCATAACAGATCACTCTCTACGCTGCAGCATTCATGCAGGATCGCACTTTGAGCACGGGCCGCATGCAAGCCTGGGGCCGATACCACTATCGTACTTTGAGGACGGGCCGCATGCAGGACTAGGCCCGGTATCCCTATCGCCCACCACTGATGCGTCAGTGCTTTATATCACAGCGCTGAGGGTCCTCGAGCCGAAGCCAAAAAAGCAGGAGCTGCTCTTCTATGCATGTGCATTGTGTGTTGGAAAAGGCCTTTGAAATGGAAAGATTATGTGTTGTGTGGAAATCGTGATGGAGAGTGTAACTGTGATTGCTTTCATGAACTGCAATTTTATCTCCGTTCTGGAGCTATGAATGCCGGAAACTTGATTACTCTAAGCCAAGCAGTTTTATACACTAACTGGACAGTTTGACTAGATGCGTGATTCATGATGTACTGTTATGACACTCCTAGTCAGTAATGGCCCACGATCTTAAGCCAGAGCACCTATCACGAGACGTAATCGCTGATAGCTGTTTGACCGTACACAATGAATTTAGCATGCGCTTGGGTGGGGTCAAATTGACCCCCTCCCCCCCCCCCCGAAGGTTTTTCCAGAATGGTTTCCAAGCGGCGCGGCGTAGCCGTGACAAATTTTGCAAAGCTGTAGACAATTAAATCGCAAATCGTTTGGTATCAAAATTAGATTTAACTTTCAACGTCGCTGACCTACGGCAGGTCAAAGACAGGCCATGGTTTTAGCGAAGGCAACTTCTAGGGAAATTCTGTTGCAATTTCATCGTTCAATCTGATGCAACAACTGAGTGTTAGACGGAGCCATTCATCTCTGAGACGCTTTCGTAAGCAGCGCAAATATTGAATGAGCAAATTAAGTTCACCTAAGCTTAGGTATGAAGGTCAGACCAAGGTCAAAACCAGCCTGCATTATTACTCTAGGGCTTGCTGTATGGGAAAGTTTCTGGTGCTCATTTCGAATTTATTGGTAGCAGGAACCATCTTATGCATTTTCCATGGACTTCTCAAAGGTCAGAATAGGTCATTGACCTAAGATGGCCAGGGTCGACATTTTGTTTTTAGGAGCATACTGCCGAACGTAATATTTGTCGCTTATTCAAATGCAAAACTCAGAGCAGCCTGATATGATTTTTGTCACATGATCTTCAAAAGGTCAAACAAGGTCACTGACCTTAAACGAGCTTGTGACATTGTGCTTAGAAACAGCTGTCTAGGTTCTACGGGCACTTCGGAGACCAACCTGGAATTTGACCTTGTTTGACCTTATTTGACCCGAAGTTCAGGACATAGGAACCTTAAACTTTGACCTGAGTGAGTTCACGTACAGGTCAACACACCCTGCGAATTTGGTGTATCTAGCTTCCTTAGTTCCTGAGTTCTCAAGGGGTCAAATTGACCTCCACCCGCTTCCTACCCGAGCGAAGGGTATCAAGTCGGCCACCCGGGCGCGTGTTAAGGCAGCCGAAACGCTGCAACATTTAAGCTTGAATCTCTTCATCGACTCCTTTGCGCACGCTGATTCATTCACGTCCTATTAATCCGTGCATCAGGTCTGGCCGCAAAAAGTTGCCCTTCCCCGCCTTCTAGACATGGTTGTTACTCGACTCACTCGTCCTGCACTATTTGCACATCAAGCTGGTCATGGATTATGTAATGGCCTTGTGAGCACGTGGGCCAAATAGCAATGCCAGCCAAGCGATGCACAATTTGCGACATGAGCTAGTGTAAGCATACAGGACTGCCCGTTACTTAATGCTCATAAGTTTGCGACCCTTTGGTATCAACGATTCTTTCGCCCGTCTTTCCCTAAAAATCGTTTGCACCCAAAGCCGAATGCCCCGTCCATATCATCACGCATATGGAGTACTTAAAGATGCGTACAGCTAGTTACACGTCATCTCCACCATCGGCAGACTATGACCGTGACCCCGGAGGACGTACATGGACCCGCCGACGAGCCGACCTCGGAGGAGCGGCTGGACGAGCGGCTGGACGACCAGCTGGACGAGGGCCTCGGAGAATCGGATAGCCGCAGCCACTACAACGACGACTTGGGTGAGGCACCGCTCGGGCCCTCCGACGGGTCAGGCTACTGGCGCATGGGTGAGAAAGTGATCGGATGTTGGCATGCATAACAACCCCATCTATACTTTTTATCCCCATCCATGCTATTCATGCCGTTTTGGACAACTTTGGCGGTTTGTTGGACGTCTTTAGTGGGGACAATAAACCCGTGGTAGAGAGCATTGACGCTCTCAATCATAGACTTCTGATAGAAACTTGCATAAAAATGCATGCAAACTGTTTTAAAGTGTTCTAATTTTGTCTCGAGACATCACATTCTACCTTTCAGTCGGCCGAGGGCGGGCTCCTAGGTCGCGCATTGGTGAGGGTCCGTCAGGTCATGTGGTCACCAGCATCCCGTTAGTCATGTGATCGGCCCGGAAGCCCATCTGATCGAGCACCGCTGCTGGTGGGGCGCTGAGCCCCCCCCCCCCCCCCCCTCTGCATCTGGACACAAACGGTTTGTTGGCCGCTGCCAAAGGCGACGTGCCCGTTTTCGTCCCGCACAACACTGGCCCTATCAGATCGACGTCCTGTTCCCAGCAACCAGTTTAAGGCCGGACCAAGACGATGCCGCGAGAGCATTACGTATGCCTCGCGTTCAGTTTTTGGTCGCAGGTGCCGTTCGGCCCGTGACGCCTCCGCCTGTGTGGGACACTCACACGTCACGTACAGTTCCCCCGATAGCCCAGCAGTGTCGGACCCGCTAGGTGACCCGGTGACCGATCCAGCTCGTGCTGCAGCGCTGGTGCAGGCGCGGCGTGTGCTATGCTTAATGAGCGTCCGGTCCCGAGTACCCTGCCCGGGTCTGTGTGGCTTGGTGCACCTGTTATGCAGCTGCTATGATATTCCATGCGTGTAGATGGGACAGCGATGGTTTGGGTAGTTTATGCTTCTGAACCTGAAACATTTGGTGAGCTACCTTGATGGATAAGTCTACCGTGTTCATATGGATGCTATACAGCTAGCTATGACCGTTTCCTGCATTGAAAGATCAGGCTAGTCTAACAACTCTGGCACTTGTCCAGTGATCGGCCGCTTGGGGCGCACGTTGCCCTAAGCCCAAGATGACACACTTTTTCAGAACCGGCCCGTGCTAACCACCGTTACAAGATGCACGGAGCTGATATAAGCTGCATGAGAATCAGTTGAACGCAAAGCCATGCACTGATAGAGGCTCAGAAAAACCTCGGTTAAATTTTGTATGGGGATTTCATTATGTGTGGATGCTTCATTACATGTCTCAGGTAAGTGCGTCCGTGCCTTCAAACTCCGCCTGTGCTCCGGCCAGGTCTGGAGGTGATCCTGGAGGAGCCGGAGGAGGAGTACGTGACCACCTCAGAGGAGGAGGGGGAGGAGGCGGCGGCAGAGTCCCCGCTCGGCACCCTCGCTCGACGGCTCAGAGGGGATCGGCTCAGCAGACGGCGACCTCGGCTCCACCGCCTCCAGCGAGCTTCCCAGCGGCCAACCCAGCCCGGGTCAGTGGCGCGCCCAGCGGCGAACCCAGCCCGGGTCAGTGGCGCGCCCCAGCGGTGAGCCCAGCTCGGGTCAGTGGCGCTCCCCAGCGACGAACCCGGCGGGGGTCAGTGGCGCGCCCCAGCGGCGAAGCCGGCGGGGGTAAGCCGCGCTCCCCAGCGGCGAACCCGGCGGGGATCAGTGGCGCGCCCCAGCGGCGAACCCAGCCCGGGTCAGTGGCGCGCCCCAGCGGCGAACCTAGCCCGGGTCAGTGGCGCGCCCAGCGGCGAATCCAGCGGGAGTCAGTGGCGCGCCCCCGAGGCGAACCCGGCGGGGGTCAGTGGCGCGTCCAGCGGCGAGCCCAGCCCGGGTCAGTGGCGCTCCCCAACGGCGAGCCCAGCCCGGGTCAGTGGCGCGCCGGCTCCACCGGCCCGGCGGCGGTCCTACAAGCACTGATGCTGTGTATCTGTAGGATTCTGCATTCGCTTGAACCATGCATCGACGCACGCGTTCAATGTGTGTCGTTGAGTGCATGCCGTCATGCAAAACTGCGTACAAGATGCTACCGCTCAAGAGGCTTCTGTCAGCCGCGTGATGCGTCACGCGACTCACCAGGAGTCACGCGCGTGTCGCATTCCCCGCTGAGGCGCGCCCACTGTTGTCCGGAAGGGGGGGGGGGGGCGGGAGATGGGGGCCGCCGCTGGACGACACAGGCTCACTTCCTCGTGGCACGTGCAGCGTTTTAAAGCTGACTCGCCGCGCGTCAGACGTACGGCCGCAGCCTCGGAAGCCAGCAGGTGGTCCGTGTAAATGTGAGAAAGCGCGGTCTACGCGGTCGGATGCGGTCTCTTTAGCCAAACCGCAGCCATCGGGACGTGGCCGCGTCCGACGCCGCAGCCGGCGCGTGACGTTGAGCTGACGCCGGCGTGTGGCCGGCGCTGACATGCTGGCGAGCTTTTGACGCTTGTCAGCTCCGTGTCGGCGCTGGTGGCTGAGGTGTAGTGTGTAGTGTGTAGTGTGTAGTGTGCTGGCCCCGGTGTAGGTTGACGGGGGCAGTGATCTGACTAAGTGGTGTAGGTCTGATCTTAACGTCTAGTATAAAGTACTTGCGTAATGTTATTAATTCATTTCATGAGGATGGCATTGCCCCGTAAAAAGAAGAACACTCTGCTGGGCTGTGAGAATGCCGCATGTATGACAACTTGCCAGCCTATCATCAGCTCGCCTGCATGCTCATGACTTGGCACTTTTCAGCTTTGCTGATCACCTCCATGCATCTTTCCAGATGACTCCCTGACTATGGTGGAAGGGGACGACGATGAGGAGAGAATACAAAAGGACCGCTGCGTTGAAATCTATCCGGAGACCATGAGGCAGCGCAAGCCAAGCAAACGGCCCAAGGAGGTAGGTGTTAATAAGGGGCACGTCATGATCTTTAAAACGTACTACTCACACAAATTCAGCGTACCCCGCTCCTATTAAAAGCACTTGTATATAAGGATATATCCAAAGCACTGGTACGCCATGTTTTTGGATGCGTGACGTAATCTAATGTTTACTGTGATTTGACTACCCGATCACTAAATTTCAGCCGGCCAGCGTCATGTTTGGCCGGCCCTGGAGAGCTGAAACGGAACTGGCTACACGATATGAGAAGTGTCATCTGACTCGTAGGCGTGACCTCCGTGAAGGGTTTAGTTCTGTCTCGTCTCCCGCAGACGGTTCAAGCCAAGGACGGCGGAACAGGGCCGCCGGCAAGGCAAGCAGAGAGCCGTGCGCCGGTCAGGAGCGTTCTTCCGTCAGTCAAGGCGCTGAAAACCCAGTTTGAAAAGCCCTCGGCCCAAGAAACGCCAGCCGTCAACGGAGGACTGCCATCTTCCGGAGGGAAGTCTGCCCCGATCAACGCGTCGCCGCGGAGGTCACATGCCGACGCCCCAGGCGGCCATACGGGGCAGAGAGAGGTCACAGACGGTGAAACGGTCATGGCACACAAGATGGATGGTATAGTGCTGTCAAGTTCGGGACGAAAATCGAGGAAAGGTTGCAGCCCCACTGCTCCGCTGGAAACTGTCTTCGACAAATTTAGCGATATGGAAGAGGATAAAATCAAACTACGGATCAGCACTCTGTCTTGGGACCCGGTGAGTTTTGTCGTGTACACTGGAAATCCGGAGGACGTTTGCTAATTTGATAACTGAGGTAAACCTGTCGCAACTGAAAACCACTGGGAGATACTCGGTTGGCTTCACTTTAGATATGCTTAACATCTGTGAAGGTCTTCACTGTCCACTATTAATGGTCCTGCTGATGAGTACCAATGTACGAATCTTACCTGAAGCGGATACTAAAAACGTCCTATGACTAATCTGGAATCGTTTTGCTTTGGTTCCTCTCCCCATTGGTTCGTGGTGCCGTGCAGGCAAATCTCGTGGACATGCTGTACGAGGTGCCGAGCCCCTGTCGCCACACGTCGCCGGGGCAACAGGGCTTCATCAACATCGAGGGCTGGCTAGAAAAGCTGCCGTCCGGCAGGAAGAAGGCTACCTTCTGGAACGCCTGGAAGCGGCGCTACTTTAAGGCCAAGGATGGCTTCCTCTACTATTACCAGGTATTGGCACCATTAAATGACTTATCCCGAGGGATTTGCTTACGTATAGAATACATCATATAAAACAATAGGTGAGCTATGATTTCATCACACCATGACACCAACTGGCTCAAGGCGTTGTATACAATAAATATTGGTGTTTCTCATATTGTCAGACGCTTTGTCATTCTGTACAGAGCGATGGTTAAACGTGTTCGCTTTCTGTGAGTGGATTAAATCAATGCTATTTCCTTCTGTCAGCTCCGGAAATGTCGTTTGTGGTAGTGAAACTATGTTCTTTGTCAACGGTAAACTGTATCTGCACAGCACCAGTTCTCCGCTTGTACCCGTTTTGTACGAGAGTAAGTTGATCCTGGTGATGGAGCTGAACGCTGTCGGCTCCCTCGGTGTTTCCACAGAACAATACTACGGACCAGCCGAGCCTGGTGCTGCAGCTGATGGGAGGTCACGTAGAGGTCATGGACTGCTCCATTATCGGAGTCGACAGCCGGGTACGTCAGCTTGGTTTACGGGGCGGACGCAGTCTTGCTCCCGCCCTTCAATATGCTGTGATGTTTCACGGTGTGAGATGTACATCACATTCAAAGATAAGGGTCTGACAACACTTCTTCAACGTGACCCATTGTTGCATGTAATCATTTCAACGATTCAGCCGTCATTTCACGACCTTCTGCATTTCAAACGATCCGGCTGCTGCTCGCTTGCGTCGCTGCGCCTCGCCAGGCTCTGGATGACGCACTGTCCTTGCTCCAGGTGCCCCAGACGGGGCCGATCCTGAGCCTTGATGACGGGGTAAGTCCGCTCGGGCGCTGCAACCACGTGCGAGAATCTGATGGTTTCCGTCCTGACTTGAGCATTCCGACCTGATGTCTTACTTTTACGGCATTACGCGCTCATTTTGCAGCAAAGGCTGCAACATCGCTGAATAAGGTTCCTGCGAATTCTGTTTGGCGGAATGCTGTTCAACCAACGCTTACGCTTTGGTTACACAGGGTTGCAAAAAGCCCCAAGTTTCCAGAATTAAAGGTCTTCCGCGACCCGATGCCTTATGTCCTGCTACAACCGCTTCGCATGGAGATATAACCGAACCACCGCATCAGGCTCGCATCCTTTCTTTACCACTATGTCGTTACTCTTGTTAGCCATCGGCACTCTATCATGAGATTAGGCTAGCCTCCACACTCCGTCGCTCTGCCCAGCCCGGACTGAGGCCGGTTGTGTGCGCTCCTGCGCCGTCAGATGGGCCGGTACGTGGTGGTGCGCTGCACCAGCGGAGAGGAGGCCGACTGCTGGCTGCGTGCGCTGCGCTCTCAGACGGCCGGCGACTGTAGCGCCACCTACGTCCAGCCGGCGGCCGTGCCGGCGGGTACCGAGCGCCGCCCGCCGTCGCCTCGTCCTCGACCTGGGCGGCACTGCTATCAGGGCGGGCGTGCTGCTCAGCGAGCGTGAGTCCTCGACCTGGGCGGCACGGCTATCAGGGCGGGCGTGCTGCTCAGCGAGCGTGAGTCCCTGACTGCGGCGGTGCAGGGGCTCTGATAGCCGCTCTTCACTGGGTCGCCTTTCAACGGCATCACGTCCAGCGGCTTACCCGCATGGACTGGGCGGCCAGGGTCCAAGTCATTTGGATTCTGCTCTGACATGCTTTTTTTAGCTTTAACTATTGGCAAGCTGGTTCGCGATAACTGTGAGCCAACAACACGTCTGACTACCAGCTGCCAACTGCGGCAAGTCCCACAAATGTTTCTCTTTCCCGCAGTTCGCCCCTCCCCCCCCCCTCACCCCCAGCCCACCGCACCCCTCCAACCGCTTTCTCGCTCCCAGTCAAGCCGTCTTCTCTACACCTCGTACCTTGTGCCATGCTTTCGTTCCCGTATGAGCGTATTTCTCCCGGTTCTGCATCGTGCCTGACCTCTCCTCTCCTGTGTAGCCGCGCTGCCGCAGCTCTTCTTCCCGGCCGCCGTGGTGACGTCACGGGACGGCCGTCAGCTGGCGTGCGGCGCCGCGGCGCTGCAGCCGGCGGCGCGCGCCGCCGGCGTGCTCTCGTGGCCGTTGCGGGCGGCAGCCGGCGCAGCGTGCCGCCACCTGGACGTGCCGGCGCTGACCGCGCTGCTGCGGCTGACGTTTCGCAAGCTACGCGTCAGCCCCACCGACTACGGCGTCCAGCTGAGCCTGCCGGCCGCCCTGGACGCGGCGGCGCGCGGCCAGATCCTGGGGCTGCTGTTCGACGAGTTCGGCGCGCGCGCGGTTAGCGTGCAGGAGCAGAGCGTGCTGGCGCTGGCGGCGTACAACGCCACCAGCGGGGTGGTCGTCGACATCGGCGACAGGATGGACGTGGTGCCGATCGTCAACGGTGAGGGCGGACCGGCAGCGGGTCCCAAGATGCAGCGGACTGGTTGTCGGAGAAGCACCATTGCCGCCCATCATTGGTGTCATTCCGTGGTCTGATGTTGAAATGCGTAGCGCGACTACATCTCATATTCGTGGGGCTGGTTTTTAAGCTGCCTTGCTCCCGGCTGTGCGTAGTATTGTAGTTCTGCTTATTCATTACTTTTCAAGTCTTTCTGTTTGCCGCACATCAAAGTAAATTTCCGGTCAGTTTGTACAGACCTAACACGGCCAAACGAGTTAACACCACCTGTAGTGTTGAGCCGTAGCCTCTGTCCGCTCCCGGGAAACTCCTGTCAGCGTCCCGTATGGCGGAGGGGAGCTTCACCAGCCTAACCTGCACGCGCTCACTCCGACAGGTGCGGTGGTGGGCGGCGGAGCGACGCGGCTACCGTACGGCGGCGGCCGCCTGCTGGACCACCTGCGCCTCTTCCTGCTGCAGCGGCGCGTGCCGCTGGTCAGCGAGGTCGAGACACTGCTGCTACGCCACCTGCTGCAGCGGCTCTGCTTCGTCTCGGAGCGCTACGAGGAGGACCTGCGCCGCTGGCGCGCCGACCCGGCCAGTCTGGAGCGCGCCGTGCCGGTGCACGAGCTGCTCGGCGACAGCGCCCCCTGGCGGTGAGCGGTCACCGGACGGCGCGACCGGCTGTGTTGGGGTGCGATGTGCCGGCGTTGTGGTCCGGCTTGCAGCTGTATGCCGCAGGAAGGCGGAGCTGATGGAGCGGCGCTGGTGTGGTGCGGTGCCCGACCAGCGTCATAAAGGAGAGGGATTGAGGTGCTACATTCGTCTTCAAAATGCGTCGTCATCACCTGCCACCTGTAGTGGTGTGTGTGCACTACCACCATTTTTGGTGATGTCTGATGATGATGTCTCCCCCCCCCCCTCCGTTGTTTAGTTGGCTGGTGTTACGGCCAAAAATCCCGGTCTGAACTGTGTTCCCTCTGGATTGTGTGAGCTGTGTCAACTGTGTAAGCCTTCCCATTAATGAAGCGATTTGATGTTCTTGTCTCAGACAAATCGGACTCGACTGCGGGCGGTTTCAAGTCCCGGAAGGGTTATTTAATCCGGAGATCTGGGGACTCGACCACAAAGGACTCCACAAACTAGTCCAGAAAGCGGTGCAGGTATGAAATGTTGATACACCACAATAGCGTTAGTCCTGCATTTGTCTCAGTTATTGAGCGTTTCAGATGTACTGCATATTGGCAATCCGCGCCAGTCGGTAGATGCGTTTGAACGCGCCATGAATGGCTCGTTCTGGTGGCTGGAAGAGTGGCTGTGGAAGAGTGCTTTGAAGTGGCTGGAAGAGTCTCCGTCACCTGACAGTCACACAGCACCAGCCGCCTAACCGGGGGCGCTGACACGTGCTGACAGCCACACAGCACCAGCCGCCTCACCGGGGGCGCTGAAATGTGCCGGCCTTCAGCAACGCGTTCTAGCGAGGTCGGCGTCCAGCACGGTCTGCCACACCGTCGCCTGCTGACCGATCCGTGCGTGCGTGACAGGCGTGCAGCGTGGACAGTCGTCGTCAGCTGATGCGGTCGGTGTACCTGGCCGGCGGGGCGACGCTGCTGCCGGCCTGGCCTGAGCGGCTGCAAGCCGAGCTGGACGCCCTCAGTCCGCCCTCCGTCACGCCCAGGGTCAGTGTCCGCCAGTGGGTCAGGGCGCGCCGAGGGGAAGAGCTGGGGCTCTAGTCGAGAACAGCACGACGCTCGTACTCTCGAGCTCTCGAGCAGTACAGAGGTCCACCTTTGCTCTGTTAGCTTGGAACTCATAAGTGTTTGGTGTTATCCCCCCTACCGAGTGGTTTACCGTACGGTATGACTGGATGGATGGTTTGTGATGACTTATTCCATGCAAACTGTAATCCTCCCTTGCACAAGCCTCAATACATGCCGCAGTTGATATCAAGCTGTTCCGAAAAGGAATGCAGAATCGAATTTAAATCTGTATCTACAGCCTACGCACTCAGGACAACCGAATGACTGGCCTGAGATCCCCCACGAGCTGACGAGCAGGAGCTGGCTCTGTTGTGAACGCGGGCCATGCTCTGCCGGCAGGTGCACGCCTCGCCATACCGGCAGCACGCGGCTTACCTGGGCGCCTGCGTGCTGGCCGGCGCGGACGCCTTCCAGTGGCGCGCCGTCACGCGCGACCGGTGGCGCCGCCTGGGCGTCGCCGCGCTCAACGTGTGAACGCAGCGCGCCCCGCCAGGGGGTCAAGTGCGCGGCTGAGAAGGGCTCCGCTAGAGGCATGGTCTGTGATTTAGGCTGCGGTTTTCGATGATGTGTGTGCTTGGGGGAGGGGGGGGGGGGGGATTCGCGCGCAGAGTGTGTGATGATGTGAGGCAGACCGTGGCACGGTGTTACGTCGATGGTCATGCGGCCGCGGACGTATGCGGCTGTGCTGATGACTATCGAAGGCGATGAACCGGTGCTCGTCGATGTCTTGATTAATATGCCGTCGAGATTTGATGAACAGCCCCCATTGTTGTACGCAAAAATTCAGGAAGTGCTGCGTATTTGATGGTTTTCAAAAGGAGCAGCCATCTTGAGTCCCCGCCTGCTTGGTCCGGTTGTCTTCCGTCTTATTGTGCATGTCGTACTTTTTCTTCTGGGGTGTCATCTCCATAGCAGGGGTCAGCATCTGTGGCAAAACACGGGCGGGCGGCTGGGTCGCGCGTGAGAAATGAATACTGAGTCGTGTTCTTTAGTTCTTTTTTTCACGCCTGTTTATTCTGGCTGCTCAAGGCAGTAACACGGTAGATGCCAGTGCCAATATTCTTTGTAATATGATGCAGCCAAATGTGTGCACGCCTCGCTGTACGTGGTTCAGATCGCCGCTTCCAAACCGATTAGTTGTGTATGAAAGCTGATGAATTACGCATGTAAACCACGCTTACTGCGGTTTAGCTGAGGCAAATCTTAAGTTTTGAATCGACTGTATGATCATTTACCACATACACATGAGAGGCTGGTTGCGCCCGTACGTGTTCCCAGTGCAGCGACGAACAATACAGATTGACGGCAGTTTTACCGGGCGCTATCATTCCGCATATCAGCGACATCGTATGATAACCGAACAAACTCATTATCCAGAAGTGAACGGACAAAATCGGCTAATTCGTTTCAAAAAGAAAAGCAAATGAAACCACACGAATACAGTCGTGGCATCACTTGCGAATTACCTCGCGTTTTGTCGAAACTAGAAAATAAAACACCAGGCCAACAGTCCTCTAGTATAACGTACTGAAGTGCACAATACACAACTAACAGTTTCATTTTTGTTTGCGATACATCCCGAACAACATTTCTGCGTTGTGAAGAAGGAAGGGTCACCAATGACGCCGCACCCGGTACTCCACAACCGTCGTATTGTTGCCAACCGAGGTGTGCACGACCCCGTTCGGGGTCCCCCTTCTCTCCCCCCCCCCCCCCCCAGCTGCTCAAGCTAGACACTCAGTAGACATGACGTGCTAAAGAATGTTGATGGTATTTCGTCACACATATGTTGTGTTACCTCCATTGTGTTAAATCCAGCCATGTACTTCATCGTCCGGTTGTTAAAGGTGAAGCTGAACTGTTGACTAAGGATGCAGATGCAACCCCAAAATCTCAGAGCGCTGGATGCCGGCTTATGGTGTTACGTCGGGTGAGTGCACACAACAAACAATGCATTCCTAGCATTTTAACTTAAAAATTCCACCGCCGCACTGGTGCGACTATATGCGCGGCAAAGTTCACGTCATCTGCCCAATTTTGTTATAACAAATAGACGCGTTCACATGTGAGCACTTAACTAGCACAATAAAGCCAAACATGGCGCAATTGTTGTTCCGAAAACATATAGCACTAACGCAACTGCATCATTTGTAGTCCGCGCTCATTGTAGGCGCATCCGTCCGGCTCTCGCGTATTTGCCTGGGAGACTTTGCACACTGATCTCTGGAGGGTCTCGATACTCTTCCATACCCCGCACCATTCATGCTGTAAACTTGTACATGTGGTATTGCTGCTGCTGAACGCTGTGCAACAGGAATGTCTTTGAATCCTAATGTGCCCCCTTCAGTGACTTGCATGGAGTTCCATCTCCGGCTCGTGCACGCGTGCACATAGTTGCAACATCTTTGGTTGGCATGGTATCCTGTTAAACGCGGATAACCCTCGCCACCGCGACACACGGTTGCCACGAAGCATGCAAGCTATTAGGTACTACCGAATAAATAAATGAAAGCATGCAGAAGAATGTTAGATCTGAAAACACACCAGTCCTCGGATAAAAACCAGGAAAATGGAGATATAGATGCGTCGACATGTCGGCAGCATGTCTTAATCGAAACAAATAGCAGAAGAGCTTTTCGCACCATTCATAGAATAGCAGAGGGGCCTTTGCTGTCCGTTTTGATAAGTCATGTTACCGGGATACCAACGCATCTATATCTCTATTATCCTGGTTTTTCTCCGAGGGAATAAGGCTTTTACTACGGTCTTACTAGGTTAATAATGTTCTCACAAATGCACTAATCAAGTTATATAACACGCAAATTCGTATAAAACGTGAGCGACGCTGTTCGGAACACATTACAGAATCTTGACATATGTCGTTTACGCCTTTCTATAGATCAATTTATGGCACAGTGAATCAATGATATGATCCTGGATAGCATTGGCGTTGTAACATACCTTTGTGCGAATCGTTGTGTCATATGGCATGCATTTACCATAGGGAACTTTGCTTGG
Organism: Pollicipes pollicipes; assembly: GCF_011947565.3. Lineage (NCBI taxonomy): Eukaryota > Metazoa > Arthropoda > Thecostraca > Pollicipedomorpha > Pollicipedidae > Pollicipes > Pollicipes pollicipes. Next base: position 21,801,448 of record NW_023596921.1, read on the forward strand.
GTAATTAGCTTTTCCTATAGGCTAATTATCAATCAAAAATAAAATCATATCAAGATAGTGCCGGAATTATTCCTGGGCAGTTGCTGCGTGATTAGATGTGCTACGCATGGCCTGAACAAGCTTGCCACCGTATTTTAAAGATACGCTGTGTTGTGACTGATCCAGAAGGGGAATGGGCCCATGGCCCTCCTTGGGCCGAAGGGGCACCAAAATCTCGTGATGAAGGGGCACCGAAATCCTCATTTTAGATCCACATAGCCTATATTTTTTAGACGTCCCAAAGTTAACACTCACCCGGGTGGCCGGCTAGATACCCTTCGCTCGGCTGGGGGGGGGGGGGGGGGAAGGGTCAATTTGACCGCCCTAAGATCTCGGGAACCAAGAAAGCTAGAGACATCAAATTTACAAGGTGTATTGATCGGTACGTGAACTCACTGAGGTCAAAGTTTCAGGTTCCTAGCTCATGATCTTCAGGTCAAAAAGATCAAACAAGTTCGAAGTTCCAGGCTGGTCTCCAAAGTGGCCCCAGAACCTAGATAACCGTTTCCAAGCAAAAAGTCACATCCTCGTTCAAGGTCAGTGACCTTTCTTGACCCTTTGAAGGTCAATGTGACCAAAATCATACAAGATTGCTCTGAGTTTTGCATTTGACTAAGCGACCAAGATTGCGCTAGGCAGTATGTTCCTAAAACAAAGGGTTTGACCTGGGTCATTTTAGGTCGATGACCTATTCTGACCTCTAAGACGTCCATGGAAGATGCATAATGCGGTTCCTGCTATCAATAAAGTCAAAATGAGCACCATAAACTATCCCACACAGCAAGCCCTACAGTAACAAAGCAGGTTGCCTCTGGCCGTGGTGTGACCTTCATACCTGACCTTAGGTTTATGTAATTTGCTCATTCAACTGCTGTATCGCCTAAGAAAGCATCTCAGAGATGAATGGCTTTGTCTAACACTCCGTTGTTGGATTAGATTAAAGGATTCCTTAGAAATTGCCTTCGCTGAAACCATAGCCTGACTTTGACTTGCCGTAGGTCGGCGATCTTACAAGGTGCATGTAAATTTTTGATTCCAAACGATCCCCTATTCAATTGTATACAGCTATGCAAAATTTGGCGCGGCTGCCCCGTGTCGTTCGAAAACATTCTGGAAAAAACCTTTGGGGGGTTCAATTTGACCCCCACCCGAGCGCGTCTTAAAGGAGCATCTTAAAATATAGGTACGACAAGCTGGCCCAACTTTTCAGGCTTACATGAAAATGAAATAAATTTGAGTTTTTCATGCCACCAAAAGTCCCCTTTTCTCAAAGAACGGTATCTCTGTCGTAAATTGTGCTAGGGTCCCTGACCATGAGGACCGTGATAATTCACCCTATTTACATGGGTAGCTGTGATTCATCTCGATCGGAATTATCGGGCGCATATTCTCTTCTCACCATCCCTTCTCACCCGCGCGCCGTTCGGCAAATTCGAATCACGTTTTGAAATCGTTTCTTATGAGAAGATCATCCGTTCAGAGATGGTTTTGGGGTCTGAGTCCCAGAGGCTTGACCAGATTTGAATCTTCTCCACCAAGTTTAATGTTTGAAGTTTTTGTTACCAGTCTCGGCGCCGGCATTATTATGATACGCCTGCCGTTTCCTCAGATCCATATATCTGCTAGTTCTGTCCCTCCGCTTGTCTGCCCTGCCTCCGATCCTGTTAACGCGTCTTACCCGCTCCCCTCCTCCGTCCCTGGTTCGCAGTCGGATTTTCCATTCCGGTCTAAATTCGGAATACCTATAATTATTTTCTCATGTGTCTCCTGAGACAAGGCCCTCTGGATTACCTGGCGATGGCGCAAAGCCCCCTGGGTTATCCAGCATTTGAGGGCCCGGCCCTGTGAGCCGGGCCGCTAATGCCACCTCCGGCCAACCCTCCAATTGGGGCCTAGGGCGGCGGGGCATTTACCCACTGGTACCAGCCACCACCCCCTTAATTACGACCCCGGGATACTGGTGGGGTTACCGCCATGCGTAACCGGCTGCGAGCATTGCCCACTGGCGGCCTGGATGCGCTATTTCGGCAGCACAACAGGTGCAATAGGAGGTTTGACACCGGCTTTTATTGCCGTTATTGCCTTGAATGTGCATGTGGAGAAGATTTGGGGGTTTGCAAATCTGGGAGTTGTATGACGTCATCAGACCACTGTGGGAGTCGTGATTGGTCAATTCTTGCTTCATTTAGGCGTATCAGATGCGCCGAGATCCGTCGAGAGGGTATCGAACAGGGGCTAATGCGTCGCGCCGCATCTTACGTTGAATGGCGCAGACGAGTGGAGAACGCATTGCGATTTTTGAAACGGTAGGTACCGATGACCCCGCGGCCGGACGACTTGTTCGTTTGCTTTGTTCGTTTGCAGAGATGGGAAATGTATTTTGAGCTGATTTTGTTTCCAGTTTTGCATTTATTCTATTTCCTCTGACATTTAGCACTATCTGCTGCTAACCGCGCGTGATTCTTGCCTCCGGGTCAAGCTTAAAAGAATGACCGACAGTTTGATGGTCGACCGATGGTTTCGAGCTTTTCATCGCAATGCACACTTAATTGGTTGCTGCATGGTGTTCTTCAGTATGGTCTCAGGATATCTTGGGCCCAGTTTGCAATGATCATCTGTGCCAGACACATGACATGAGCATGTTGTAGTGTGGGCATACTGAAATGTGCTGCATTCTCAAATTTTTGGTATGTTTGCCTGACATGGCTACTTTCCAATTACATGAAAGGTCCTTTTTTGAGCAGTGGTAATTTTGTTTGAGCAGTATCAAGATTGTAACAGCCAAAACATGTTTTTTTTCTACCAAGATAGTTTGACTTGGAATTGGTTATTCAGATGCATGCAGAGTTCAGAGCATCAAAGTTCAGTGTCACAATGCAATTTGTGCTGTGGATGGATTTTTTAAGATGGGTGGGGAGAGGACTGCATGTGGAGACTTTCAAAAACTAGGGGAGATCAAATGTTGTGATTGGAGGGGGGGGGGGGGGGTACAGGTTTTAAATGTGCTGAAGCATTGAGACATTTTCATTTGGGAGAAAGATGATAGCCTGTATAGGAGACTTCAAGATTTATGGATTATCCTTGCCTGAAAGGCTGATTCTCAAATTGATGCATGAGATGAAAATGTTTTATATCATTGACTGATGCCAAAGAAAGTTTCTATAGTTGGATGACAAGATGAAGGCTATAGCTCATCTTGATATGCCTGCTTCAAATAATAATCTAGCAATTTTTATAGCTGAGATGGTTTCCACTTACTGAGAGGACAACCAAAAATGTTGTTCACTGGCCATTGTACTGTTTGCTCATCCTTGGATCTGCACTTACAGTGAGCATAACATCATTATACATTCAGCATAAGTTAGAGAACTTCATTTCTCATATCTGTATGTGCTCATCCCGTGCTTGCAAACTGGAGATACACAAGTTCTTACTAGAACTTTTGAATAGAGCAGTTTGAGTACTACCACAAACTGGCCACTTTGTGTCAAGAACATTCAATGCCTTAGTAACACAAACAGAGCTGGAAATGCTCCTAGGTTTCCCATGTTTTCCAAATTGTTTTCATTATAGGCTTGATATGCACAGTTCACTGTGCTTTGAAAACCTGCATGCTTCTGTGGCTCTATTCCCAGGGCTTTGTAAAAAGATGATTTAATTCACATTGTGTTTTTCTGTCAAAAACCAGCATGGTGGTAGCAATTTTGGATTTGAACTGTTTTGGCACAGTCCATTGCCATATTTTGTATCACAGTTGTCAGCATGAGGCACTCATGCAGATGCAACAAAGTCACATGTTTTGCCTTGCGGCATCATGTACGCCAGCTGGATTTGTATCATTAAATCAATGTAAAGTGTAATTTGTTACTGATTATATGAGTTGACGGGGACATTTAAAAACTTTTGGCTGTTCTATGCTCATGCCTATGCTTGTTACATATTACAGGCTTACTGAACATGGTTGTAAGAAAACTAGAAAGAAGACATGCAGTTGGCACAGGGAAAATATTGTCACCACAGGAGCTGTCAAATTGTGATGACATTGCAACAGCTCTGACAATTGACCCATATCTTGGCTTCATCACACACAAAATGTGTATCAGGTAAGTCACTGTTTTTTTCTGGTATCCACATCACCTGGCTTTCTGTAAATGATAACTCTTCCCAAAATGATGTTCACCATGTGTATTATCAAAATGACAAAAAAGACACAATGTCTGAAAAATGGGATGGAATAATGAATGATGATTTCTAATGCCACTTGTTAAAAGTGTGGGTTTTTACAGTTGTGAGAGTGAGTGGAAAGAACCAACTTGTGGCCCATAGTGTGCTTGCACTGTTTGTTTTCACTAAGTGATTATTGGATAGGAAGGTCATTCTGATGTGTACTTGTGTGTATGCTACATGTACTAATAAAACCAGTTTCAGTGCAAAATTGTTTTCATCATATTTTCTTTCGAGCCCTCTGGTTAAAAGGATGTTCCACATTTGTATAAGGTTTTGAACTGAAATAGCCATCTTGGAGGTCCATTCAGTGCAGTTCACAGCCATGCCCTTCTTAAGACCTAAACCATTCTAGTCTCTGAGCTACACACCCACAAAGATGTGCAAACTACTTGTGGGAGATTATTCAAAGATACCCAGGTATACATGATCCCATATACCATCATTTAAATCCTGTCATAACATAGCCACACAATAATTAAGACCAAGTAAAATATAATTGATAAAGTTGTTCATATTTGGTGCTCATAAGCATCATTTCCAGATATGATGGCCATCACTTGGCTCTCAGTGTTGTGCGAGCAAGGTATGATGACATGGGGAGCATATTCCCTAGACAGACAAATTTTGTTGTTTTCAGGAGCCTTTTCCACTTTTAAGAGTACTTGTAGTTAAAAGTGAGTTAACTTCGTCATATCTGATACTTGCTTCAACATCTTAAATTTAATTCCCACCACAATTTGGTATTACCGGCGTAGGCCTCGCACTTCCTGAAAATGTCAGTCAACTAAATTAGCATGCAAGCTATAACATATTAGGAGAAATAGTTACAACAAATAGGTATGAATACATCTAGCATCCTTAAGACACCTCAGCATACCAAATAGTGGCAGTGTAGTGTTTCCTTCACCCCTGCTACTTACCCAGTTTGCATCAACTGGCGCATAAATTTGCGGTGCTGCTGCCAGCTGCTTATTCAAATATATTTAAGGTTGCTTCAGACTTTCAGCGGATTGTTCGGTGACGTCACCAAACCACAAAATCGCTTGTCAGCTGGTGTTAGTTTCCTGAACGAAACGATCGTTTTAGAGTATTAAAGAGAATGTTAACATTCAAACGTGTTGAATCAAGTGCCAGATATGGTGAAATAAGTTTATTTATCACCATGGTGAAGTGGGAAAGACTGGTCCGTCGTCAGTATGACAACGTGATCCATGAGGTTCAATCGAGCCATGATTATCCAGAGCCTCATCCCGCAGTCGGCGCGCTCCTAAACTCTAGTAACCAACAGAGGCTCATCAATACCGAAAGATGCCCACTGGACTCGGTTGTAGCTACGGTGCGCGTCTACAATGACGCCAAAGGGGATTGGATGGAACTAGACCAGACCGCATGGGATCAGACAGGATCGAGAGGGACCAGACCGAGTCGAGCCGGGCAGAATCGGAAGGGAATGGTCTGGTTCCCGTTCTTTCTCGTCCCGCCCTGTTGCGTCCCGTGCGGTTCTTTTAGCTCACATCCGGTGCCGTCCGATTCCGCAAAATCCCGTCTGGTCCCGTCTGGTCCCATGAAGTCTCGTCTGGTCCCATTCAGAACCGTCCAATGCCATCTGATCTCGCTGGGCTCCGTCTGACCCCGCCCGGTCCAGGCCATGGGCCCGATCTCCACAGCACGTGACTCAGTCGTAGCTTGTCGTGCGCTCGCTGTGGTTCGCACGCATGACGAAAGCGCCTAGTTTTCGCAACGGACTTATCTGGCTTAGACGCACACCGCTACTGCAGCTGGGTCTAATAGTTCATCATTCGGTGACTATTTGGCCATGGAGAATCGCGGCACGTAGGAAAAATGGGTCTGACGTATGTAGATGGTTAAAACTAGAACTGTTTCATTGGGAGAACTAACCCAGTTGAAGTGAGTTTGTGTTTTTCTGACGTCACCCTACATACGATCAGCTGGAGGCGTTATCGAATTTCACTGTCGTCGCATGATCAGCTGATAGCTTCACCACATGTATGTGTTGCTTCATTCGGACGGGGTGGGTGACTGACGTGGTGGAAAACTCTTTATTGTTGTTAGATCGGGCACAGAGGTAAATGATGGTGCTGGGACTATTCATAGATGTGTAGTTCATCTTTTGATGTCAATGTGATTTGGCTCTGGCGAAATAGATTTGATTCATAGTTTTTCGGGACGTGCGAGGCCTGCGTCGGGAAATACCCATTACTTGTGCACTTCACTTCATTAAAATAGAAATGATGCAAACCAGTTTAGTGCAGTTCTCAGTTATCAACTGATTCTATGCCTAAACTCCATGCCTCATCACGTACTCGGGTGGGGTGGTTATCAGTTTGCAGAAAGACTTCCAAACGGTACGATGTTGCGGCGCCAAAGTTTTAGCAAACTACCTGGAGCTATTTTGTTCTCGAATAGATAGTTCTGTGGAGGGCGATTTGGACGCTCTTTTGGAATTCTGTGCTCATGAGGCTTAAACATTCAACAAATTTCATTTGAACTATATGAAGGTCAGATGAACAAATACCCTGAGAATGACTTGATCAAACTTTTGCTTTCAAAAAACGTCCTGTTATCGCAGTTCTAGGCGCTAATTCATAATTCAAATATAAAAATAATCTCAACATGGCTTTACTTCTTTTCAAATGAAATGGTTTGATGTTTCTGACCTGACTTATTTTTTACTTTTAGTTAGGAGAGATTACTAGACTTAAGCTGCTTGTGTGAGGTCACTTCTGACGCATATGTCGAAGTTGACCATATTTGGCCTGAATCACGCCCTAGGGACTAAATAATTTGACGGATGAATTTACACAGAGTGCTACCTATCCTGTGAGCAGTGCTCCATCTCTCTTGTTTTATAATATCCCGTGCGGCCAAATTGCCCCAAACTGTGCTAGTCTTTGGTACCATGTTATGTGTGACAGTTTCTTAACGTGAGCCTTTTGAATAGAAATATTTCTGGGATCTGCGCCGCAGGCGAAGCGCCCTAAAACTTCTTGGACCAGAGCTCACGCTAAGCAGTGATTGTGTGAACCCCGACCTGTACCACTCGATCGTGTAATTCCAGGTTAAGGGCCAAATTTGTTAGCGAAAGTTTTGCGCCCCGCAATGCCTGGCATGGTTCGTCCTGCCCCCTGACGGCACTTGACTTAACGCTGCCGCTGACACCAGCCGTAGGCCATGTCTGTCCAGGGACAAAATGCGATCGCCTAAAGCGATTCGAATCTACCCCGTCCGATTGGTTGGAAGCAGGTGCTCTAATTGAGGTATGGGCACGGACGGACGGGGCAGTTATACCCTCAGTCCACCACTGTAACATGTGCTCCTACCATTTGGTATCAAAATGTTTAAAGATTTGTTCTAAGGACAGTCTTAACATTGTTTTTATACAGTGTTAGACTAGTGTTTGTAATGGCCAAAGCATGACGCAGGAATCGACCCCAGGCCTGCCACGACGAAGACTGAGTCAGTGCCAAGTAAGATAATACGCATGGGATAAGAGCTTTCCACTTCCAAAGGACCTGTTGACCCGTGATGAATTCAACTTGTCTTCCAGGTACCGGACCTCCGCGATTAAACAAGAAGGAGTTGCAAAATATCATCCTTGCTTTTGTAAAAGATCAGAATTATCAGGATGCGTACAGACGCCTTTATCACTCCGAGGCAATGAGCCAGCTGCTGGTCTTCTTTAAACACCGAGTAAATCGGGATGACCTCCAGGATCACGTGAGTCTGTCTTCCATCTTGAGCAACAGCTTTGGCTTGAGCGTATGTTCCCGCCGAAGTTTTCAGCACCCCGTCAAACGTGCATAGAGCCCGCGTTCATTTGAGAACCCCTGTGACGCCGGAGTTTGCGTGCTGGGCCGGCGTTGCCATTCGGCAGTCCCGATAGTTATAATTGACAGACTGCTGCCCGATTATTCATCATTTGGCGAGCGGTCAGCGCCACGTGTACACTATCTTCCAAGCCCGGCATATTAAGTGCTCACAGCTGACGTGCGCATCGCCAGGACTGCTGTGGCACGTGTGGAGCGGGGCGATGGTGGCCGTCTGACGGGTGCCCGCCTCTGGCCCAGGTGATGAAGTTTCTGGCCGTGCTAAGCGCCGAGTCCGGCGTGACCATCATGGGCTGCACGCGCTACTCGCTGGAGGACAACGCCGGGGCGCGCGTCTGCGCCACGCGTTCGTGGTGAGACGCTCGGCCGTGTGCGGCTCCAGATCGGCACGCGCGCCCCACGGCGCCGTGTGCTGCTGACGCTTTCCAACACCGAAATGGCGTAAAAGGACCACTGCGGGCGCCCCCAAAACGCTAATTAACAAGATAGCATGCCAAAGAATGCCGGATGGCGCCCTGTGCACACGCGTTGGTTGACGATGTTGGTTATGATGTTCCCGCTAGTTTTGCCAATTTCTGATGGGTTATGCATTCCCCTGTCTAATCGATGATCTGTTCTAACTGGCTTGATGCTCAAGGTCCGGCTAGCCGTATGTGTACCAGGGCGACGAGCGCGCTGAGCTGGCGACAGCGAGCGCCCACACGCCCCCCGGGCATGGAGAGCCGTGCGGTGGTGGGGAGCAGACGGCGATAGCTCCGCGTGACGCGTCGCGTCGCCGGCCGCAGGTCGCGCAACGAGGAGATCCAGTTCCTGGTGGGGTGTATCGCCGAACTCTCGGAGGAGGAGGAGAACCAGCTGCTGCAGCCGGGCAAGAACGACTTCTCGGTCATGTACAGCACGCGGAAGAAGTGCGGCCAGCTCTGGCTGGGCCCGGCCGCCTACATCAACCACGACTGTGACGCCAACTGCACGGTAACGGACGCACGCGTCCGCGCGCCGACCGCGCTGACGTGTGAAGAGGGGTGTGTGCGGCGTACCGACCGCGCTGACGTGTGAAGAGGGGTGTGTGCGGCGTACCGACCGCGCTGACGTGTGAAGAGGGGTGTGTGCGGCGTACCGACCGCGCTGACGTGTGAAGAGGGGTGTGTGCGGCGTACCGACCGCGCTGACGTGGAGAGGGGTGTGTGCGGCGTACCGACCGCGCTGACGTGTGAAGAGGGGTGTGTGCGGCGTACCGACGCGCTGACGTGGGAGGGGTGTGTGCGGCACACCACCGCGCTGACGTGTGGAGAGAGGCGTGTATACAGTGCTGCGTTTGCTGCACAAACAAACTATTATGGTTAGTCATCTGTAGCCATAAACAGTTCCGTTTTAGTTGGATTGAGTGGTTTTGCAATAGTCATCAAGCGATTCCATCAGGACGAATTTGTGGTAATCCGCCCCAACGGCTTGAATGAACTGCGAGGGTGCGCGACCAAACGTTCAGCCCTTAAAGTGGCGTCACCTCCCCGGAAACATAAGCATTCGTACGAATCGTTTGGTGACGGGCATCGTTTATACAGCGCAGCCTAGTCGGAAGCTAGCTGGCTTAGCCGAGCCAGGCGGGCTGGCCATTCTGGCGTAGATTACCAACACAAGTACTACGGGTGCCTAAATCGACGTCTAAATGAGGTTTCAGTCGGACTTTGTTCACACATTGCATTCTCACACCGCTGCGTCCACTGCCAAATGGTCCGCTGGCTGGGCCTGCGGGGCCGCCGGCCGGCGTACGATGCTGACCGCGTGCCTCGCGTGCGGCAGTTCGTGGCCACCGGCCGGCAGACGGCAACGGTGCGCACGCTGCGCGAGATCCAGCCGGGCGAGGAGGTCACCTGCAACTACGGCGGCGACTTCTTCGGCGACAACAACTGCTACTGCGAGTGCGAGACCTGCGAGAGGTGAGCTCGCCGCGCTCTGATCACAGATTCCGCGAGGGGGGGGGGGGGGGTAGCGCTACCAGCCGCCGCCAGCGTGTTGGACACTAATTGGCTATTGGGTATGAGACGTCTGCAAAGCAAAAGAGTGGCCTGCCAGTGTCATTAGGGTAAAGTAGTAGCATGCTCACTGACGTGGTTCAGTGCTTCCTCTAATATCGATATCGGGCAAACCAATCCACGACATGCTTTCCAGTGCTTACATAACGATTTTTGTTCGAACGTCGTGCATATAATCGAGTGCTGTTTGCTTTCTTAAGTGATGTAATAATGTGTAATAATTTTGGTAAGTAGCAGTAGTTCTACACTGCCTTGCGGTCGGATATCCCCTCCACTGTTACTTCCCCTGTGGCGTGCCAGCCCGGGCCTGGCTGCTGAGCGTTACTCGCGCCGCCCGCAGGCGACAGCGGGGGGCGTTCTCCCAGCCGGCGGCCGCCGCGCAGCCGGAGGGCTACCGGCTGCGCCACTCGAGTCGGCGCCGCGCCGCGCCGGCCGCCGGGCCCGACCGGCTGCGCGAGACGGTGGACGCGCTCCGACAGCGCGGGATGACGCGCTACGACGCGCGCATTATCGCCGAGCAGCGGCTGCGGCTGGCGCCGGAGCCGCGCGGCCGCGCCGGGCCGGGCCGGCGGCTGGCGGCGCGCGCCGCCCGCCCGCCAACCAAGCGAAGCCCGGCCGGCGACGACGTCAGCGAGTCGGCCAGCGGCGGCAGCCCGTCCAGCGACGACAGCGCCTCCAGCGGCGAGACGCGTTACGAGCTGCTGGGCTGGCGGCGGCGGCGGCGCGCCGGCGAGCGGCGCCGGCTCCGGCTGGACTTCGACGCCGGCGGTCGGGACGGCTGACCGGCCGCGGCCCGCTGCCGCCGCCGCCGCCCGCTACCCCGTATTCCATAGTACCAGTACAACACTACTATACCTCGGCGGCGCGGCTGCTGCGTAGGCCAGACCTGTCTCCGCTGCGCTGTGCATACCACTGCTTTTGCAGACTGTGTTCATGGTTCGCCCGTACCGGACGCGGGCACGGTGTTCATTGATTCCGCCGCGCTGGCGCCGGCGATGTCCAGCCCGTGCGCGCGCTGCCGTCCGCCGGCCTGACGGCGGCGATTTTGTACGTAACGTTCCGTTGCCAGGTGTTGCTCTGGGCGGCGCCCGACGTGGCCCGCCAGGCGGCCGAGGACCGGCGAGCAAGTCTCCTTTTGATCTCATCGTTTCGAGGGAGTGGTTGACTTGGTCGGGTGTTGGTCCCCCGCTTCGGGGCATTGTTATGTGGCTCCGATCAGGGGAGTTGTGTTCATAGTTCAACGCCATCTGATCGAAATAGATGTAGATGTTTCTAGCCGTTGTCCTCCCTCGTCGGGGTCCACGGCGATACGCGGAGTCAACACGTGGCGCGGTGTTTGTCACCGGTGCGTCAGGTTTGCAAAATGGTTCCAGAACAGCGCCACTGAATAAACGCTGGCGTGGAAAAGGCAGTGTAATAAGAGTAGATAGCGCCCTTTCCCAATGCCCACTTATCGATGCGCTGGGATGCGGTCGCCGCGGAACTGCCCTCCGAACAAACTCATGGCGAGTGTGTCCAGACACGTCAATGGCATCGAGCGTGTCCATTAGTTGACGCCACAACAGGTCGTAAAGTTTGTTCGGGTCTTCGTGGCCTCAGGGCGCTACGGGAGCGAGTACTGCCGCGACGGAGCACCAGCTGACAGGCTGCTTCCCTTCAGTGCGCTACGCGGAGGGCCTGTCTCGCGACAGCGACAAACGCCGTTAAAATTTCATTTCCTCGCCACATTCTTCGTGAACCCGTAAGAGAACCACGTGCCAGACACGTTAGCTAACGTGACAGCGTAGCATTGCACGCACTTCCCGAGCCTGGGCTGTTTTCTTGAGCGTAACTGAATGTTTTATCGACAGCACTTTTGCTATCTTCATGACTGTTGACAACCGCAGACCGTTGTCCCGCCCTCATAATTGCTTGCCAATTACGGACAAACACTTATCCCAACAAAACCCACATCCGAGAACATCGCTAATGTCGCGCCAGGGGGATGCATTATCCGTAATGGAAAACTCTGTCCTCCATTGAACTGAAATTGCTGGACCGGCGGGTTGCCCATGCCGCGAACGAGCGTTTTAACCGATCAGGCAGCATGGAAAAACGGGTGCGCGCCACCCCCGTCACGTCAAAGATTGTTTACAGAAATCTGCGAAAGTCGCCGCGAAGCTTTAGACAAAGTAGCGCTGCTTCTCCCCGCGATACCGCCGTCGCGGGGAACGCACGTCACAGCAGTCGATGAGACTGTCGTTGGACCCGCTTCCCCTGGTGGCATGGCGAGCTGGTGGTAATTGGTGCGCAGTAGTAAGTAAAACACGACGGTGAAAGCATTTCCCAAATCGGTTGAGAACTCGGCCTGCGCCCGCTGATAAGAGCGTTACGCTACAATGATGCTGCTGCCACCGAACGGCAAGAGAAATCCAGCTTAAAGGCGTTTCGCCGAGTGCTCGCTCACTGCACTTGGCCGCGAAATAAAAGCAGTAACAAGTGAGCTATTAATGCTCCATTCTGCTCCATCGTGCAGTACTTTGATATTGGATGATCACTGAGAACATTACGCAATGGTGTTTTGTAACGTTACTGTAGTTCCGAGGGTATTCATGTCGCTTCTTCCTAGGCATTACAAAAGCCACAATGCTTAAGGTTATTAGACTCTCGCCGGCCCACCATGTTCTGCGACTAACGAGACAATCTATTAGGTGACCATATTGAGATTAATAGCCGACCGTCAGAAATGTTGTCGGCGCTTCCACTTGCTTGTCAATCATAAGCAGGAAGTAGTCTATGGCCGCGAAAACATGAGCCTTGTCTTCATCACGCCGTCCTAGGCTCCACTGTAGTAAGCATTTGCATGCATGACAATCCAGAGCACCGCGTGCCCAGCCGCAGACGGCCTAATACAGCGAGCGGCTTGTACGCGGACGTTAGCGGCGGCGGCGGCAGCCGGATTTCCACCGACTCGTTCCCAGTCCGGACACTCGCCCACCTCACCTTCCACCCGTCACAGCACGCCGCAAACGCCCGCACCCGAACAGCTGGCCTTTATTGTGTCCGTCTGCCCGGGCGAGCGCACCCAACCCCTCACTGCGGCATGGGACCCCGGCCGCGGCCGAAGCCGCCGCGGAACTCCATCTGGCCAGCGCCGGCGCCGGCCTCGCCGCGCTTGTCGGGGCCGCCCTCGCCGGCGCGCCGGTACGCCGCCCGGTCGCCCTCCATCTTGGTGCCGTCGGGCCGCGGCGCCGCGGCGCGCGGCCGCGCCGTCTCGGCACGCGTCGGCCGCTTCAGGGTGGCAGGCACGATCTGCGGCGGGGCGGGGGGGCGGGGGGAGGGCGGTCAGAGGGGGGCGAGCAGAGGGCCAAGGGGCGGGGCGACACTGCGGTCAGATGTGAGATGACTTCACAGAGTATCAGTCCACTACTTTTCAGACATCATGTGTGGTGGAGTGAGTGGGGGGGGGGGGGGGGGGGGGGGGGGGAGGAATTGGGAGCTATGGTATACCCAGCAAATGTTCAACAAAGCTGAGAGGCTTCATAACGTGGTCCGAGTAACCAACAAAGCTAAAGCTTGACAGTAAAAGCAGCATACATACAGATGTTCAGGCTTTATAGTGTGATCAGTAAGCACACATCAAAGCTGTCTGGTTTGATGGTGCAGCCAGTCATACCACCAAAAAGCCATGAAGTTCCATAACATGAAGAGTACAATTCAACAAAGCTGATAAGATTTGACAGCATGGCCCATGGTGCCTTGACAACAAAATTATGATGTCTTATCCAGGAGGGGAGTTGACAGGTGACCGACGACAAGCCAGGCATGCAAGGCAGACCCACCTCGGAGGGCAGGTGCAGGAAGTCCCGCAGGTAGGTGATGCCCTCGTTGGTCAGCGTCCAGTAGTAGTGGCGCCAGGCAAACTGCTCCGTGACGTAACCGCGCGACTTCAGGCTCTGAAGAGAACACATCAGTGCTCAGCTTCCACCATGTCAGGCACCCCAAACCCCAATGATGTCAGGAAGGGGCTGCAGGTGCCAATACACAGCAAAAGGGGCTTTATTTTGCACTCAGCTGCTTAGGCTATATGGCTACAGCAAAAGGATTTACTACCAAAAATATCACACAGAAAGTTTCAGAATGACAAAATGAAGCCACCAGACCACATTACAAGACTAGTCTACCATCACTATGTCATCTGCCAGTGCCATCACTAAAAAGTACATGCTAGTGCAAATAATTATGCCATGCCTGATTTGATTAAATACATGTAGATGAAGCATTCTGTCATGGACTAAGTAATGTGGACCACAGAAGTGCAATAACCAAACTTGGCCAGAACTGTGAACCAAAGCAGTGCAACAACCAAACTTGGCCAGAACTGTGGACCAAAGCAGTGGGATAACCAAACTTGGCCAGAGCTGTGAACCAAAGCAGTGAAATAACCAAACTTGGCCAGAGCTGAAACAAAGAAATACCTGTATTCTTTGAGGTTCTCAACATACAAACATGCTCAAATTTGTGAAGTCATGTGTTACAACAGTGCTCATTTAATTTTGCAGCCCACAACATGAAACCTTTTCTTGCCCACACTCCCAATTATCTGCTCCAGTTTCTTCTACTTACCTGCAGGGCCTTCATCACAAACAGGTTGGGGACAGCAACATTCGGATGCTTAGGCTTGTGTGGGTTCTTCATCGCCACCATAACACCCTCCTTGAAGAGGTATTCATAGATGAGCACACGGTCCTTCTTGGGCATCAACATCCTGAAAATGAAGTGGCATGATTAATTCAAGAAAAGGGACTGTTCACACATCTATGATGATTTGTTAATTGGAACCAAAGGAAAATAGATATCACAGTTTACAGATCATACTCAGGCTCAGTGCTTCTAATGGACGAAAAATATATTTGCCTCTTTTTTGTCTTTTTGACCAGTTGAAACAGTTCAAACAGGTAGAAACTGACAGTAACCCCAAGAATCAATATTGACATAAAAACATCAAACCAACACATTTCCCTTACCTAAAAATAACATGCTGGTATAACAGCACCATTTTCCTATAACACGCATTTGTCCTAACAGGTATATAAACTAGGATCTGTAACAATGCCTCATGATCATTGGTCAAAACTGCATGATGAATAACTGCATCTGTAAGTATTAGCAATTTGCAAACAATGGGTAAGTATGGAAGGCACTTATCAATAACTGGCTATTGATGTATAACATCAAGTCAGTGAACTTCAGGGATCTTCAAGAACAACTCATATCACAATTTTTGGACTATGGCAGTTGGTACCAAATCTTCACAGAAACTGCAACACAGCTGTGAGCTCACAACATGTAACTTTCAGTTTCATACATTTGACATGTAGCTTTTATTTACTCATTAATCTCATCCATTGAACTCATCTACCCTACTCACTACTCATCTAATCATCCTACTCTGTACATCTTTGTCAGTGTTCCAATATTCTGCCACTAGACTGGCAAGGATGTCAATATTGTTGCATGCTTTACACCTCAGCTTGAGGCTCACTGCCTGTTGCCTCTCCCCTTGCTCAAACTCAAAATCTACCTATCAACATTAGACCAGGCCACTGTCAACCCAGTATCCAAGTGCCTTAGGCTTCACAAACAGGCTAGGCAGGCCAGATGCCTGCACTCAGGGGTCGAAGGGCAACAGATTAGCATCAACAATGTGTGCGGGGGCTACAGATTGTTAAGATTCCTGCAGCATGAATTCATATTTACATCCTGCACACTCTACTAGATGCATTCTGAAACTCTGTCACACCTGTTGTGTGGCTGCCACAACTGAAACAAAACTGATGCTGCAAGACACATTGCTAGGTTTCATCTGCATCCCTGCATCTCATGCTGGGCCACTCAGAATTAAAGGCATGAGGTGGATAGTAACCACATCATGACCCCTCCAAGTTTGACAGTTGCAGGTCTCCTCTGGCTAACCTAAGCCTGGCAAACACCAGGTCACAGTGGGATCAAATCTCTCCTTGTCATGTCACCTTAATGACCATGGATTCATAACAGTTTTGACTACTGGATACTTTAGCTGGCCATTCTAAGGCTTTACAAAGAGTGTAAATTGAATTGGTTTATCATGTATTTGTACTGCATTTTTCTCTCCAGCTAACCTAGCCATTCTCTGCCAGCCATAGCATATTTCTAAGCCACCTGACAAGGTCACCAACCAGGGGTGCAATGCCCTAGCACACAGATAGTATAGGTCAGGTCAGATAGTTCACACTGATACCAATTTGGCAAAAAGTAGTGGTGTTTTCAGACAATGATTTGGCAGCCTCAGCCTTAAAAGATGTTGCAGATGACTGTATGTTGAGTGACTAGCTTGGAAAGAATGTGTGAAATAAGCACAGACCACATGGTCTCATATCACATTCTTGGATGTCTCAACCAGTGGCAATCAACCCTGAGACACTAAGTCAGACTACTACTAGAAACATAGTATACACTTAACACAGGCAAAATGGCCCAAGATCATATAACTGTAAACCATTGGGTAGGCCCATAATTCCACAGGGGTGCATGCTAAAATTTGCAATGGGGAAGCAGAACCAACATTTTTACCACATGTGAGTGTTCCAACACATGGAATTTCTAGTGTGCTGTAGACCTGCACTGCGTGTTCATAATCTTGAAACATTAATGATTGCCTGACATTCACACTGCAAGAGGATATAGCATGCCATGACTGCCATAGCTGCATTCCAAAATACTTTTTTGAAGGGTCAGGATGCAAAAACACATGAAATGCTCTCAAAAGCTGACTTCAAAACATTTTCAACAAGCCCATGACTTGACAGCATAACTAGGCTCACATGATAGTATGAGCAATAGACAAAATATGTTTATGGTTCAACTGTGGTTAGAGAAATAAGGTAGAAAAACAAACATCCAAAGCATGCCAGAGCTGGAAGTGTACCCAACCATAGTAATAGCTTGGGGTAAACTTGGAGCCGGATGCATTTCAATTGGCTATAAGATAAGATTTTGTCCAGTACCCATTACACAGTGGTGCAATTATGTGCACTAATATATGTGCAGCATAATTTTGGCATTTAAGTGATCAGGCATTCCCATTCAGAATGCAGCTCCCTGCTTCATTACATGCTGCCAAAATGCTGATGCTTCCTCCATCAATGTCAGAGATACAGTTATGCATGGCTTTTCATGTAGACAATGTTTTGCAGCTCACCACAATTGACCGAGAATTACTGCAGGATTTTTCATGATTGTCTCATGATCATATCATATCAAACAGCCAGGTCAACTGCAGAATTGGGCACACTGCATGCACAGCATGGCAGCTGCATGAAGCAGGCTGAATCTTACTAAGTTCTGATAACTAAGATTTTGCAGGATACCAGATACAATTATGACAGCCTTGATTCTTCAGTTTCAATATGTATATCTTTTGCTAGTCGCAATGACACTGCTAGAGCAATAATACTTTCACAAAATGTTTAACACAACACATAGAAAGCTACATTCCTCTGTTTGGTTTAAGTTTCATTAATTGGATGCATAGAACCAATATTTCAGGTATTTAACATATTCATAGACAGATAATAAATTGCTCATACAGCCACTTCACCTGTATGTTGCAGCATAAAAATACCCCAGTAATAACTTTTTAACAGTACAGCAACTTCTGAGCTTTCAGCTTTTACTTAACAGATTTTAAAACCTGACAGGCTTTCAATATTTACCATAATGTATTCACCACACCATGACTCAAGTAACTGACTTATAATCCTTCACAACACCCCTATGCTCAAAAACAGGAGCAGCACCAGGCTATGATTATCTCCTCCAAGACCCCACAATTCCATACCCAAGGTGTGAACAGTAAATAAATAATGCCAAACCCAGCCAACTGACTTAATCTAAGCTTACGTTGAACCTAAATCCAATTATCACGTGGACCCTTCGAAACAAATATTGAATTGAACAGTGCGCTACAACCGCCGCGTGGGCACGTTGGCATTATAATTCCCTACATACAGCGTCAATCACAGGACTGACGTCCCAAACCTATAGACAAATGGTAGAAACAGGAAGATAACACCGAAGAACTCTACACAATCCCTATAAATAATTTGTTCGACGACGAATTAGCTTGCACTTACTTTGGGCCGCTTGCGCCAGAAAGGTACGCAGTAAAGAGGGCGCTACTTGTTTCCGCTATAAGTCCCCAGATTTAGGGCTACCATATGTGCCGACTTTAGAAGTCGTCACTTCACATTAGATAGATCGCTAGATTTCCGTGCCCAACGAGAATCTGCCATGAGAGGTCTCAGGGGTCCTCAAACATCGGCGTGGGAACATGGGGGGGGGGGGGCAGGTGGGGCATGGCCCCCACTTTTTAAGTTGGGGGGCGGGCAGCGGTGTTAGCTGTCCCCCCGCTTTTGAGATTAAGGTTGCGTTTAGCTTACTTTTGCACCACATTTAAATATACATGCTGATTTACCTAGTTCACCAGCCATCTTCGTCAAGATGCGTCATCTTTTTCGTTTGCTTGTTGACCGTCGCTTAGTATCACAGCCACAGTCCGACGCCACGCGGCCCGTGGAGACTGCAACGACGGACGTTCAGCCTTTTGATGCTCTGACTTGCGACCGCGTATATTTAAAGCCATATGACATAGTTTTTTAACAGTAATCAATGCTGACTGAATCTTGAACATTTTAAGACGAACATTGATTAGCCATGCTAATACAAGCTTAGGTACCCATTTCGTCTACAATCTACGTTCGGGGATTCCTCAATATCTCTGAAGAAAGCAGAAAGGCAACGGAACCGGAGCCTGCGTGACAATTATTGGATCACTTTTGGCGATCAGGGATGCTCTTGCGTCAATGAGGGTTCCTGTGTTGATTCGGGGCCAACTGCGCGGGTCAGAACGCCTCCCGTGTGATGGAGGGGAGCGATGTGATATGATATATCCTTCCGATGCCCACCGGATCGACGAGGAGATCCCGCCCTGTGTTGCTGGAATGACAGCCAGAAGACACTTCGCGATGGGACGGCGTGGCCCTTTAGCTCTTGACCGGAATCGGTAATGTGCCCTTGGTGTTCTACTCAAGGGGCCCCTTGCCCGGAAATAAGGGGCCTCATTATTGTTGAGTAGAGTTGAGCTCTCATTATTGCTGAATAGAGTAGATCGAAATGAATTTTAAAAAACGAACAATGCCATCCCATGTTTGCCTAAGAACGCTCATTTTTCAGAATGGATTGATGAAAAAAGTGCATCAAAAAGTTTGAGCATGCCCGCCCGCAGCCTCAAGAGCAAGGACAGCGATGGTCTGGGTTGCAGCCTCCGAAAAACCGAGCGGCTTCGGTCACTGCAAGTGCCATCAGCCGGCGGGCACCCTGTTAGTCTGTCTTCTGGACAAATTGATAGTTACAGAAACACGAAAAGTAGAGAATCTGCCTTTACTCTTCCAGTTCCGTCACCAGATTCCGGCACCACTTCGCGGAGCTTTAAGGGCCAATCCGGTCTTATCATCAGTCAAAAAATCGCACACGTGAAATATGCACTCAGACTGCCTTGTAGATGTAATGTTTGTTTCCTAAAGCGTTCAAAGGTACTTCTTTCATAAGCGTCCTCATTTTCGTCCAACCGTAGGCGACGGCTTAGTATTAGCTGTTGAGCCGATGCTGCGCGGCTTGCGGAGACTGCAACGCCTTGAAGCGAGGTTGTTTAACTGACAGTTGCGAGTACGCATGTTCAAAATTATGTCACATAACTTTTATTACTAACCGATTCAAGTTTTTTAAGGTAATTGTTTCACAAACATTATCATTTTCGTCCACCGGTGGACCATGGCGAAAGTCAACCACTGAGTTAACCGCTCTGCGGACTATGGAGACTGCAACGCCTGGTGTCGAAGTTTTTGTTGCTAAGATTTGCGAGCGCGCATGTTAAAAACCACGTCATATAAATTGTACCACTAATCGATTCTGACTGAATGTTAAACATTTCCAGACAAACATGGCTTGGCGATGTTAATACACATTGTTGACCACTCAATCTACAATCAAAATTTTCATGCTCAAATTTCGATCAAACATCGATCTACAGTCCACCTTCGCGATGTCCTCAATGTGTGTAGAACGCACATGGAACATTTTGAAAAACCTTCCGAATTCTATCGGTTCAGAAATAGTCCACTATGCGATTGCAAATTTAGGACACCTGTGATTTATTCCATGCGGTCGTTAAACGCCTGATTTCTGCGGTTCATTGATTTTAACACGCACTTGGGTGGGTTGTCAAATTGACTCGTTTCCCAAAGTTTTTTCAGAATGGTTTCCGAACGGCGCGGCGCAGCCACGCCGTGTTTTGCAAAGCTATAGACAATTAAAAAGCGGATTGCTTGGCGTCAAACATTTAGATGTACTTTGTGAGATCGCTGACCTATCGCAGGTCAAAGTCAGGCCATGGTTTCAGCGAAGTCAACTTCTAGGGAATCGTTCAATCTGATGCAGCAGTGGAATGTTAGACGAAGCCATACATCTCTGAGATGCTTTCTTAGGCAACACAAATATTGAATGAGCAAATTACGTTTTTTACAAAACGAAAATCATTAGTCACTTCGAAAGATTGAAATATCTCCATCCACCTAGTTTTTCTACGAAGAATAAGGCTATTACTACTGCGACATCAGATTCTCATGTTCAATTTGGAATGCAACAATGCAAATTTAAACCAACAACTCTCAACATGTTAAGTCGCCTTGTCTAGATTTTGGGACTGAATGTTAGCCGGAAAACCTTAAACACACCCGTATGAATTTGGTGAGCTGATTCAAAGCTTCCACGTACTACGCGATGGGGATCGCTTGAAACCTATCATCTATTGTTCCCTTGACCTCAGCGATTTTATGCGGCCACCATGGGTGTCGATTTCCGAAAATAATTGGGGGGGGGCAGATTCGTGGAAGTCGTCACAAGGAACAGGGCCAAAAACTTCTCGGATTTTATGCCTAATGTTCCGGTTATCAGTTATATATATATATATATATATATATATATATATATATATATATATGTCATGCTTATACATCACTTTAAAGCTTATATGCGTAGCCGCGGCAACCATGCGTGGTAGAAGACTCGCAGATTGCATTTGCTTCTTATAAAGGCACCCGTTATGTGAAGCTGGACCGATGCAGCTGCAGCTTCTCTGGCACAATGAGAGATTAAATTGGCGTATGATTTACCACTGCATGCTTAGGATTTTTCCAAAGTCATTCATCCGCTCACAAAAATCGAGTGTCCAGTGTCCACGATATATGTGACTATTACCAGCCATTTATAAGCAGTTTTTCGATGCACCGAAATTTAATCGATGAAAACGTGCATTTTAGTGAATATCAATCTTAACGAATTCATGCAAAGTGCTTTTTACGTTCATTCTACGTTAAAGTTAAGGACATGATTTTCGATCTTCCACAGATATGCTGAGGCAGGTGCCTCCCTGTCGGGAATTCATTTCCCCGCTTTTTTCGATAAACACGAAATGTAAACCAGCTTTACGTCTGAGGGACACTGTTTCATGCTGTTGGGCCTCTGAGACGAAAGCGGTCCTCACCCGTTTCATTTCGAGCGGGTGAAAAATGAAACATGAAACAAACACAAACAACAAACACACAAACATGAAACACACAAATGTCGTGCGTAATGAAGGTTGATCGTAACAGCGTTGTTAATTGAGCTGGCTTTTCGGTTACCACGCGATGATACTTACGTACACATACTCGGTGCTCAATGGGTGTACCGACGCAAGAACGCAGTCAGAGTCTTGGTAATTGTGGGGTGGCACTCAGGGTTGGCCAAGCCCTCCCCTTGCGGAAAGGTCCCCACCCCGGAAAAAGAAGTCATCGGATATGACCCACTTGATTTCGAGGGGGCCCTGTTCTTCTTAAAAACCGGTAATCATCAATGGATACAATTCTGTTTGTGTTTTGAAGTCGAATAACTGAAGGAAACACACCGGTGCTATAAATTGTACAATGTTTCAGTGGACACTTTCTAAGCCGATTGCACTCAGGGGCTGTACAGGAATTTTTCTAGGTTGTGCAGGGACATCGTGAACGTGGATCTTAGATCGAAATAAGGTCGTGAATTTGCATTTGCATCGACCTGCTTTGATCTCAGAATAATCAACTCTGGTCAGAATGAAGTAGGGAAACAGTTACATGGCCCAGTTTTGTCCATGCGCGCTCGCAAGTCTTACAAGAACGCGACGCCCTGCGTTTCAGTCTCCGGAGGCCATGTTGCGCCGGTCCCGTCCCTTACGTTAGGCGGTGGCCAACGGGCGGACGAAAACAACAACCATTCTGAAGAAAGTACCTTCGAACGTTTCAGGATGTCGACTGGAGCGCCTGGAAGGTGGTCCGGAAGTCTGCTTCATCTGTGCAATTCTTAGATTTATGATATTAGCATTCATGGCATTCAGATTAGTATTCACGGCATCTCGAACCGTTGCAAAAATTGCATCGTAGAATTAGATAAATGAAGATATCATCTCTATTTGCGTGTTACTGTCGCCGTTTGTCTCCTCAAAGGATAAGCTAAAAATAGCTCAAGTGGAATGTACGACGCAGTGAAATTTCCTGAAGAGCACGAACTGATCTTAAAAATGTTTTGGCAGCATTATTTTACGATGACTGTTCTCGGGCGGCAGGCGCCCACCACTCGGTGTTAGCTACACTGGCCAACGCCGCTCGGTGTTATGGAAACTGCAACCTCGGCCATTGCCGCTCTTACTCCTAATGTTGTGAGCATGCAGGCCCAAAACTGTTTATGCAATTTGCTTCACGTCACACGGATCGACGCTTCGTTGGTGTTGGCCTTTTTCATTTTTGACCGCATTGTGATCTACCCTGTTGAACACTAACGAAACGCCTTTTCTTTCGGGACCAGCTATATTTACCAGCCAGGGGCTTCATGCCAGTTGGTTACAGCGTGGGGGTGCCTGCCGGCGTCATGCCGGTGACACATGGCCGGGATCCCCTGGTCGTTACGGAATCGCTTTGAGAGGTACACCATACACAGGTCGCCCCTTTGACGCCGGAGGCCTCCTGATCCGGTCATTTGCCTCCAGATAGGAGCAGGGGCCCTCGTTGATGCAAAAGATCTCCTATCGTCGCAGGTGCTCAATAACTGGCGTAGTGACTACCGCTCGGCATAACGGGCCCGTAGCTGAAACGGCATGGAGAGCCCTCCATTCGGTGCCGGTGCCCTGGCTGAAAAAGAGCCCTCCCTTATCTCCACTTTCGTTGTCAGAAGGTCTCAGCCCACGCAGGGGTCCTAGCTTTTGGGGTCCCGTCCCAATCCCTGTCCACAGACGTTGCTCTGGCTGACTCGAGGTCCTTGCAAACATTGGGCCCTCTTTAAGACACTGCGGGTCTCTGACCAACAAAGAAGCCCTCATTGCTTCAAAGGTCCCGACCAATGCCAACAGCAAGCCTCTACCTTCCTTGTCCCTGCTTAGCAAACAAACCCCCAGCGCTCAGACCGACATGTAGTCGACTGCTCGGTGTTGGTAGTCTGCCATCGAAATAGAGACCCGCATTGTCAGAGGGTCCCCCAATCGGTGCAAGGAGCCGTCTAACTGACCTTTGATGGTCCGGCCCTGCCTTCGTGCTCTCTAATCGGCCACTTGATCATCGATCCCGAGAGACCCTTTGGCTCCTCTGCGGGCCCCTCGAAACTGCCCCAGGCCGAATCTGAGCTCCTTGTCGATACCGAACCCTTGTTACGCACCGCGGTCCCCTGACTGACAGAGGAGTCACCTTGACTTAAGGGCCCCGACCAAAGTAAATCGTGGATCTCGGCCCTTTCTTTGCTTGGGAGATGGGCCGTAAGTCCCAGACCTGACCCTGGAGTATCCGAAAAATAGGATTGGTGAGGACGAGAGGGAAAAAACTAGCGCCAAATACATTACAAAGTAAGTTAGCTCCCGGATTTGACCCAACGTTATCTCAGTGACGGTATGAAGTTGGAGCCCTCCCCAACAGAATAGAAAAATACAGACCTGGTCTAATACGTTTGCCTGCTCTGCCTCAGCAAAAGATGTTGTCGTTGGACACCACTGTAATTTTGTTTGGCGTCCATCGCGAAGCCAGTTTTCGATAATCGACGTCGAGTGGATAGTATGTGGCTTTAGACGTTGTTGGGCGTGTACGGCTTCGGGAGTAAAGAGTGTAAGTTTATTTGTACGACTAATGTGTGCCGTGGAAATACCGGCTGATTGCGGCGAGACAGGGTACAGGCGCATCACTCCCATCAGGCGTGTTCGACACGGCTGGTGTTGGTGGTCATGGTCGGATGAATACCGCTGTCGATTTCATCGGGTGGTGTCGATCGTCAGGTTTTTGCAACTTTCATGGAATTTTCATGTTGAAGGGCGGGTTGACACTTTTCAAGGGCTCCTCCGAAAGTTGACGGCTTATAACTTAATCATGTTTTGTTTTCATTTTCCGATAAGACGTCGTAGCGAAACAACACAACTTGCTGCGGTCTGTATAACTTGACTGTCGTTTGATTACGCCAAAACACTCTCTTAATAGCACAAAGCTAGACTATTGTCAACCATACATGTAAATCGTGTAGTTAAAAACAAGCAGCAACCAGGAAAAAACAAGAAAAACTCAATTAAACACGGAACGACCTCGGAGCGTTAAAAGTGTGACTGACTCAGCCAAGTGCACTAAACTGGATATAATATCGCAGTTTTCATTTTCTTTGTTTTTTACCTGTGAAACGCTTAGAAGACGTCTTTCTAAAGATTGATGCAATTTCTAGCCTCTTTTTGGAATGCCATGTATTAACTTGGACAACTCCAAAAGGTTGTGGGAGGGGGGCAAACTCACCGTTGGGGGCAGATTGAACATGGGGGGAGTGGCCCAACCAAAATAATACAAATTGACACCCGTGGTGGCTACACGCATAGACGTGGCTCTTCCCGTAACCCCACAGAAAAATTTCAAGGGTGGAAGTTGACGGAAATGAGCGCTCACTCCACGTCCACTCAGCGGCTCACTCCACACTCCACTCCACACACTCACACTCCACCATGCCATGGCACACACACACACACACACACACACACACACACACACACACACACACACACACACACACACACACACACACACACACACACACACACACACACACACACACACACACACACACACACACACACACACACACACACACACACACACACACACACACACACACGCACACACACACACACACACACACACACACACACACACACACACACACACACACACACACACACACACACACACACACACACACACACACACAACACACACGTACACTCCACGTTCACTCAGCGGCTCATCACTTATCACCAAAGCGATTCCAGAGCATTCCAGTGATTTGTGGGGGCAGTGGTGGGACAGTGGAGGTGTGGTTATGTTCTGTGTAAATCTCTATGTAGCACGACTTTACGATCATGTTCTTCTTAGTGCCTACGTAGCTTCCACAACATCTCAATGCACCGCTGCGTATTCCCTGTAGTCGCGCGCCCGTCATCTTTGGCGAGCCAGAGTAGTTCGATATGACCAATCTTGATAAGACAATACTTGAACATCACCACCTGCATGGTACACTGGACTACGTGCTGCAGACACTAAGGAAAATGTGTTAAGATGACACACTGCATCTGTCAGAACAGTAGTAGTAAAAACGTGTCTTCACCCCAACAAAAATGCGGGTGCCTCCTGGTATTTGCGGTTGGGTATTTGCGGTCGAACCTGACTAACAAGCACAGGCACCAACGTCCGAGGTCTACACGATGACGGTCCTTGCGGCCCTGTCGCAGACCGCAGCAGCTGCATGTTCCTACGACTTCTTCCATCACAATGTCTAAGTTATTGCTGGCGACTGGCGGCGCTGCTTATTCAGTTCCCTCGGCAGCTGTGACACCCATATTACCTGTGCGTTGGCTAAAGTCATACTCGTAAAACATCTCAAATGCAAGTCAACTTTGTACACCGTTATTTACGTCCAAACATTTAACCCAAGGTATGCATATTCTAACTGCAAAAACACATAACTATAGCAATCTTCCAACCTCCCTCCAGGTTTCAAAAGTGAACTTCCCTCACCGCTTTCGACTACGGCCACCGTTTCAATGTTTGCGTCTTGGTACGTAACTTAAGTTGTCACGAATAAAAAGTCGTGAAAAAGCTACTGCGTTCGTTTTGAACATCTCGTCGTAATCAAGCTTGACGACTTAAAAATGCGATTTTCCTGGCGGTTCTGGAAATTGTGCTAACGAACGCCACATATGACCGAGTCGACAATTAAATTTTTATTGACCTTGATCGTCGCGTGGCCGGTGGGATGACAAGATTTTAGTGGCATTATTATCGCGTCATGGTTGCCTGGGTAGCCTTTAAATAGTCTGCACCACTAAGTCTGCACATCCTCGCGGGCGTGTAGCTCCGAAACTAAAGGGTTTAAGGTCTTAGGAAGCGCACGGCTGAGAGCTGCATGGAATGATCTTCAAAATGGTCATTTTAGTTCCGAACCCCATGCGAATATGTAACACTCCATTTAGCTCTAATAAGCAAAACAGTAAGCATATTTTTCGTTGGCGACAATGAGCCATTTGACGAGAAACCACAAAACAGCAAATTTCTACCAGCTGAAATTGCGTCTTCGTGCCACTAAAAACGACATTCACTTGCGAACGAAGGACGATAACAGCAAATAAGAGAAACCCGTTCTGAAATTTGGTAAAGAAAAACTCAATTGGCTACCATTTTTCTAACACGTCAAGAGCGGGCGATGCCTTTTTGGGTAAATAATTTAATGATAGCTTCGTCCAGGTACGACTCCATCCCCCCCCACCCCCCGTTCACTCTAAAAGTTACGGAGCCCTCTTGCCCCCTCCTTCTGTTCCGCACTATGCGCTACATGTTTAAGTGATTTGTACCCCAATGCCACTGGTTATAAGTGGGTGGCATTTGGCGCTAAAATTAGTTACGCCTAGTCCTCGAAGAATTTGAATCTCATCATGCGGGCCCTTCGTTTGGGTTTGATCAAGGTCAGAATCCGGAACTGTACGAGCAGATATCCTCCTCCACCACAGGTGGGCTTTGGCGATAAGGGAGTGAGCTATAACTGCAAAATTCGACATTCCACTTAACATTCTTCACTGTTGTCTGGGCCCAAGCCCCACCGTGCAATGATGTACTGAATGACCCGTAGCGCCTCCCAAGGCAAGGTGTTAGTCTGTGCAGTTGCTTCCAAGCGACAATGTTCCGCAGTTGGAAAACTGCGCGCCAGACGCACGGAACTTACAAAGCCAGCATGCTGGTTTGGGACGTGTGAGGTAGCAGCAAGTCGTAGCAGCAACTTCAAGCGCAGGCTCGCTCACCTCACGCGCTGTGTGAACTGCGCTTTTAGTCGGATAAACTGGAGATGGCAATTTTTGTAAGCTGTTTGATGTTCACTTCTGGCACGTGATCATATTTTAGTGGCGTGAATATAGTGAGCAGATCGTGGCGTACGTGCGCGCATTTAGTATCCCATTTCTTCCTGTGGTGGTGTCTGACATTCGGGTACGTAATTCCGACCCTACAATGATGCTCATTAACCCCTTCAATGCTTCTGTTATCAGACAGGGACATAATTTGGTCACAAGTCGGAAATGCACGAAAACTACAGTAAACAGGAGAGATAATTGCCGTTTCTCGTTATGCAACCACCAAAATAGGTGGTAGCTTCTGCAATGAAGATGTTCTTATGCCGTTATCATGTACATATTCGTCCCCTTTTGGTTGCAAATTTAGTCCCATGGGACCAAATCAGAAACCACCGGAAATGTGAATGATAGCTGAACACATGATTACAAAACAAAGACACTTCCTGGGTAAACTGCACCGCCCACTTTGATAGACTTGAAGACATTCTACGCGTTTTGTTCGTGTTTGTCCTGTTCATCCTGTTAAGATCGTAATGGCTAAGTGGTTAGCACCTTCGGCATCCACGTGGGGTGGAGGAGTTTGAATCTCTGCAGAGCTACGACCCCTGAGTGCAAACCAGAGGAGCGGTAACACTGGTTCAAAGCCGTTCCCAAGGGCAGGTGTAGTCAGGATTGCCCGTCCTCCTCTATTCCAGCGACGCAGTTAACAGAACATTCGCACCAGGAAACATCGAATGAAGTCGCAGCACTAACAGCTAACAGTGGAAGCAAACCAAAGAAATGAAACGAAGAGGTGTTGCGCACCCGGCAGGGTTAACGCTATACAACAGGCATGACAAATCATATGACTATCAAAGATGGTTTAAAGCAGTCACAGCCAAAGTCAGCTAATGACACCTCACTAAAAGACCGCCCAAAAAACTACCGGCACTCACTCATTGTTAGTAAAGGTTACTAACCACATTAGTCAGAGTGGCAATAAGCTGGTCAATGGCATGCTGATTTTTAGCTGGATTTCCGAGGAGACCACTCTCAGCTCATTATTTACCACGTGAGGCCGAGTACCAGCGCGTGTCACTGGATACGAACGAGCCCGATATTGCACCGATAGGTGTTGGCACACTTGTTACCGAGTGTGCTCCCGGGGTCCACGCCATTAATGAGGGTTCCCGTTCATGAAGCATTAGACATCGGCAGTTGTTATGGGACATGAAGGAAGCTATATATCAAACGAGATGTGCACACAGGCTAAGACATTCTGGCAATGATTTTAATGGATTCAGATATGCTAGTGGCTTTAATATGCGCTGAAGAAAAGGTTGCGGATGATATTATTTACAATAGTTTTGTCCCAGAGGAAATGAGCTACTCTGAGAAGGAGTGAAGTAATGTATTGTTACACAGCTAAGGACCAAGGCAATATTTTTTTTTTAAAGCCCACGATTATCAGTAAAAAACGGGTGATGTGGATGTTTTATTTGCCTCACCTGTACTGCATTCGATTTACTGAGCTAATATACTGAATGGAATGATGTAGGAGGCTGTCTAGTTATACATGCATGCATTATGAGGGTATTTAGCGATATCCGGAAAGTTCAAAACTATTCACCGTTTGTACATGGGGAATGGTTGAAGGTAAAAAAACAAATAAAAGTTAAATTAGCCATTAATTATACCGCTCTGTTCACTTTCTGAAGCCAGATTAGGCAACCCTGAGCTTCTGAATTGAAAGTGGTGTCTTGCATTGTTGGGTGATGTGTGCATATTATGCAAAGTATCGTATTGGCATTGCCCAGTTATGGTTTGGCATGGACCGTTTCAATTGTGGCGAAAACTAAAAAGAAGGATTTTCAAAGATAAATATGATCAGCAATACACATTAAAGACCATCCACCTATCTTTCGTGGTTTACTACAAAAGAAGGCTTGTCATTCAGATGCATCATAATTAAGTTGCTATGGTGCAGTCGCCCATGTTTCAAATAATAAGCCAATATGTCGTTTTATGTCATTCTGGGCGAGGAACGGCCGTACAAAGCCTGGGCAAGCAGAGGGCAATGCTAAGACCAGAGCGCCAACACAATTTCATGCTTATAGCTCGTGACCCAGAATCGCAAGGACCTTCCGAGCGGAAATATGGCCAGGTTGCTGTCACATTGATAGCAGCCTCCTTGCAGTTAAGCTCCCCAAAGGAGGATGCTAATCCCTGAATCAGTCAGGACCCCTGGAAAAGGCATTACTTCCATGTTGATCCATGAATGGCTTCGCAGAAATCCTGAAAGCTCCCGGAAGCTGTCGAAAGGTCCCATTAACGGTAAAATGTTTTGAGCGTTTCAGGGTTTCCAAGGACGCACGGAACCCCGTATTTACCACGCGAGGCCCAATACCATCGCTTGTCACTGGATATGAACGAGCCCGACATTGCTCCGACGGGTGTGCAACGCAGGGCGTAACTCCCGGATTTAAGTGAAGGAAGTTGAGTGTTTTTAAATGGTTAGATAGCTTATCTGGTTACGACACTTTGATGCAAACACCGGATTGGGCTTAGCTGAAACACTTACTGAATGCGGGGACGGTCCCAGATATAAGTGACCATGGCAACGAACAGTTCTGGTGCTAACACTAGCAGCGTCGGCGTCAAGGATTCTGAGTTGGAGGGGCAGGATTTTCTAGCGGGCCTACTGCAAAAAATGGGGCCTCCTCAGAGGGGGCCTCTTGCGGAGTGTCGTATTCAAGGGAAGTGACACCAAGGACACGTACCCCTTATACCCAGCCAAGAGTCTCGTAATATTCCAGAACCGGGTGCGTGTGATTTATGAAGGGGCTCCAAGTCTAGCCAACAGGCGCCGTTACCCAAAACAGGATCACCTGATCCGGAACGCGGCCATCTGATGCACGAACGAGGCCTCTTGAATGTAAAGGATGTTTATGAACCCAGAACAGGGCCCTCCTTGTTCGCAACGGGTACCTCCCGGGCCTGCAAAGCCCTAGCACAACATTGGGCATACTGATTAAAGCCACGTAACTCTTTTTCATGAAGGTGGTCATATAATCCAGAAACCGTGTCTCTTGATGTAGGACAAGGAATTTCTATGTGGAGGTCTATTAATATCTGCCTCAGCTATGGAGGCCTACTTGAATCTGAATTTTGGTACTCTACGGATAGCTACAATGCTTTTAGTTTGGAAAAACGGCCTCCCATAAATATTGAACTGGCCAAACATGCTCTTGCTCCCTGCCTAACGGCAAGCAGGGGGCAAATGCTCTAGCTTGCTCATAGTTAAGCTTTCCATGTGATTATTGTGCGTTACAAGAGATTAAATGTTATAATTTGCATTGTTTCGGGATGGAAAAATTCACTGAGTTACCTGCTTTTTAGGCCGAGAAGCAGAAATAAATTGGACTTAAGTCCCCCAAAAAACGTGCGGGCCAAAAAGACACAACTTATGCTAACTATCTTCATGTCTCGTAGAATGCACGTATTCATTGGACCTCGTTTTTGGGTTGCAAAATCGGTAAGTTGTACAGCCCCAGTCCATCCTCCCTCCCCCTAGTATTTCGGAGAGAGGACTTGTAGAGGAGCATGATAATCATAGCACACCGAAGGGGCCTTTACACTTAAATATAAGTCCCTAAATGCTAAAATGGCGCTGAAGATATGCCCGTAATGTGTGAAAACACGCTCCGAAGTCCTGAAAGATGACATTCTGGCACGCAAGGTCGCCCTAGAGACAAGCATTTGCTTTTCTAAGTTCTGAAGAGCACTGTACAGACCGAATAAGCTATTATTTTGGTCTAAAGAGGCGTCCTTACTCTGAACGTGTGGCTCTCCAGCCATCAAAGGGCACTCCAGCCCTGATGCGTACTGCAGGAATGTAAGGGTGTACCCAGGGCTTGAATTTGCGCTAGTCGTGTCCAACATATGCCCCGCGACCTGAAACGACGCTCTCAGCTAATAATACACCCTATAAATCAAGAATAGCGTCCCGTAGACCAAATAATGTGACACTCTGGCTTGCCCCCGCAGAGGCACCGGCTTTGGTCGGTGTAGGGGACCAGCGCCTCTTCGGGTCACATCTCAGGTAACTGGTGGACAGTGTAAGGTGTTCATTTCAGGGCGTAGCGACCCTGCAGGTACGTGAGCTACCGCTCCTTGTCCCGCCCGCTCGCTCCTCATTGCCCGCATCCGGCCCTCGCACCACTCCTCATCCTCGCTTTATCGGCGTTGCCGTGCCTCCTCGCCCACGTCCCCGGGTTGATCGGATCCTGTTCGCTGAGGGGCGCGTCGTGCGGGTCAGTCGCGGCGTGTCCCAAACTCCACTTTGGCCAGAATACCCGGGGGCGCAGGTCGTAGGGGGGCCGTGGGGCCCACACGGGTCCAGCAGCTTTTCGCTGGCGCCGCGGTTGGGTCCTCCGTGCAGACCTCCACTTGGGGCGCCTGACCGCGCGCAGCGGTTTAAGGGGTCAAGGGGCGGCGGCGCTGAACCACGGTCAGGACGGAGAGGTGTCTCCCCAGCTACACCTGGCTGTGTGGGAGGTTTCGTTC
Source organism: Pollicipes pollicipes (assembly GCF_011947565.3). Lineage (NCBI taxonomy): Eukaryota > Metazoa > Arthropoda > Thecostraca > Pollicipedomorpha > Pollicipedidae > Pollicipes > Pollicipes pollicipes. The sequence goes on from NW_023596921.1 coordinate 21,833,643, forward strand.
GCCCCGTAATAGCATCAGGGCAGCCCTGACGGCGACCACCTCCTGAGGGAGTGTTGGACCGTCCCCCGGTTGGGCTCCGTGGTGGGTGCGGAGCCCGGTGCCGAAACCAAAACGACGGCGTATGGCTTCTTCACATCCCGAAAACACCCGCCCTTTGAAAGCGGGATGGACCGCGACGAGTTCAGAGTTCAGACGAGTTCAGAGTTCAGACGAGTTCAGAGCACGGGGTGCAAACAGGTCCACCTGCCCCACTGATCCTTGCATTTCAAAGTGGTGGAAAAGTGTGTCATATTTTTCGCCGGTTCAGCGCGAAACAGGTGCGGCGGGTTCGGTGAGGTGATGCGCTGCGACAAGCTGCGAGACGGTGCGATAAAGCGTGAATTCTCCAACGGTACCGACGCGACACGGGCCGTGACACTCACTGAGTTTGTATATGCCATCACGACAGAAGGTCAAAAGCGAGACGTGAGCGCGCCAGTGACCGTGACACCACACCAAACCAAGAACTCTTCCCGAGGCATCATTGACTGCTATGATCTTCGTGATGTTAGTGAAGAAGAGCTGGTCCAGGAGCTGGGAGTGTTTGGAGTTACCGCAGCGCGCCGGATTACGGCAAGGAGAGGTGGCGACCAGATACGCACGAACAACATAATTATGACGTTCGACCGGCCAGACCTACCTTCAGACACCCGAGTTGGCTATGCTGCTGTCACAGTTCGAGAGTATGTTCCCAACTCTATGTGCTGCTTCCAGCGTCAGCGTTTCGACCACACGAAACCGCACTGTCAAAACAGACCAGCCTGTGGCAAGTGTGCGTCGTTCGAGCATGCAGGGGACCAGTGTTACGCTCTGCAGCCCTGGTGTGTGAACTGTGGCACTGGTCAGGTGCCTCACACGACCTTGACCGGAGCTGTCCAACATTCATGGAAGAGAAGGATCATCATCTCGCTGAAAACTGCTGAAAGCATCTCATTTTGCGAAGGACTGTAAGTGTGTGAGGCTAGTCAACCTAGGACGTCCCATGCAGAGATAGCGCCAAAAGCTTAACACAACGGCCCACTACCATCGACCAGACGCCAGCTCTTCAGCTCATCCCTGAGGTCTTACGGACTCTCAGTGGTGCCGACAGGGCAGGCGGCTGGCGGCCAGCCAGAGCCCTGGGCGCCTTCCCGACACCGGCCTGCTTGGCAACGTCCACGCTCCCTTGCGACGCCGACACTTTCTGGAGAGGAGGGGTGGACGGTGGTCCGACGCGGCCGTGATCCGCGGCCTTCGTCGTCACCCGCGCCGGAGAATCCGCTCGTCGGCTTCCGTTTCGGGCACGGCGCTGCCTTCGTCGCCTCAGACGTCACTGGAAAGTACGCGTGTACGAGCGTTAGAGACCAGAGAGCGCCACGAGGCGGACAGGCGCGCCTGTAGTGCCAAGCGTGCGTGCTTGGCCGAGCTGTAGCGTGCTAAGGCGACAAGTCGTCTGTCTGCGGCAGTCGAAGAGCCCGTCCCCCGAAACACCCCTCCATCACCAAGAAGGTGAGGGGAACCTCGATAGAAGCCCTCCGATGGGCCCTCCCCGCTTCCATCCCGGACTGAGTACGGTGGCATTAAGCGTGCCCTAGCCGGCCCCCTCCTCCATCTGACGGGGGAGCCCCAGGACTCACCCTAGGGTGGGGCACGGCTCTCCGGAGTTAAGCCGTAGCTCTCGGTCTGAGTCCTCTGGCCTTAAAGCTGGCACAGCCCAGTTCTTTGAAGTCGGGACTGGTTTTACCCTTTCGCGTCTTACCGCCTTTTAATGCGTGCTTTTACAGGTGTTCTACAGTGGAATTGTAGAGGGGTAAAGGTGAGCGCCTAGATCTCCACGCTGTCGTCAGCAAGGGCTCTCCTACAGTCGCAGCGTTGCAAGAGACAGAGCTTAGCGTCTGAGCATTGCCGCTTTTTGAAAAGATGTGCGATGTTTCGCAACGACACGTTGACAGAAAGCACTGCTCACGGTGGTGTACTCCTTGCAGGTCATCCTAGTGTGCCAGCGAGGAGGTTAAGCTTGCGGTCCACGCTTCAGGCTGAGGCCGTGAGACTTTATTTCAATCATCATCACATCGCTGTTTGTTCGCTTAACTTTCCACCAGACATCGTTTTTCCGTTGGTACACATGAGATGCTAGCTGTCTAAACTCCCTCCACGACTTCTTCTAAGCGATTTGAGTGCGCATCACACGGTGTGGGATGTGACGTCACGAATGCTCGTGAGAGGCTGTGTGAGAATCTTTTCCGTCGTGCTTCGCTATGTATTTTATATACAGGAACTCACGCGCATTTTAGCAATGTCATACGGTCGGACCTCGGCGTTAGACTCAAGCCTCTCCAGTGCCCAGCCCGTTCAGCACCTCAAGTGAGGTGTCGGAGATGACCCCATGGTAAGCAACCACTTCTATGTCCGGATCCGGTTTAAGAGAGGGGAGCATTGGGTGTCCGGACGCAGCGCTGGAATTACAAGAAGGCAGACGGATGCGAAATCGAGATTCAGCTTGAAGAATCGTTTGTAACTGAGCCTGAGAGGACGCCAACCTCCGCTGAGGATTTTACCCACACACTTCTAGTGTGGCCAACAGATGTACCCTACGCACTTCTGGCACTCCCCCACGTATCCTGTTCCGTGTGGACGGAGGAGTGTTGGAGTGCCATCCGGACGCGTAAATGTGCGTTTCGAGTTTTTGACACCATGAGTAGTGTGGAAAATCTAAGAGCCTTTAAGAAGGCGAGAGCTTTTGCTCGGTGCACGGTAAGGGACGCGAAGCGTGTTTTCCTGGCACGCTTACGTAAGCACGTGAACCGGTTCACGCCAACATCGCAGGTTGGGGCTCGGATCAAGCGTATATCGGGGCAGTTTTTCATCCATGACTCCTCCGGTGCTATGTGTGAACGGACAGGCCGTGACGCGCCTGTTGGGTGTTGCGAACAAGATTGTCCGAACGTTGACCCATCGCAGCGTAGGTGGCAGCACTAACCCATAGTTTGTGCGGCAATCGAATGCGATGCGGGTTATTCGCAGCGGACCTTTCGGCGAGTGAATTACACTCCTATAATGACCCAATCACCCTGGTCGAGTTGGAATGGGGCTTTGCCAACCTTCGCAGCGTGTCAGAAGGTCTGGACACTGTGCATGACGAAATGCTCAAGCATTTGCCGCCTTGCGTGCTTCGCGTTCTTTCAGCGGGCTTTAATTCTCTTTGGACTAGAGGTGAATTCCCAGCTTCTTAGCGAGAAGCTACTGTTGTTCCTCTCTTTAAGTCAGGTAAAAGTGGGTTATATCCCTTACATTACAGGCTCATTTTCTCACCACATCGCTCTCTAAGTTGCTGGAGGCGATGGTTAGCGCCCGTTTAAATTGGTTTTTGGAATATAACGGCGTTTTTACAAATGCCCGGTGTCGTTTCTGAAAGAATCGCAGCACAGTGGACAATCTTCTTGTTCTCGATGCTGCGATTCGTATGGATCTAAAGCAAACCGACACGCGGGCGCACTCTCCATTGACATGGAGGGCACCTATGACACCACACGGCGTCAGGACATTCTTCTCAAGCTATGTAGGTGAGGTAACGTGGCAATATGGGCACTTTCTTTCAAAATGTCTTAGTTTTTAAAAAAGTTTTTCCGTGTCCGTATTGGAAACGCGCTCTCTGAAAGGCATCATCAAGTTAACGGTGTGGCCCAAGGCGGCGTTCTCAGCGTAGCTTTATTCACCGTTATGATTGAGGACATCGGGATTGGGCTGCCGCAGTCTGTAGGTCGCGCCCTTTTTGTTGATAATTTCACCAATTGGACTGGCGCAGCAAGAGCACCATCGATGGAGCGGCAACTTCAATTGGCTGTGGACCGTGTCCAGAAGGTGGGGTACCATGAACGGGTCCAGGTTTTCAAGTAACAAGACTGTAGCCATGCATTTTTGTCGTAGCCGGCAATGCGGTGACCCATCTAGTCGTCTGTATGGGCAATGCCTTTGAACTGAATCTGTGGCTAGATACCTGGCGGTATCCTTTGACCGCCGACTAAATATAAGGTACATGTTAAGAAGCTGCGCCAAGGCTGTTTTAAATCTTTGGACATATTAAGATGTGTTTCGTGCACATCGACGTGGAGGAGATCGGAGCACGCTTTTGCTATTGTATCGCGCAATCATACGCTCTACGCTGGTCACGCAAGTTTAGTTGTGACAGCGCGTGTGAATCTGTCAAACGCATCACTGACACACCCATCACACCGCTACACGTGCCATCACAGAGGCATTCCGCACATCATCCAACTCAAAGCCTCTTGGTAGAATCGCACGAGCCGCCCTTGTCAGCGAGGAGGAAAATTCTCGGTTGCGTTATGCTACGTCAGTTCCTGCCGCGTACGGCGTAAAATGCAGCGCCTGTTGTGCCTTTTGTACGCAAGGCACCTCGGGCCGCATGTTCTCACCTTTGGCCTCCGGATACACGCTTTACCGCAGGAAAACGAAATTCCCATTCGAAGGATGAAGCGAGCAGGTCATGTGTCCACTCCTCCCCTGGCGTTTGATCCCACCCTCAACAGACGCATCTCTGACCCAAATGAAAAAGAATGTCGATTTGCCAGATATGAGGTCCAGGGCACTTGAGCGTATGGCGTCATATGAGGTTATACACATACTCGCTCCGACGGCTCCTGAACGTCTGGCTGTGAAGGTTATGCGTTTGTGAGCGGCGACGTCATCCGGTCGTTTTCATTTCCTCCACACGCGTCAGTGTTCACATCGGAGGTGCTAGCAATCACTAAGGCGCTAGGTTTCATTGAAGTCGATGACGAACCTTTACATCTCATTTTGATGGACTCCGTTAGCGAGCAAACGGCCCGTCGCTGCCGGCGCGGCAGCGGTGTCTCTGCTATGGTGTGAGCGGCCCCTCTGCCGATTGGTCCTCACCATCTGGGGCCCATATGTGGGCCACGAGGGTTTATGGGACACGCGGGCGGGGATGCACGGTCCCTGCCAATCAGTTCACGTTCAGGTTCCGACGGCGCAGCTCGACGCGAGCCATGTCAGCGTTCACGACGACGACGACGACGGCAACGACGACGACTTTGCAGTGTACGACGACGCCCTTTTCAACGCCTCTCTTACCTTTAGTTTGCAAGTCTGGCTAAAAGAGACTCTTCCTTTTCAACGTCTGTTTTCGAATCAAGTCGATGATTCTCCAGAAAACTAACGAACCTTTTCCACGAACAAACTCTCTGAGCAATCGTTCTTAGCTTGAAATATGTTATCCATCACGTCTCCTTGTACAGGACCATTTTAGTACGTCTGACTAAACTGGATCAGACCGGAAAGAGAGTGATGTCATGTTGGATCCCCGGTCTCGTTGGAATCAACGGGTAACGAGTTGGCTGACGGCGGCTGTCAGGCGAGCAGCGCTGGCTCCGTGTGTTCGTTCTATTTCTAACTCAGCTAGACACTTTAACCTTGCAACAAAAGCCTTTCTGCACGACGAATGGTAGCCTTGTTGCCATGGGATGGATGGCAATAAGCTTAGAGAAATAAAACCCAAGCTGGTCAGTGGTTCTCTGGTTCCCGCAAAGTGAGGCGAGATGACGTGGTGTTCTGTACACTACGTATCGGGTACACGCATGCTACTCACGGCTATTTGCTGGAGTGAGACAAAAAACCTACCTTCCATCGATGTGATGTTATCCTCACCGATTACAATGTGCTTATATCGTGTCCGCGCCTGGTGGAAGAGCGTCAACGTCACTTTGGACAGCATGACTCGCCCCTGACGCTCTGTGACTTACCAGGAGACAACTCACAATTTCTTGGATTTCAACAGGCACTTTGTTTTACAGCCCACATTAACTTTGGGACCATTTACGGGGTTCATTATTTATGTAAAATGTATCATATGTAGCTGCTGGGAAGTAGTATCGAAGATAGTTTCGGGGTATTGTCGCTTCGTCATGGAAAAATACTTTTTAATACACACCTGATATGTATATAAGGGTGTGGATGCTTCGCAATTTATGCACAAAGGCGACATTACTCTGGCAAAGCATGCATTAAGCCGTCATGTGCCCATGTTTGTTCTAGGTACGCAGTTTTAACTGTTTTTGATGTTGCAACGTGTGACAGTTTTAATTAGCACTCGGTCTACAACTAAGATCCATGGAATGTCAAGTCTAGACCTAACAAACGATTTCAAACAAAGTTAACTTGGAGCAAAATTAGCTTTGGCATCAGAGTTTGCCATTTAAGATACCCTCCAAGCGCTGTCGATTATTCCCAAGGAGCTTTGTGTTTATCCTGCGTGATGTCGATGTAGACACTATCATAAGTGCAACAGCTGGTGCACCACTCATTGCTATGACCTGGTTAAGACAACAGCAGAGGCGTTCCGTTGACATCGCTAAGGGCGCCTGATAAATAGCATGCCCTGAAGAAACATGCCTGGCATAATGCCAAGACTTCTGCTACATCGCATACGTTTGAAACGTACGTTCACAGATAGAAACACCAGGAGTCCCTTTGGAGTTGCAGAGTGCGAATGGGGCGTTCTGGTCCAGATATTTCTGCATCATTTAGGAGACTTATTTCCCTGTCATTGCGCTTTTCTGCCGCGTCATTTACAAGGAGCGCAAAGAAAATTAGCAGGCTTTGCAATCTGCTGAGCCGGCTATTGAAACTGTTCGGGTGGTCATCCATCATATCAGTAGCCATGCATCTCTGGGCAATGCGCCAAACCGTGGGTATGATGCAAGCGGCGGCCGTCAGTGGGCAAACGGCTGCAAATTGGCTGTCCAGTCCAGCAAGAGCTTCCGCACATTCAGAGCGCCGTGGCTTCCCTTGGGCGTTAGGTACCTTAGTCCGAAGTACCTCGGGTATTTTTTCCACCACGACCACTTCCCACCTCTTTCTTGCATACGCTCAAATGATTTCTGCGGGACGAGAGAAGTGTAAGCTAACTAAGCCAACAGCTTAGTAGGTCACGCTCTTTTCGCTACCATTTATAGCGATCTTATACCGAATGCCACCTGATTTGAACAGTGCATGAATGAATCTTAAAGTCGTTGAATAAATCGCGGTCGATGCATCTTAAAGCTTGGCACACAACTTTATTCGAGTCAGCATAACGCAACTGGCTGCTAACCAGGCATTCTCTCGATTCGATTCGGTTGATAATAGCATGTAATTCTTTCAGGATTGCGTGCTTAATTCAGCTATAATTGCAGGAAACCGGCCACGGTCGTTACCTGCATTATCTAGTGCTAGGGACGGCCAGTTTCTGGTTATCTTATCTTGGCATAGAAAGTGAATGGGCACGAAACGAGCTCAGCATGGGCACAATTGGCAAGAAAGAGTTGAACAGGTAACTGCTACGCTATCCACGAGAACAGGTCAACCCGACATTGATATTTGGCGTCGCCGCCCCACCGGCTGAAGCGCACTTAATAGCAAGCCCAGCGGATAGGCTTCTATATTTGATGCCTTCATGGCAAGCTCAGCGGACAGGCTTTTACGCTCATTACCTTAGTGGTAAGTCCAGCAGCCTTCTACACTTGTTACCTTAATGGCAAGCTCAGCGGGCAGGCTTCTACACTTGTTACCTTAATGGCAAGCCAGCGGACAGGCTTCTACGCTTGTTACTTTAATAGTAAGTTCAGCAGACAGCCTTCTACACTTGTTACCTTAGTGGCAAGCTCAGCGGGCAGGCTTCTACATGTGCTACCTTAATGGCAAGCCCAGGCTTTATGCTTGGTTGTTGTTGACTTTGCCAATTGTCTATATGGGTGTCGATTCGTAATATTGTGTGAGGGCCCTGTTCACCCCCCCCCCCCCCCCGCTATGCTGAGGCTCCTCCCTCCACCATTGACGAAAGGTATAAAACCGTAGGGAAAGTTTGCCGCCACAGACAAAACTGTTTTCCTTCGACATAGTTTGCTTGCCATGGCTGCAGGGAACGATCCAGCAATTTCGATCGGTGTGATCCTCCCCAGGGTTTCAATCAAGGGATCACCAATCGTACACAAAGTTACATATTTTCAAGATTCTTTTCTTCGTTTCTTCTTAATTCACTGAAAACACTGCAAGATATACACACCTGGGCTAATTGATACGAACCAAAAAAGTAAACATATCGCATAATACAAGCTCGATCACACATGAGTAGCGTAGATTGTTGACTTGCGTAGTCCGGTCCTGCAAGCCTATCATGGGCTTGGAACACCCAACAATGCTATTAATTTTACTTGATGCCTATGGTCGACATTGAGATCGCAAGTGCAGTATAGGAAACAGTCATTCATCTTTAGGCTGTTCAGCTATCAGAAGGTCGCTAGTTTTAGCATGTAGCCTTTGCTTTGCTGCTTGCCATCAGTTGCGCGCCCTAGCTCAAATAAGTGCACACTCGACTCAGGCTTAGGGGCGAATTCATCTTCGGCTTTGGCTTCTGCCTCGCAAAGCTGCACTTTGTCACCAATGGCTGCGGGTTCGGCTTCGCTGTGAGCCCTTTTCCACCGTTAGTTCGGCTTGGCTTCGTGACATCAAAAACGGATGGCCTCGGCTTCGACTTCGTGTTATTTTCAAAGCTGACTTAAGTTTCGCCGTCGGCGTCGAACATGACGTTTAAATTATTTTTTCGGTCGTGGCCTCGAGCCATTCTTGGACCGCTGCCTCGGCTCTTTCGTAGTGATCTTGTTTCCTGCAGCTGAAATTTTTCTTCCTAAAATAGTCTTGTCCGTCCATTCACTTCAATACGCCTCTCAACTTAGCGCTGCGACGCGTCTATGGTTTAAAGCGAACACCTGCGAGTCATTCTCCGGACCAGCTAACCTGACGAGGGTCGGAGAGTGAATCGTCCGAAACATTGTGTACCTGCATACGAACACACAAGACGAGGACGACGGCCTCAAACATCTAGCATCAGTTATGCTCACACTCATTCTCAATCACTTTGCAGAATTCTGATGACGTTCATGATTCCAGGCGATTTTTTACGGAAGACAAAAGTTGTTTTGGATTCGGAAAGCAAAGCTGCTCGCTAAATTTGGCCGTGGCTTTAGGCTCGTGGTTTTAGGCCGATGGGTTCGGTTTTGGCTTTACTTTGCCTAATTTCAAAACCGGTGGCTTCGGTGTCGGCTTTGCTGGTAAAAACTTCAAAGCCAAATACTTCATATTCGGCTTTATTTTTTGAAACATCAAGAGCTAGCGGCGTCGACTTAGCTTTTACTAACGTAACTTAGGTTTCATCGGCTTCAGCTGGGATTTCAGCTTTACACCGCTGTCTTAGCTTCGAGTTTGACTTTGAATCTAGAAGCCCGACTTCGCTCAAATGATCATCTTGACTAATTGGGTAGTGTAAATAAGATAACGCATCTTGTGACCAAGCTGCTTTCAGTGCAAGCCTCCGGCCCGCGTGAGCTGCCACCTCAAGAAGTCCTTTGTACTCCGCAGGGCACGTGATACTGCGCTGGCGGGCAGATCTGTTTCCGTTGGACTACCAGAATCCGGACCGGGTGTGCGCAATATGTGGGAAGCGAGTTGTTGTAGATTGTGGTTCGTGATGGCCACGGTACCGTCACCACGTTTTGCACATCTTTCTCCAATCGAAAAAAAATGTTTTATAGTAAGATGCTCAGATGAACCAAATTTGATGATTTTCCTGGTAAAGTTACAAAAATTCCTCGATATGGAAGCGGATTGGCACGGATTCATTTGATAAGTGTTTCTGGCAAGGCTGACCGGACAGGATTGCATTGAGAAGTCTGGCAAGGCTGACCGGACCGATTGCATTGAGAAGTCTGGCAAGGCTGACCGGACCGGATTGCATTGAGAAGTCTGGCAGAGGCTGACCGGACCGGACTTCATTGAGAAGTCTGGGACCAGCGGATCGGCGGGTGGATTGGATCTGGACTAGTCCGACTAGACTGCACGCGGTCCGGAAATTCAATCCGTGAAGTGCTCTTCGTCCCCAGTATTGCCCTACTCGTTCAAACCGGATAATTTTGCCTCGGGCCTTTATCCAAATAGCATGAGGACGTCTGCCATCCCGTGCAACTGCACGACTCTCGGCCGCCTTGTGATCAGCTGACACTATCAGCCATGTGGCCGAATGGTTCTCTTTGACGATCCATATACGAATACTCTAATGGAATAGTGGCGTGGTTTTGACAACCTGTGTACTTTTGGGGGCGATCTTATTGTAAAGTTTGAGTTGCATCTGAACTCCTGCAGCCCACTTGTTTTGAGATATTGATATCCATTCCTTTTAACCGAATCAGGGGAATGTGCCCATTCTGGTTTAGATGCAGCTTCTGGACTGCGAGGGAGAAGTACCATCGCCGTGTACCTCAAACATGATATCGTTTAATAATGTACAATCCTACACACATGGGTTAAAACTTGTTGTGTAGGCTGGTCCGTTGTTACTTTGCAATGCTGATGAACACTAGCCCACTTAAAATTTAAATGCTTACATGATGCGACATGCCTCCATTTAAGTTTCATTTTCGCGCGACGCCGGCGCGCAACAACACGACGAAGCGTATGCATATGATGGTCCTATTAGTAACACGTACATTTTCTTCGTCACAGTTACAACAAACACATTTCACTGGTGCTTTTACAGCGCATTTTTATGTATGGCAATTGAAGCAGTTTCCTTTTAACCTTAATCCCATGCGAGTACTAGTCAGGTTGAACTGTTGATGCCATGTAATGAACTTGTGTTAGAAAATGTGGTACGGGTGCTAAATTCACAACCAAATTTCGCGCAGCCGCTCGTGCGTCACACCACTATTTTGTCTTACTTAAGCAGTTTTGGTATAGCGTATAATTGGCGCAACAAAATGGTGCAATAAAGAACAGTTTTATCCGGTTGCGCTGTGACCTTCATCAAACACAAAATAAAAATAAAATGTGGTAGGCTGTGGTGATTTAGCCGTATGGCTTGGACCTCAAATCCGATAGATGGATCCGTTAATGTAGTGGGATATTTACGGGCAAAGACACATGTGTTTCGCCATATATAGCAGAGCACCTGCCAACACTTGACCAACCCCTCCCACCGCAATAATAAGTCGTGCATGCTGGCTAAAAAACCACAAGGTAAAAATAGCAACCGCTGAGGCAGACAAACGAAGCAGCAACTTTACACGGGGCCATCAGACACGCAAAGGTTTGAGAGGTAAATTGAAAAACTTAGGAGTGTGCGGATGAACTAAGTAGTTCACTGGCTTACCACGGTCCTCTTCTCTGACAACCAAACATACCTGCTGTCACCCATGGCCGCCACAGAAGGACTGAGGGGCAGCCTTTTGTTTCCTATCAGAAGAGGCACGTGCCGCCACCTCCCTTTGGATCTGCCCCTGCATGGTTGCTAGTGATGCTCGAACTAAGTACTGTTTTTGTAGATGATAGAGACTTTAAAAAGATGAATTGCCTTTCGTCAAAATAACGTCGATGAACCCGTCAGTGAAAACTGGGGAGAGGTTGGGTCACCAGGGCGGCTAGTTGCCCCTCCAATCATTTACAAAATCGGACACTCCCGGATTATCTGTCGGTGCTTCACACACTTTATGGTCCTTACCTGACTGTCAACGTGTCTTCAGGAGCCGGTTGAAGAGTCTTCGGAAGCGCCTGAAACATGCAAGAAAAAGGAACTTTAATGTAGAGGAAACAATTTTTCCTCTCCAATGAAGTCTTGTGCTTACAGGCGCTGTTCCCCAGTGTATACTTCAGCAATGATTTATGAAAACTAGCAAGAAACACCTGGCGCGAACCTTGTGCTCTTAAAAAAGATCGTTAAAAATAAAGCACTGACACATTTGTCTCCTTAGAGCTATCATTTATATATATATATATATATATATATATATATATATATATTATCAAAATGATAATCCCATCTGCAGAAGCCAAGCGGTGCGAGGAACCCGTGTCCTGAATGCACGTATATGCAGACTTTTATATATATATATATATATATATATATATATATATATATAGATATATATATATATATATATATATATATATATATATATATATATATATATATATATATCCGTATATAGCGACAGTCCAGTTCGGCATGATCATATGGGGCTCCTGACTTAAGACCGACACATACTGCCTACCGATTTTGATCTGCTCCGAGTAGCCAATGCTACGAACGTTGGTAAGCGTCATCAGTCTGTAGGGCCCGCGCGGCTCCGACACATACAGCGTCGCCTCGTGGCCACCACGGCCGCGAGCAGCAGCCGCGGCGTGCGTCTAATCACGCGGCTCGGGTGATCTCCATCCGCCGCGGGTCAACCTGTCGCCGTCTGCACCCGAACAGACGCCCGGCCGACGGCTAACGGGTGAAACAATGGCCCATTTTTCGGATACACATCAGCCTCATTGTCGGTCCGACCTTGAATAATTTCCAATAATTCAGCCTCTGGACGGTCGATATAATCTCCGTGATTTTTGTTGCACAAGGCCCCTGCTTTGTTACAGTTTTTTAACGGGAGGACAATGGACCATGGGAATCGCGCCCACACGAGAACTCGAGCACATTTTACTTCGGTCTGCTCCGCTCGGAATGCGCCCGGTCCGCAGCGGCGGCCATTTTCGCGGCGCGCCGTTCACACGGGGCGGGCTTTCGGGGCTCCGCGAGCGCGCCGACAATGTCCCGATGCATGTCGGCACCGGTGCGCATCCATCTGGATACGCCGACATTGCGCCCAGCTGCGCCGCCTTCGGCGCGGTTTGGCCGCGCAGGCAGCAGTCGCACGGCGGTCCGCCGAGCGCCGCCGCCACAGATGCCTCGCGACACGCAGCGAGGTCCTCCGCGCGGCGTGCGCTCCGGCAGCCTGCACGGCAGTGCGGACACGGCCGCCGGTCATGCATGTGTGAGCTGGTTTTTCATTTTGCGGTGCATTGTGCACGCTGTCTTACGCGACATGTTCGCCGCCAGGCGACATGTGTGGTGCCTATTGCGTTTTGGGCCGTGCAGATAGGAACGTGACGCTCTGAGAGATAGACCGAAAGAGGGAAGCTAAAGATAGCATCTGATCCCTGCCAGGTCACGTTTCTGGTTCACCGTTATAATGGTCCACCTCACGGAGCCGGCTCGTGACTTCACACCGATATCAACTAATTTCAGTCATGCGACTCTCTGGCTCTTGTCACGGTATACTAAATGAACAAGCTTCAGTTCTACCATGGCGAATTAAGGACGGCTCAGCATTTGCAGCATAATGTCATGCAATTGCGCTTTTTTGTTTTTGATTGCATGCTTGTGCTTCAAAAGCACGACAGTTTGCAAGGGCGCAGACCCACATGCAATGCTCCCGGTTTCAATCTGCGCTGATGCCACGTGATGAGGTGACAACACAAAAATAGACCGACCCGCCCATATGGTATTGGGTGCGGACTCCACGTGCCCCAGTGGTCCCGGGCGGGCCCCAGACGGCCCCGGTACGTCCATGGCAGTGTCATCGGAACCGAGTGACAGCAAAACGAGCACAGTCATTGTTGCCAGCCTGCAGCCACAATGCATCGGAGTAAGATGCCTGCAAAGTAAACTGCTATGCTTAACAAGTAAACTGTTATGCTTGATCCTGGAATATTTTTGCTGGTTCGAGTCATAACATCGCTTAAAAATTGTTTAAAAGGTTAAAGCACATAGCTTTACAAATAGTTAAAGGCAATCACCTATCGCTAGTTGCGCATTTCACTCAGTGTCGGACAAGCCGTTGCAATGAAGGGTTTTTGGAAATATAATTGTCCCAAAGGTACCAACGTGGCTAACTGAAGATATCAAGCTCGTATCATTTTATTACTTGTAGAGGAGGAAAACCCAAACTCCAAAAACAAGTTTAAAACTCCTGAATTGAAGAGCAACTGGAATATCGTCACTTTGTAATGGAGGTTTCGCCACAGCATGCCGCGCGGCTGTGCTGAGAACCGGGGGCAGCTGCTTTTCCTACGGTCCGTGCTAAAACAAAACCTGCGCAAGTATATTGCGACATAAATGCCAAACGGTTGAAAAGAGTCAGCAGTTACATGAAATGCGTTAGAAAGCAGCTTTCTGAGCCCCATATATTAAACAATATGATAGTGCTTCCCGCGCGTGCCATCAATTTAAGGAAAGTCAGATCCTATCCAGTTGAGGTTTGGGAGCACTTGCAGCAGCCGTCATGTTGTTCTTAAATTAGATGATACACTTCTCACGTGGTCAAACAAGGTGCGGCTCATCATCTGCAAAGAATCAGACAGTTTGAACAATAAGCAATACATACATTAAAACAAATGAAAAAGCGGCACGCCATAGAAATCGCATCATCTCTGTGTGCAAGCCCACGTGCTGGAATGCCTTTCAACAGGCAAACGACTGGGTTTGACATAAATCCGGCTGGGCTCGACCGAAGCGGTTGTTTGACTTTGCGAATGAGATGCGTGAATCACCAGCTATTTATACAGAGGTCCTCGCGCCCTGATCGATGGAAATTAGTATTACTTCGAAGCATCTCACCCTTAACGGTCGTCTTGCCTTTCCCGATGTAAGACCCAAATCACCAAGATGGCCACGCCCGGTAGAAATCAACAAAAATGTAAATATTTCGAGATAGTATGCACTCATTATATATATATATATATATATATATATATATATATATATATATATATATATATATATATATGTGTGTGTGTGTGTGTGTGTGTGTGTGTGTGTGTGTGTGTGTTGTGTGTGTGTGTGTGTGTGTGTGTGGTGTGTGGGTGTGTGTGTGTGTGGGTGGGTGGGTGGGTGTGGGTGGGTGTGGGTGGGTGTGTGGGTGGGTGTGGTGGGTGGGTGTGGGTGGTGTGTGTGTGTGTGTGGTGTGTGTGGTGTGTGTGTGTGTGTGTGTGGTGTGGTGTGTTGGGTGTGTGGTGTGTGGTGGGTGTGTGTGTGTGTGTGTGTGTGTGTGTGTGGTGTGTGTGTGTGTGTGTGTGTGTGTGTGTTTGTGTGTGTGTGTGTGTGTGTTTGTGTGTGTGTGTGTGTGTGGGGTGTGTGTGTGTGTGTGTGTGCGTGTGATACATAAGGTCAACGGTTGTGTGTGACCGTTTGACGTGTCCAGGCTGTGTATCTGTATGTAGTCCGGTTGTTTGAAGCGCCGTGTACCGAAAGCGAAGTGTGGAGTTAGTTGGCCATCCGTTACAGGCTATGTGTCCTTCAGTGTGAAGTTAGGTGCGAAAAGATTGTAAGGAGAGCAGCAGTACTACTTTAATGTTTTAAAATTGGAGCATTGATTTGTTGAACACCACACTTTAATCGTAAAAATACCAGAAGCTGGCCCTAAACGTTTATCACACCTTCACGTCATTACTTTTCGTTCCCGTCCGGATCGTGGAGACACCTTAGAGGGTAGGAGAGAGGGTGAACCCCTGTGCTTAGGTCGTGTCGGTTTTTCAGACATCCGCACCATGTGAAACATTGACGAAATGTGGGGACTGAGTGCCTCCTCAGCTTTCCGGCGCTCACGCCTATGCTACCGGCCTCCAAACCGCCCTCACGCATTTGTATTTTCGCACACACCAAGAATCACGGAAGAGCAGACGCCTCCTTTCATTCTGGACGCGTTAATCTGAAACAAAGCCAACAACATCTCATATGCAGAGCAAAAACATAGTGTAATTTTGATTAATACCAATACTCCTCAGGACGCCAGCGCACTGCCGTACTGAGCAGGCGTGAAGGCCAGGACAGTGCAGCTATACTTTGAGACAAAATCTACTGCAGTGGCGCAGCGAAAGCTCCAGCGTCGAAAACCATCACCGAGAGGGTGCGATTTTGAATCTCGTGCAAAAGTTCATGACGTGTGGAAAAACGCATAGAATGTACCTCGATTGCGCGCATAAGATATGGGGGCTTCATCGAGCAGCCCCACAAGTGCTTGCAAGGGTTTGTGCCACGAGCTCGCTGCAGCAACAGCACTGCCCAGATACTGGCAAGAATGACAGGCACTCCCCCCAACTAAAGTATCCATCCACAAAACGCCCAACGAGCTTACAGAGCACTGTTCAGATGCTGGCAAGAAGCGACGGGGAACTCCCCAAAATAAAGTCTCC
>NW_023596921.1:21849744-21999744 GCF_011947565.3 Pollicipes pollicipes
GCCCTGTTCCTTGTGACGACTTCCACGAATCTGCCCCCCCCCAATTATTTTCGGAAATCGACACCCATGGTGGCCGCATAAAATCGCTGAGGTCAAGGGAACAATAGATGATAGGTTTCAAGCGATCCCCATCGCGTAGTACGTGGAAGCTTTGAATCAGCTCACCAAATTCATACGGGTGTGTTTAAGGTTTTCCGGCTAACATTCAGTCCCAAAATCTAGACAAGGCGACTTAACATGTTGAGAGTTGTTGGTTTAAATTTGCATTGTTGCATTCCAAATTGAACATGAGAATCTGATGTCGCAGTAGTAATAGCCTTATTCTTCGTAGAAAAACTAGGTGGATGGAGATATTTCAATCTTTCGAAGTGACTAATGATTTTCGTTTTGTAAAAAACGTAATTTGCTCATTCAATATTTGTGTTGCCTAAGAAAGCATCTCAGAGATGTATGGCTTCGTCTAACATTCCACTGCTGCATCAGATTGAACGATTCCCTAGAAGTTGACTTCGCTGAAACCATGGCCTGACTTTGACCTGCGATAGGTCAGCGATCTCACAAAGTACATCTAAATGTTTGACGCCAAGCAATCCGCTTTTTAATTGTCTATAGCTTTGCAAAACACGGCGTGGCTGCGCCGCGCCGTTCGGAAACCATTCTGAAAAAACTTTGGGAAACGAGTCAATTTGACAACCCACCCAAGTGCGTGTTAAAATCAATGAACCGCAGAAATCAGGCGTTTAACGACCGCATGGAATAAATCACAGGTGTCCTAAATTTGCAATCGCATAGTGGACTATTTCTGAACCGATAGAATTCGGAAGGTTTTTCAAAATGTTCCATGTGCGTTCTACACACATTGAGGACATCGCGAAGGTGGACTGTAGATCGATGTTTGATCGAAATTTGAGCATGAAAATTTTGATTGTAGATTGAGTGGTCAACAATGTGTATTAACATCGCCAAGCCATGTTTGTCTGGAAATGTTTAACATTCAGTCAGAATCGATTAGTGGTACAATTTATATGACGTGGTTTTTAACATGCGCGCTCGCAAATCTTAGCAACAAAAACTTCGACACCAGGCGTTGCAGTCTCCATAGTCCGCAGAGCGGTTAACTCAGTGGTTGACTTTCGCCATGGTCCACCGGTGGACGAAAATGATAATGTTTGTGAAACAATTACCTTAAAAAACTTGAATCGGTTAGTAATAAAAGTTATGTGACATAATTTTGAACATGCGTACTCGCAACTGTCAGTTAAACAACCTCGCTTCAAGGCGTTGCAGTCTCCGCAAGCCGCGCAGCATCGGCTCAACAGCTAATACTAAGCCGTCGCCTACGGTTGGACGAAAATGAGGACGCTTATGAAAGAAGTACCTTTGAACGCTTTAGGAAACAAACATTACATCTACAAGGCAGTCTGAGTGCATATTTCACGTGTGCGATTTTTTGACTGATGATAAGACCGGATTGGCCCTTAAAGCTCCGCGAAGTGGTGCCGGAATCTGGTGACGGAACTGGAAGAGTAAAGGCAGATTCTCTACTTTTCGTGTTTCTGTAACTATCAATTTGTCCAGAAGACAGACTAACAGGGTGCCCGCCGGCTGATGGCACTTGCAGTGACCGAAGCCGCTCGGTTTTTCGGAGGCTGCAACCCAGACCATCGCTGTCCTTGCTCTTGAGGCTGCGGGCGGGCATGCTCAAACTTTTTGATGCACTTTTTTCATCAATCCATTCTGAAAAATGAGCGTTCTTAGGCAAACATGGGATGGCATTGTTCGTTTTTTAAAATTCATTTCGATCTACTCTATTCAGCAATAATGAGAGCTCAACTCTACTCAACAATAATGAGGCCCCTTATTTCCGGGCAAGGGGCCCCTTGAGTAGAACACCAAGGGCACATTACCGATTCCGGTCAAGAGCTAAAGGGCCACGCCGTCCCATCGCGAAGTGTCTTCTGGCTGTCATTCCAGCAACACAGGGCGGGATCTCCTCGTCGATCCGGTGGGCATCGGAAGGATATATCATATCACATCGCTCCCCTCCATCACACGGGAGGCGTTCTGACCCGCGCAGTTGGCCCCGAATCAACACAGGAACCCTCATTGACGCAAGAGCATCCCTGATCGCCAAAAGTGATCCAATAATTGTCACGCAGGCTCCGGTTCCGTTGCCTTTCTGCTTTCTTCAGAGATATTGAGGAATCCCCGAACGTAGATTGTAGACGAAATGGGTACCTAAGCTTGTATTAGCATGGCTAATCAATGTTCGTCTTAAAATGTTCAAGATTCAGTCAGCATTGATTACTGTTAAAAAACTATGTCATATGGCTTTAAATATACGCGGTCGCAAGTCAGAGCATCAAAAGGCTGAACGTCCGTCGTTGCAGTCTCCACGGGCCGGCGTGGCGTCGGACTGTGGCTGTGATACTAAGCGACGGTCAACAAGCAAACGAAAAAGATGACGCATCTTGACGAAGATGGCTGGTGAACTAGGTAAATCAGCATGTATATTTAAATGTGGTGCAAAAGTAAGCTAAACGCAACCTTAATCTCAAAAGCGGGGGGACAGCTAACACCGCTGCCCGCCCAACTTAAAACGTGGGGGGCCATGGCCCACCTGCCCCCCCCCCCCATGTCCCTACGCCGATGGTTGAGGACCCCTGAGACCTCTCATGGCAGATTCTCGTTGGGCACGGAAATCTAGCGATCTATCTGATGTGAAGTGACGACTCCTAGTCAGCACATATGGTAGCCCTAAATCTGGGGACTTATAGCGGAAACAAGTAGCGCCCTCTTTACTGCGTACCTTTCTGGCGCAAGCGGCCCAAAGCAAGTGCAAGCTAATTCGTCGTCGAACAAATTATTTATAGTGATTGTGTAGAGTTCTTCGGTGTTATCTTCCGTTTCTACCATTTGTCTATCGGTTTGGGATGTCAGTCCTGTGATTGACGCTGTATGTAGGAATTATAATGCTAACGTGCCCACGCGGCGGTTGTAGCGCACTGTTCAATTCAATATTTGTTTCGAAGGGTCCACGTGATAATTGAATTTAGGTTCAGCGTAAGCTTAGATTAAGTCAGTTGGCTGGGTTTGGCATTATTTATTTACTGTTCACACCTTGGGTATGGAATTGTGGGGTCTTGGAGGAGATAATCGTAGCCTGGTGCTGCTCCTGTTTTTGAGCATAGGGGTGTTGTGAATGATTGTAAGTCAGCTACTTGAGTCAGGGTGTGGTGAATACGTTATGGTAAATATGGAAACCTGCCAGGTTTTGAAAAGCTGTTAAGTAAAAGCTGAAAGCTCAGGAGTTGCTGTACTGTTAAAAATTTATTACTGGGGTATTTTTATGCCACAACCTGCAGGTGAAGTGGCTGCATGATTAATTTATTATCTGTCTATGAATATGTTAAATACCTGAAATATTGGCTCTATGCATCCAATTAATGAAACTTAAACCAGACTGAGGAATGTAACTTTCTATGTGTTGTGTTAAAAATTTTGTGAGAGTATTATTGCTCTAGCAGTGTCATTGTCACTAACAAAATATATACATATTGAAACTGAAGAACCAAGGCTGTCTGTAATTGTATCTGGTATCCTGCAAAATCTCAGTGTTCAGAACTTAGTAAGATTCAGCCTGCTTCATGCAGCTGCCATGCTGTGCATGCAGTGTGCCCAATTCTGCAGTTGACCTGGCTGTTTGATATGATATGATCATGAGACAATCATGAAAAATCCTGCAGTAATTCTCGGTCAATTGTGGTGAGCTGCAAAACATTGTCTACATGAAAAGCCATGCATAACTATATCTGACATTGATGGAGAAAGCATCAGCATTTTGGCAGCATGTAATGAAGCAGGGAGCTGCATTCTGAATGGGAATGTCTGATCACGTAAATGCCAAAATTATGCTGCACTAATATGAGTGCACATAATTGCACCACTGTGTAATGGGTACTGGACAAAGTCTTATCCTATAGCCAATTGAAATGCATCCAGTTCCAAGGTTACCCCAAGCTATTACTATGGTTGGGTACACTTCCAGCTCTGGCATGCTTTGGATGTTTGTTTTTCTACTTTATTTCTCTAACCATAGTTAAACCATAAACATATTTTGTCTATTGCTCATACTATCATGTGAGCCTAGTTATGCTGTCAAGTCATGGGCTTGTTGAAAATGTTTTGAAGTCAGCTTTTGAGAGCATTTCATGTGTTTTTGCATCCTTACCCTTCAAAAAAGTATTCTGGAATGCAGCTATGGCAGTCATGGCATGCTATATCCTCTTGCAGTGTGAATGTCAGGCAATCATTAATGTTTCAAGATTATGAACATGCAGTGCAGTTCTACAGCATGCACACTAGAAATTCCATGTGTTGGGACACTCACGTGTGGTAAAAATGTTGGTTCTGCTTTTCCATTGCAAATTTTAGCATGCATCCCTGTGGAATTATGAGCCTAACCAATGGTTTACAGTATATATGATCTTGGGCCATTTTGCCTGTGTTAAGTGTATACTATGTTTCTAGTAGTAATCTGACTTAGTGTCTCAGGGTTGATTGCCACTGGTTGAGACATCCAAGAATGTGATGTGAGACCATGTGGTCTGTGCTTATTTCACACATTCTTTCCAAGCTAGTCACTCAACATATAGTCATCTGCAACATCTTTTAAGGCTGAGGCTGCCAAGTCATTGTCTGAAAACACCACTACTTTTTGCCAAATTGGTATCAGTGTGAACTATCTGACCTGACCTATACTATCTGTGTGCTAGGGCATTGCACCCCTGGTTGGTGACCTTGTCAGGTGGCTTAGAAATATGCTATGGCTGGCAGAGAATGGCTAGGTTAGCTGGAGAGAAAAATGCAGTACAAATACATGATAACCAATTCAAGTTACACTCTTTGTAAAGCCTTAGAATGGCCAACTAAAGTATCCAGTAGTCAAAACTGTTATGAATCCATGGTCATTAAGGTGACATGACAAGGAGAGATTTGATCCCACCATGACCTGGTGTTTGCCAGGCTTAGGTTAGCCAGAGGAGACCTGCAACTGTCAAACTTGGAGGGGTCATGATGTGGTTACTATCCACCTCATGCCTTTAATTCTGAGTGGCCCAGCATGAGATGCAGGGATGCAGATGAAACCTAGCAATGTGTCTTGCAGCATCAGTTTTGTTTCAGTTGTGGCAGCCACACAACAGGTGTGACAGAGTTTCAGAATGCATCTAGTAGAGTGTGCAGGATGTAAATATGAATTCATGCTGCAGGAATCTTAACAATCTGTAGCCCCCGCACACATTGTTGATGCTAATCTGTTGCCCTTCGACCCCTGAGTGCAGGCATCTGGCCTGCCTAGCCTGTTTGTGAAGCCTGAGGCACTTAGATACTGGGTTGACAGTGGCCTGGTCTAATGTTGATAGGCAGATTTTGAGTTTGAGCAAGGGGAGAGGCAACAGGCAGTGAGCCTCAAGCTGAGGTGTAAAGCACGCAACAATATTGACATCCTTGCCAGTCTAGTGGCAGAATATTGGAACACTGACACAGATGTACAGAGTAGGATGATTAGATGAGTAGTGAGTAGGGTAGATGAGTTCAATGGGTGAGATTAATGAGTAAATAAAGCTACATGTCAAATGTATGAAACTGAAAGTTACATGTTGTGAGCTCACAGCTGTGTTGCAGTTTCTGTGAAGATTTGGTACCAACTGCCATAGTCCAAAAATTGTGACATGAGTTGTTCTTGAAGATCCCTGAAGTTCACTGACTTGATGTTATACATCAATAGCCAATTATTGATAAGTGCCTTCCATACTTACCCATTGTTTGCAAATTGCTAATACTTACAGATGCAGTTATTCATCATGCAGTTTTGACCAGTGATCATGGGGCATTGTTATAGATCCTAGTTTATATACCTGTTAGGACAAATGCATGTTATAGGAAAATGGTGCTGTTATACCAGCATGTTATTTTTAGGTAAGGGAAATGTGTTGGTTTGATGTTTTTATGTCAATATTGATTCTTGGGGTTACTGTCAGTTTCTACCTGTTTGAACTGTTTCAACTGGTCAAAAAGACAAAAAAGAGACAAAGATATTTTCATCCATTAGAAGCACTGAGCCTGAGTATGATATGTAAACTGTGATACCTATTTTCCTTTGGTTCCAATTGACAAATCATCATAGATGTGTGAACAGTCCCTGTTCTTTAATTAATCATGCCACTTGATTTTCAGGATGTTGATGCCCAAGAAGGACCGTGTGCTCATCTATGAATACCTCTTCAAGGAGGGTGTTATGGTGGCGATGAAGAACCCACACAAGCCTAAGCATCCGAATGTTGCTGTCCCCAACCTGTTTGTGATGAAGGCCCTGCAGGTAAGTAGAAGAAACTGGAGCAGATAATTGGGAGCATGGGCAAGAAAAGGTTTCATTTTGTGGGCTGCAAAATTAAATGAGCACTGTTGTAACACATGACTTCACAAATTCGAGCGTGTTTGTATGTTGAGAACCTCAAAGAATACAGGTAATTCTTTGTTTCAGCTGTGGCCAAGTTTGGTTATTTCACTGCTTTGGTTCACAGCTCTGGCCAAGTTTGGTTATCCCACTGCTTTGGTCCACAGTTCTGGCCAAGTTTGGTTATTGCACTGCTTTGGTTCACAGTTCTGGCCAAGTTGGGTTATCCCACTGCTTTGGTCCGCAGTTCTGGCCAAGTTTGGTTATTGCACTGCTTTGGTCCACATTGCTTAGTCCATGACAGAATGCTTCATCTACATGTATTTGATCAAATCAGCATGGCATAATTATTTGCACTAGCATGTACTTTTTAGTGATGGCACTGGCAGATGACATAGTGATGGTAGACTAGTCTTGTAATGTGGTCTGGTGGCTTCATTTTGTCATTCTGAAACTTTCTGTGTGATGCTTTTGGTAGTAAATCCTTTTGCTGTAGCCATATAGCCTAAGCAGCTGAGTGCAAAATAAAGCCCCTTTTGCTGTGTTTGGCACCTGCAGCCCCTTCCTGACATCATTGGGGTTTGGGGTGCCTGACATGGTGGAAGCTGAGCACTGATGTGTTCTCTTCAGAGCCTGAAGTCGCGCGGTTACGTCACGGAGCAGTTTGCCTGGCGCCACTACTACTGGACGCTGACCAACGAGGGCATCACCTACCTGCGGGACTTCCTGCACCTGCCCTCCGAGGTGGGTCTGCCTTGCATGCCTGGCTTGTCGTCGGTCACCTGTCAACTGCCCTCCTGGATAAGACATCATAATTTTGTTGTCAAGGCACCATGGGCCATGCTGTCAAATCTTATCAGCTTTGTTGAATTGTACTCTTCATGTTATGGAACTTTATGGCTTTTTGGTGGTATGACTGGCTGCACCATCAAGCCAGACAGCTTTGATGTGTGCTTACTGATCACACTATAAAGCCTGAACATCTGTACGTATGCTGCTTTTACTGTCAAGCTTTAGCTTTGTTGGTTACTCGGACCATGTTATGAAGCCTCTCAGCTTTGTTGAACATTTGCTGGGTATACCATAGCTCCCAATTCCTCCCCCCCCCCCCCCCACTCACTCCACCACACATGATGTCTGAAAAGTAGTGGACTGATACTCTGTGAAGTCATCTCACATCTGACCGCAGTGTCGCCCCGCCCCTTGGCCCTCTGCTCGCCCCCCTCTGACCGCCCTCCCCCCGCCCCCCGCCCCGCCGCAGATCGTGCCTGCCACCCTGAAGCGGCCGACGCGTGCCGAGACGGCGCGGCCGCGCGCCGCGGCGCCGCGGCCCGACGGCACCAAGATGGAGGGCGACCGGGCGGCGTACCGGCGCGCCGGCGAGGGCGGCCCCCGACAAGCGCGGCGAGGCCGGCGCCGGCGCTGGCCAGATGGAGTTCCGCGGCGGCTTCGGCCGCGGCCGGGGTCCCATGCCGCAGTGAGGGGTTGGGTGCGCTCGCCCGGGCAGACGGACACAATAAAGGCCAGCTGTTCGGGTGCGGGCGTTTGCGGCGTGCTGTGACGGGTGGAAGGTGAGGTGGGCGAGTGTCCGGACTGGGAACGAGTCGGTGGAAATCCGGCTGCCGCCGCCGCTGCTAACGTCCGCGTACAAGCCGCTCGCTGTATTAGGCCGTCTGCGGCTGGGCACGCGGTGCTCTGGATTGTCATGCATGCAAATGCTTACTACAGTGGAGCCTAGGACGGTGTGATGAAGACAAGGCTCATGTTTTCGCGGCCATAGACTACTTCCCGCTTGTGATTGACAAGCAAGTGGAAGCGCCGACAGCATTTCTGACGGTCGGCTATTAATCTCAATATGGTCACCTAATGGATTGTCTCGTTAGTCGCAGAACATGGTGGGCCGGCGAGAGTCTAATAACCTTAAGCATTGTGGCTTTTGTAATGCCTAGGAAGAAGTGACATGAATACCCTCGGAACTACAGTAACGTTACAAAACACCATTGCGTAATGTTCTCGGTGATCATCCAATATCAAAGTACTGCACGATGGAGCAGAATGGAGCATTAATAGCTCACTTGTTACTGCTTTTATTTCGCGGCCAAGTGCAGTGAGCGAGCACTCGGCGAAACGCCTTTAAGCTGGATTTTTCTTGCCGTTCGGTGGCAGCAGCATCATTGTAGCGTAACGCTCGTATCAGCGGGCGCAGGCCGAGTTCTCAACCGATTTGGGAAATGCTTTCACCGTCGTGTTTTACTTACTACTGCGCACCAATTACCACCAGCTCGCCATGCCACCAGGGGAAGCGGGTCCAACGACAGTCTCATCGACTGCTGTGACGTGCGTTCCCCGCGACGGCGGTGTCGCGGGGAGAAGCAGCGCTACTTTGTCTAAAGCTTCGCGGCGACTTTCGCAGATTGTTGTAAACAATCTGACGTGACGGGGGTGGCGCGCACCCGTTTTTCCATGCTGCCTGATCGGTTAAAACGCTCGTTCGCGGCATGGGCAACCCGCCGGTCCAGCAATTTCAGTTCAATGGAGGACAGAGTTTTCCATTACGGATAATGCATCCCCCTGGCGCGACATTAGCGATGTTCTCGGATGTGGGTTTTGTTGGGATAAGTGTTTGTCCGTAATTGGCAAGCAATTGTGAGGGCGGGACAACGGTCTGCGGTTGTCAACAGTCATGAAGATAGCAAAAGTACTGTCGATAAAACATTCAGTTACGCTCAAGAAAACAGCCCAGCTCGGGAAGTGCGTGCAATGCTACGCTGTCACGTTAGCTAACATGTCTGGCACGTGGTTCTCTTACGGGTTCAAGAAGAATGTGGCGAGGAAATGAAATTTTAACGGCGTTTGTCGCTGTCGCGAGACGGCCCTCCGCGTAGCGCGCTGAAGGGAAGCGGCCTGTCAGCTGGTGCTCCGTCGCGGCAGTACTCGCTCCCGTAGCGCCCTGAGGCCACGAAGACCCGAACAAACTTTACGACCTGTTGTGGCGTCAACTAATGGCCACGCTCGATGCCATTGACGTGTCTGGACACACTCGCCATGAGTTTGTTCGGAGGGCAGTTCCGCGGCGACCGCATCCCAGCGCATCGATCAAGTGGGCATTGGGAAAGGGCGCTATCTACTCTTATTACACTGCCTTTTCCACGCCAGCGTTTATTCAGTGGCGCTGTTCTGGAACCATTTTGCAAACCTGACGCACCGGTGACAAACACCGCGCCACGTGTTGACTCCGCGTATCGCCGTGGACCCCGACGAGGGAGGACGACGGCTAGAAACATCTACATCTATTTCGATCAGATGGCGTTGAACTATGAACACAACTCCCCTGATCGGAGCCACATAACAATGCCCCGAAGCGGGGGACCAACACCCGACCAAGTCAACCACTCCCTCGAAACGATGAGATCAAAAGGAGACTTGCTCGCCGGTCCTCGGCCGCCTGGCGGGCCACGTCGGGCGCCGCCCAGAGCAACACCTGGCAACGGAACGTTACGTACAAAATCGCCGCCGTCAGGCCGGCGGACGGCAGCGCGCGCACGGGCTGGACATCGCCGGCGCCAGCGCGGCGGAATCAATGAACACCGTGCCCGCGTCCGGTACGGGCGAACCATGAACACAGTCTGCAAAAGCAGTGGTATGCACAGCGCAGCGGAGACAGGTCTGGCCTACGCAGCAGTCGCGCCGCCGAGGTATAGCAGTGTTGTACTGGTACTATGGAATACGGGGTAGCGGGCGGCGGCGGCGGCAGCGGGCCGCGGCCGGTCAGCCGTCCCGACCGCCGGCGTCGAAGTCCAGCCGGAGCCGGCGCCGCTCGCCGGCGCGCCGCCGCCGCCGCCAGCCCAGCAGCTCGCAACGCGTCTCGCCGCTGGAGGCGCTGTCGTCGCTGGAAGGGCTGCCGCCGCTGGCCGACTCGCTGACGTCGTCGCCGGCCGGGCTTCGCTTGGTTGGCGGGCGGGCGGCGCGCGCCGCCAGCCGCCGGCCCGGCCCGGCGCGGCCGCGCGGCTCCGGCGCCAGCCGCAGCCGCTGCTCGGCGATAATGCGCGCGTCGTAGCGCGTCATCCCGCGCTGTCGGAGCGCGTCCACCGTCTCGCGCAGCCGGTCGGGCCCGGCGGCCGGCGCGGCGCGGCGCCGACTCGAGTGGCGCAGCCGGTAGCCCTCCGGCTGCGCGGCGGCCGCCGGCTGGGAGAACGCCCCCCGCTGTCGCCTGCGGGCGGCGCGAGTAACGCTCAGCAGCCAGGCCCGGGCTGGCACGCCACAGGGGAAGTAACAGTGGAGGGGATATCCGACCGCAGGCAGTGTAGAACTACTGCTACTTACCAAAATTATTACACATTATTACATCACTTAAGAAAGCAAACAGCACTCGATTATATGCACGACGTTCGAACAAAAATCGTTATGTAAGCACTGGAAAGCATGTGGATTGGTTTGCCCGATATCGATATTAGAGGAAGCACTGAACCACGTCAGTGAGCATGCTACTACTTTACCCTAATGACACTGGCAGGCCACTCTTTTGCTTTGCAGACGTCTCATACCCAATAGCCAATTAGTGTCCCACACGCTGGCGGCGGCTGGTAGCGCTACCCCCCCCCCCCCCCCCTCGCGGATCTGTGATCAGAGCGCGGCGAGCTCACCTCTCGCAGGTCTCGCACTCGCAGTAGCAGTTGTTGTCGCCGAAGAAGTCGCCGCCGTAGTTGCAGGTGACCTCCTCGCCCGGCTGGATCTCGCGCAGCGTGCGCACCGTTGCCGTCTGCCGGCCGGTGGCCACGAACTGCCGCACGCGAGGCACGCGGTCAGCATCGTACGCCGGCCGGCGGCCCCGCAGGCCCAGCAAGCGGACCGTTTGGCAGTGGACGCAGCGGTGTAAGAATGCAATGTGTGAACAAAGTCCGACTGAAACCTCATTTAGACGTCGATTTAGGCACCCGTAGTACTTGTGTTGGTAATCTACGCCGGAATGGCCAGCCCGCCTGGCTCGGCTAAGCCAGCTAGCTTCCGACTAGGCTGCGCTGTATAAACGATGCCCGTCACCAAACGATTCGTACGAATGCTATGTTTCTGGGGAGGTGACGCGCCACTTTAAGGGCTGAACATTTGGTCGCGCACCCTCACAGTTCATTCGAGAAGTAGACGTTGGGGCGAATTACCACAAATTCGTCCTGATGGAATCGCTTGATGACTATTGCAAAACCACTCAATCCAACTAACACGGAACTGTTTATGGCTACAGATGACTAACCATAATAGTTTGTTTGTGCAGCAAACGCAGCACTGTATACACCCCTCTCCATACGTCAGCGCGGTCGGCGCGCGGACGCGTGCGCCCGTTACCGTGCAGTTGGCGTCACAGTCGTGGTTGATGTAGGCGGCCGGGCCCAGCCAGAGCTGGCCGCACTTCTTTCGCGTGCTGTACATGACCGAGAAGTCGTTCTTGCCCGGCTGCAGCAGCTGGTTCTCCTCCTCCTCCGAGAGTTCGGCGATACACCCCACCAGGAACTGGATCTCCTCGTTGCGCGACCTGCGGCCGGCGACGCGACGCGTCACGCGGGGCTAGCGTCGTCTGCTCCCCACCACCGCACGGCTCCCCGCTGCCCAGGGGTCGTGTGGGCGCTCGCTGTCGCCAGCTCAGCGCGCTCGTCGCCCTGGTACACATACGGCTAGCCGGACCTTGAGCATCAAGCCAGTTAGAACAGATCATCGATTAGACAGGGGAATGCATAACCCATCCAGAAATTGGCAAAACTGCGGGAACATCATAACCAACATCGTCAACCAACGCGTGTGCACAGGGCGCCATCCGGCATTCTTTGGCATGCTATCTTGTTAATTAGTGTTTTGGGGCCGCCTGCAGTAGTCCTTTTACGCCATTTCGGTGTTGGAAAGCGTCAGCAGCACACGGCGCCGTGGGGCACGCGTGCCGATCTGGAGCCGCACACGGCCGAGCGTCTCACCACGAGCGCGTGGCGCAGACGCGCGCCCCGGCGTTGTCCTCCAGCGAGTAGCGCGTGCAGCCCATGATGGTCACGCCGGACTCGGCGCTTAGCACGGCCAGAAACTTCATCACCTGGGCAGAGGCGGGCACCCGTCAGACGGCCACCATCGCCCCGCTCCACACGTGCCACAGCAGTCTGGCGATGCGCACGTCAGCTGTGAGCACTTAATATGCCGGGCTGTAAGATAGTGTACACGTGGCGCTGACCGCTCGCCAAATGATGAATAATCGGGCAGCAGTCTGTCAATTATAACTATCGGGACTGCCGAATGGCAACGCCGGCCCAGCACGCAAACCTCTGGCGTCACAGGGGTTCTCAAATATACGCAGGCTCTATGCACGTTTGACGGGGTGCTGAAAACTTCGGCGGGAACATACGCTCGGGTCAAAGCTGTTGCTCAAGATGGAAGACAGACTCACGTGATCCTGGAGGTCATCCCGATTTACTCGGTGTTTAAAGAAGACCAGCAGCTGGCTCATTGCCTCGGAGTGATAAAGGCGTCTGTATGCATCCTGATAATTTTGATCTTTTACAAAAGCCAGGATGATATTTTGCAACTCCTTCTTGTTTAATCGCGGAGGCCGGTACCTGGAAGACAAGTTGAATTCATCACGGGTCAACAGGTCCTTTGGAAGTGGAAAGCTCTTATCCCATGCGTATTATCTTACTTGGCACTGACTCAGTCTTCGTCGCGGTAGGCCTGGGGTCGATTCCTGCGTCATGCTTTGGCCATTACAAACACTAGTCTAATACTGCATAAAAACAGTGCTAAGATGTCCTTAGAACAAATCTTAAACATTTTGATACCAAATGGTAGGAGCACATATTACAGTGGTGGACTGAGGGTATAACTGCCCCGTCCGTCCGTGCCCATACCTCAATTAGAGCACCTGCTTCCAACCAATCGGACGGGGTAGATTCGAATCGCTTTAGGCGATCGCATTTTGTCCTGGACAGACACGGCCTACGGTTTGTGTCAACAGCAGCGTTAAGTCAAGTGCCGTCAGGGGGCAGGACGAACCATGCCAGGCATTGCGGGGCGCAAAACTTTCGCTAACAAATTTGGCCCTTAACCTGGAATTACACGATCGAGTGGTACAGGTCGGGGTTCACACAATCACTGCTTAGCGTGAGCTCTGGTCCAAGAAGTTTTAGGGCGCTTCGCCAGCGGCGCAGATCCCAGAAATATTTCTATTCAAAAGGCTCACGTTAAGAAACTGTCACACATAACATGGTACCAAAGACTAGCACAGTTTGGGGCAATTTGGCCGCACGGGATATTATAAAACAAGAGAGATGGAGCACTGCTCACAGGATAGGTAGCACTCTGTGTAAATTCATCCGTCAAATTATTTAGTCCCTAGGGCGTGATTCAGGCCAAATATGGTCAACTTCGACATATGCGTCAGAAGTGACCTCACACAAGCAGCTTAAGTCTAGTAATCTCTCCTAACTAAAAGTAAAAAATAAGTCAGGTCAGAAACATCAAACCTTTTCATTTGAAAAGAAGTAAAGCCATGTTGAGATTATTTTTATATTTGAATTATGAATTAGCGCCTAGAACTGCGATAACAGGACGTTTTTTGAAAGCAAAAGTTTAATCAGTCATTCTCAGGGTATTTGTTCATCTGACCTTCATATAGTTCAAATAAAATTTGTTGAATGTTTAAGCCTCATGAGCACAGAATTCCAAAAGAGCGTCCAAATCGCCCTCCACAGAACTATCTATTCGAGAAAAAAATAGCCCCAGGTAGCTTGCTAAAACTTTGGCGCCGCAACATCGTACCGTTTGGAAGTCTTTCTGCAAACTGATAACCACCCCACCCGAGTACGTGATGAGGCATGGAGTTTAGGCATAGAATCAGTTGATAACTGAGAACTGCACTAAACTGGTTTGCATCATTTCTATTTTAATGAAGCGAAGTGCACAAGTAATGGGTATTCCCGACGCAGGCCTCGCACGTCCCGAAAAACTATGAATCAAATCTATTTCGTCAGAGCCAAATCACATTGACATCAAAAGATGAACTACACATCTATGAATAATCCCAGCACCATCATTTACCTCTGTGCCCGATCTAACAACAATAAAGAGTTTTCCACCACGTCAGTCACCCACCCCGTCCGAATGAAGCAACACATACATGTGGTGAAGCTATCAGCTGATCATGCGACGACAGTGAAATTCAATAACGCCTCCAGCTGATCGTATGTAGGGTGACGTCAGAAAAACACAAACTCACTTCAACTGGGTTAGTTCTCCCAATGAAACAGTTCTAGTTTTAACCATCTACATACGTCAGACCCATTTTTCCTACGTGCCACGATTCTCCATGGCCAAATGGTCACCGAATGATGAACTATTAGACCCAGCTGCAGTAGCGGTGTGCGTCTAAGCCAGATAAGTCCGTTACGAAAACTAGGCGCCTTTCGTCATGCGTGCGAACCACAGCGAGCGCACGACAAGCTACGACTGAGTCACGTGCTGTGGAGATCGGGCCCATGGCCTGGACCGGGCGGGGTCAGACGGAGCCCAGCGAGATCAGATGGCATTGGACGGTTCTGAATGGGACCAGACGAGACTTCATGGGACCAGACGGGACCAGACGGGATTTTGCGGAATCGGACGGCACCGGATGTGAGCTAAAAGAACCGCACGGGACGCAACAGGGCGGGACGAGAAAGAACGGGACCAGACCATTCCCTTCCGATTCCGCCCGGCTCGACTCGGTCTGGTCCCTCTCGATCCTGTCTGATCCCATGCGGTCTGGTCTAGTTCCATCCAATCCCCTTTGGCGTCATTGTAGACGCGCACCGTAGCTACAACCGAGTCCAGTGGGCATCTTTCGGTATTGATGAGCCTCTGTTGGTTACTAGAGTTTAGGAGCGCGCCGACTGCGGGATGAGGCTCTGGATAATCATGGCTCGATTGAACCTCATGGATCACGTTGTCATACTGACGACGGACCAGTCTTTCCCACTTTACCATGGTGATAAATAAACTTATTTCACCATATCTGGCACTTGATTCAACACGTTTGAATGTTAAACATTCTCTTTAATACTCTAAAACGATCGTTTCGTTCAGGAAACTAACACCAGCTGACAAGCGATTTTGTGGTTTGGTGACGTCACCGAACAATCCGCTGAAAGTCTGAAGCAACCTTAAATATATTTGAATTAGCAGCTGGCAGCAGCACCGCAAATTTATTCGCCAGTTGATGCAAACTGGGTAAGTAGCAGGGGTGAAGGAAACACTACACTGCCACTATTTGGTATGCTGAGGTGTCTTAAGGATGCTAGATGTATTCATACCTATTTGTTGTAACTATTTCTCCTAATATGTTATAGCTTACATGCTAATTTAGTTGACTGACATTTTCAGGAAGTGCGAGGCCTACGCCGGTAATACCAAATTGTGGTGGGAATTAAATTTAAGATGTTGAAGCAAGTATCAGATATGACGAAGTTAACTCACTTTTAACTACAAGTACTCTTAAAAGTGGAAAAGGCTCCTGAAAACAACAAAATTTGTCTGTCTAGGGAATATGCTCCCCATGTCATCATACCTTGCTCGCACAACACTGAGAGCCAAGTGATGGCCATCATATCTGGAAATGATGCTTATGAGCACCAAATATGAACAACTTTATCAATTATATTTTACTTGGTCTTAATTATTGTGTGGCTATGTTATGACAGGATTTAAATGATGGTATATGGGATCATGTATACCTGGGTATCTTTGAATAATCTCCCACAAGTAGTTTGCACATCTTTGTGGGTGTGTAGCTCAGAGACTAGAATGGTTTAGGTCTTAAGAAGGGCATGGCTGTGAACTGCACTGAATGACCTCCAAGATGGCTATTTCAGTTCAAAACCTTATACAAATGTGGAACAGTCCTTTTAACCAGAGGGCTCAAAGAAAATATGATGAAAACAATTTTGCACTGAAACTGGTTTTATTAGTACATGTAGCAACACACACAAGTACACATCAGAATGACCTTCCTATCCAATAATCACTTAGTGAAAACAAACAGTGCAAGCACACTATGGGGCCACATGTTGGTTCTTTCACTCACTCTCACAACTGTAAAAACCCACACTTTTAACAAGTGGATTAGAAATCATCATTCATTATTCCATCCCATTTTTCAGACATTTTGTCTTTTTTGTCATTTTGATAATACACATGGTAAACATCATTTTTTGGGAAAGAGGACATTACAGAAAGTATCCACATCACCTGGCTTTTCTGTAATGTACTTTAAGAGTACATTACAGAAAAGCCAGGTGATGTGGATACCAGAAAAAAACAGTGACTTACCTGATACACATTTTGTGTGTGATGAAGCCAAGATATGGGTCAATTGTCAGAGCTGTTGCAATGTCATCACAATTTGACAGCTCCTGTGGTGACAATATTTTCCCTGTGCCAATTGCATGTCTTCTTTCTAGTTTTCTTACAACCATGTTCAGTAAGCCTGTAATATGTAACAAGCATAGGCATGAGCATAGAACAGCCAAAAGTTTTTAAATGTCCCCGTCAACTCACATAATCAGTAACAAATTACACTTTACATTGATTTAATGATACAAATCCAGCTGGCGTACATGATGCCGCAAGGCAAAACATGTTGACTTTGTTGCATCTGCATGAGTGCCTCATGCTGACAACTGTGATACAAAATATGGCAATGGACTGTGCCACAACAGTTCAAATCCAAAATTGCTACCACCATGGTGGTTTTTGACAGAAAAACACAATGTGAATTAAATCATCTTTTTTACAAAGCCCTGGGAATAGAGCCACAGAAGCATGCAGGTTTTCAAAGCACAGTGAACTGTGCATATCAAGCCTATAATGAAAACAATTTGGAAAACATGGGAAACCTAGGAGCATTTCCAGCTCTGTTTTATGTTACCAAGGCATTGAATGTTCTTGACACAAAGTGGCCAGTTTGTGGTAGTACTCAAACTGCTCTATTCAAAAGTTCTAGTAAGAACTTGTGTATCTCCAGTTTGCAAGCACGGGATGAGCACATACAGATATGAGAAATGAAGTTCTCTAACTTATGCTGAATGTATAATGATGTTATGCTCACTGTAAGTGCAGATCCAAGGATGAGCAAACAGTACAATGGCCAGTGAACAACATTTTTGGTTGTCTCTCAGTAAGTGGAAACCATCTCAGCTATAAAAATTGCTAATTATTATTTGAAGCAGGCATATCAAGATGAGCTATAGCCTTCATCTTGTCATCCAACTATAGAAACTTTCTTTGGCATCAGTCAATGATATAAAACATTTTCATCTCATGCATCAATTTGAGAATCAGCCTTTCAGGCAAGGATAATCCATAAATCTTGAAGTCTCCTACATAGGCTATCATCTTTCTCCCAAATGAAAATGTCTCAATGCTTCAGCACATTTAAAACCTGTACCCCCCCCCCTCCAATCACATTTGATCCCCCCTAGTTTTTGAAAGTCTCCACATGCAGTCCTCTCCCCACCCATCTTCCAAAATCCATCCACAGCACAAATTGTGTGTGACACTGAACTTTGATGCTCTGAACTCTGCATGCATCTGATAACCAATTCCATGTCAAACTATCTTGGTAGAAAAAAACATGTTTTGGCTGTTACATCTTGATACTGCTCAAACAAAATTACCACTGCTCAAAAAAGGACCTTTCATGTAATTGGAAAGTAGCCATGTCAGGCAAACATACCAAAAATTTGAGAATGCAGCACATTCCAGTATGCCCACACTACAACATGCTCATGTCATGTGTCTGGCGCAGATGATCATTGCAGACTGGGCCCAAGATATCCTGAGACCATACTGAAGAACACCATGCAGTAACCAATTAAGTGTGCATTGCGATGAAAAGCTCGAAACCATCGGTCGACCATCAAACTGTCGGTCATTCTTCTAAGCTTGACCCGGAAGGCAAGAATCACGCGCGGCTAGCAGCAGATAGTGCTAAATGTCAGAGGAAAAAGAATAAACCAAAACTGGAAACAAAATCAGCTCAAAATACATTTCCCATTACTGAAACTATAGCAAACGAACAAGTCGTCCGGCCGCGGGGTCATCGGCACCTACCGTTTCAAAAATTGTAATGCGTTCTCCACTCGTCTGCGCCATTCAACGTAAGATGCGGCGCGACGCATTAGTCCCCTGTTCGATACCCTCTCGACGGATCTCGGCGCATCTGATACGCCTAGATGAAGCAAGAATTGACCAATCACGACTCCCATGGTGGTCTGATGACGTCATACAACTCCAAGATTTGCAAACCAAATCTTCTCCACTTGCACATTCAAGGCAATAACGGCAATAAAAGCCGGTGTCAAACCTCCTACTGCACTTGTGCTGCCGAAATAGCGCATCCGGGCCGCCAGTGGGCAATGCTCGCAGCCGGTTATGCATGGCGGTACCCCCACCAGTATCCCGGGGTCGTAATTAAGGGGGTGGTGGCTGGTACCGTGGGCAAATGCCCTGCCGCCTTAGGGCCCAATTGGAGGGTTGGCCGGAGGTGGCATTAGCGGCCCGGCTCACAGGGCCGGGCCCTCAAATGCTGGATAACCCAGGGGGCTTTGCGCCATCGCCAGGTAATCCAGAGGGCCTTGTCTCAGGAGACACATGAGAAAATAATTATAGGTATTCCGAATTTAGACCGGAATGGAAAATCCGATTGCGAACCAGGGACGGAGGAGGGGAGCGGGTAAGACTCGTTAACAGGATCGGAGGCAGGACAGACAAGCGGAGGGACAGAACTAGCAGATATGTGGATCTGAGGAAACGGCAGGCGTAGCATAATAATGCCGGCGCCGAGACTGGTAACAGAAACTTCAAACATTAAAGTTGGTGGAGAAGATTCAAATCTGGTCAAGCCGCTGGTAGTCAGACCCCAAAACCATCCCTGAACGGATTATCCTCTCATAAGAAACGATTTCAACACGTGATTCGAATTTGCCGAACAACGCGCGGGCGAGAAGGGAAGGTGAGAAGAGAAAATGCGCCCGATAATTCGGATCGAGATGAATCCCAGCTACCCATGTAAATAGGGCGAATCATCATGTCCTCATGGTCAGGGACCCAGGCAGAATTTACGACAGAGATGCCATTCGTTGAGAAAAGGGGACTTTTTTGCGGCATGAAAAACTCAAATTTATTTTTCTCTATATGTTAAGCCTGAAAAGTTGGGCCAGCTGGTCGTACCTATATTTTAAGATGCTCCTTTAAGACGCGCTCGGTTGGGGGATCAAACTGAACCCCCCAAAAGTTTTTCCAGAATGGTTTTTGAACGACGCGGCGTACGGCGCAGTCGCGCCAAATTTTGCATACCTGTATACAATTGAATAGTGGATCGTTTGGATCAAAAATCTGCTTGCACCTTGTAAGATCGCTGACCTATGGCAGGTCAAAGTCAGGCCATGGTTTCAGCGAAGGCAATTTCAGGGAATCCTTTAATCTAATCCAACAGCGAAGTGTTAGACAAAGCCATACATCTCTGAGATGCTTTCTTAGGTGACACAGCAGTTAAATGAACAAGTTGCATTGACCTAAGGTCAGGTATGAAGGTCGCACCACGGTCAGAGCCAACCTGTCTTGTTACTCTAGGGCTTGCTGTATGGTATAGTTTCTGGTGCTCATTTCGAGTTTATTGATAGCAGGAACCACATTACACATCTTCCATGGACGTCTTAGAGGTCAGAATAGGTCATTGACCTAAAATGACCCAGGTCAACACTTTGTTTTAGGAACATGCTTCCTAGCGTAATCTTGGTCGCTTAGTTAAATGCAAAACTCAAAGCAATCTTGTACGATTTTGGTCACATTGACCTTCAAAAGGTCAAGAAAGGTCACTGACCTTGAATGAGAATGTGACTTTTTGCTTGGAAACGGTTATCTAGGTTCTGGGGGCACTTTGGAGACCAACCTGGAACTTGAGCTTGTTTGACCTTTTTGACCTGAAGGTCATGAGCTAGGAACCTGAAACTTTGACCTGAGTGAGTTCACGTACCGATCAACACACCTTGCAGATTTGGTGTCTCTAGCTTTCTTGGTTCCCGAGATCACAACGGGGTCAGATTGACTCCCTCCTCCACCCCAACCGAGCGAAGAGTATCTAGCCGGCCACCCGTGTGAGTTTTAACTTTGGGACGTCTAAAAATATAGGCTATGTGGATCTGAAATTTACTGTGAGATTTTGGTGCCCCTTCGGCCCAAGGAGGGCCATGGCCCCATCCCCGTTCTGGATCAGTCACAGCACAGCGTATCTTTAAAATACGGTGGCAAGCCTGTCCAGGTCATGCGTAGCACATCTAATCACGCAGCAACTGCCCAGAAATGATTCTGGCACTATCTTGATATGATTTTATTTTTGATTGATAATTAGACTATAGGAAAAGCTAACTACCCAAGCAAAGCTGCGTATGGTAAATGGATGCCATAGAACACATGATTCGCACAAAGGTATGTTACATGCGAATGCTATCCAGGATCATATCATTGATTTACTGTGCCATCAATTGTTTTATGTAAAGGCGTAAACGGCATCTGTCAAGATTCTGTAATGTGTTGCGAACACGTCGCTCACGTCTTTTACGAATTTATGTGTTGCATAACTGGATAAGTGCATTTGTAAGGAACATTATCAACATGGTAAGACAGTAGTAAAAGCCTTATTCCTCGGAGAAAAACAAGATGATAGAGATATAGGTGCGTTGATATCTCGGTAACATGACTTTATCAAAACGAGCAGCAAAGGCCCTTTTGCTATTCTATGGATGGTGTGAAAAGCTCTTCTGCTATTTGTTTCGATTATGGCATGCTGCCGAAACATCAACGCATCTTTGTCTCCATTCTCCTGTTTTTTTTTTCTCCGAGGATTGGTGTGTTTTCAGATATAACATTCTTTGCATGCTTACTTTCATGAATTCGGCAGTACCTAATGCTCGCATGCTTCGTGAAAAACGTGTGTTGTGGTGGCGAGGGTTATCCGCGTTCAACAGGATACCATGCCACCCAAAGGTGTTGCAACTATGTGCACACGCGCACGAGCCGGAGATGGAACTCCATGAAAGTCACTGAAGGGAGCACATTAGGATTCAAACACATTCCTGTTGCACAGCGTTCAGCAGCAGCAATACCACATGTACAAGTTTACAGCATGAATGGTGCGGGGTATGGAAGAGTATCGAGACAATCCAGAGATCTATATGCAAAGTCTCCCAAGGTAAAGACGCGAGAACAGGACGGATGCACCTACAATGAGCGCGGTCTACAAATTATGCAATTGCGTTAACGCTATATGTTTTCGGAACAACAATTGCGCCATGTTTGCCTTTATTGTGCTCACATTTGAACGCGTCTATTTGCTGTCACAAAATTGGGCCGATGACTTGAACTTTGCCGCGCATATAGTCGCACCAGTGCGGCGGTGGAATTTCTAAAGTTCAAATGCTAGGAATGCATTGTTTGTTGTGGATTCACCCGACGTAACACCGTAAGCCGGCATCCAGCGCTCTGAGATGTTGGGGTCGCATCTGCATCCTTAGTCAACATTTAAGCTTCACCCTTAAGTCAAACAACCGGACGATGAAGTACATGGCTGGATGTAGCACAATGGATGTAACACAACTTATGTGTGACAAAATACCATCAACATTCTTTAACGCATCATGTCTACGGAGTGACTAACTTGAGCAGGGGAGAGGGGAGGGGACCCCGAACGGGGCCGTGCACACCTCGGTTGGCAACAATACGACGGTTGTGGAGTACCGGGTGCGGCGTCACTGGTGACCCTTCCTTCTTCACAACGCAGAAATGTTGTTCGGGATGTATCGCAAACAAAAATGAAACTGCTATTGTTGTATTGTGCACTTCAGTACGTTATGCTAGGGGACTGTTGGCCTGGTGTTTTATTTTCTAGTTTGACAAACGCGAGGTAATTCGCAAGTGATGCCACGACTGTTTTCGTGTGGTTTCATTTGCTTTTCTTTTTGAAACGAATTAGCCGATTTTGTCCGTTCACTTCTGGATAATGAGTTTGTTCGGTTATCATGCGATGTCGCTGATATGCGGAATGATAGCGCCCGGTAAACTGCCGTCAATCTGTATTGTTCGTCGCTGCACTGGGAACACGTACGAGCGCAACCAACCTCTCATGTGTATGTGGTAAATGATCGTACAGTCGATTCAAAACTTAAGATTTGCCTCAGCTAAACCGCAGTAAGCGTGGTTTACATGCGTAATTCATCAGCTTTCATGCACAACTAATCGGTTTGGGAGCGGCGATCTGAACCACGTACAGCGAGGCGTGCACACATTTGGCTGCATCATATTACAAAGAATATTGGCACTGGCATCTACCGTGTTACTGCCTTGAGCAGCCAGAATAAACAGGCGTGAAAAAAGAACTAAAGAACACGACTCAGTATTCATTTCCCATGCGCGACCCAGCCGCCCGCCCGTGTTTTGCCACAGATGCTGACCCCTGCTATGGAGATGACACCCCAGAAGAAAAAGTACGACATGCACAATAAGACGGAAGACAACCGGACCAAGCAGGCGGGGGCTCAAGATGGCTGCTCCTTTTGAAAACCATCAAATACGCAGCACTTCCTGAATATTTGCATACAACAATGGGGGCTGTTCATCAAATCTCGACGGCATATTAATCAAGACATCGACGAGCACCGGTTCACCGCCTTCGATAGTCATCAGCACAGCCGCATACGTCCGCGGCCGCATGACCATCGACGTAACACCGTGCCACGGTCTGCCTCACATCATCACACACTCTGCGCGCGAATCCCCCCCCCCCCCTCCCCCAAGCACACACATCATCGAAAACCGCAGCCTAAATCACAGACCATGCCTCTAGCGGCGCCCTTCTCAGCCGCGCACTTGACCCCCTGGCGGGGCGCGCGGCGTTCACACGTTGAGCGCGGCGACGCCCAGGCGGCGCCACCGGTCGCGCGTGACGGCGCGCCGCTGGAAGGCGTCCGCGCCGGCCAGCACGCAGGCGCCCAGGTAAGCCGCGTGCTGCCGGTATGGCGAGGCGTGCACCTGCCGGCAGAGCATGGCCCGCGTTCACAACAGAGCCAGCTCCTGCTCGTCAGCTCGTGGGGGATCTCAGGCCAGTCATCGGTTGTCCTGAGTGCGTAGGCTGTAGATACAGATTTAAATTCGATTCTGCATTCCTTTTCGGAACAGCTTGATATCAACTGCGGCATGTATTGAGGCTTGTGCAAGGGAGGATTACAGTTTGCATGGAATAAGTCATCACAAACCATCGATCCAGTCACACCGTACGGTAAACCACTCGGTAGGGGGGATAACACCAAACACTTATTGAGTTCCAAGCTAACAGAGCAAAGCGGACCTCTGTACTGCTCGAGAGCTCGAGAGTACGAGCGTCGTGCTGTTCTCGACTAGAGCCCCAGCTCTTCCCCTCGGCGCGCCCTGACCCACTGGCGGACACTGACCCTGGGCGTGACGGAGGGCGGACTGAGGGCGTCCAGCTCGGCCTGCAGCCGCTCGGCCAGGCCCGGCAGCAGCGTCGCCCCGCCGGCCAGGTACACCGACCGCATCAGCTGACGACGACTGTCCACGCTGCACGCCTGTCACGCACGCACGGATCGGTCAGCAGGCGACGGTGTGGCAGACCGTGCTGGACGCCGACCTCGCTAGAACGCGTTGCTGAAGGCCGGCACATTTCAGCGCCCCCGGTGAGGCGGCTGGTGCTGTGTGGCTGTCAGCACGTGTCAGCGCCCCCGGTTAGGCGGCTGGTGCTGTGTGACTGTCAGGTGACGGAGACTCTTCCAGCCACTTCAAAGCACTCTTCCACAGCCACTCTTCCAGCCACCAGAACGAGCCATTCATGGCGCGTTCAAACGCATCTACCGACTGGCGCGGATTGCCAATATGCAGTACATCTGAAACGCTCAATAACTGAGACAAATGCAGGACTAACGCTATTGTGGTGTATCAACATTTCATACCTGCACCGCTTTCTGGACTAGTTTGTGGAGTCCTTTGTGGTCGAGTCCCCAGATCTCCGGATTAAATAACCCTTCCGGGACTTGAAACCGCCCGCAGTCGAGTCCGATTTGTCTGAGACAAGAACATCAAATCGCTTCATTAATGGGAAGGCTTACACAGTTGACACAGCTCACACAATCCAGAAGGAACACAGTTCAGACCGGGATTTTTGGCCGTAACACCAGCCAACTAAACAACGGAGGGGGGGGGGAGACATGATCATCAGACAT
Organism: Pollicipes pollicipes; assembly: GCF_011947565.3. Taxonomy (NCBI): domain Eukaryota; kingdom Metazoa; phylum Arthropoda; class Thecostraca; order Pollicipedomorpha; family Pollicipedidae; genus Pollicipes; species Pollicipes pollicipes. The sequence goes on from NW_023596921.1 coordinate 21,874,495, forward strand.
CACCAAAAATGGTGGTAGTGCACACACACCACTACAGGTGGCAGGTGATGACGACGCATTTTGAAGACGAATGTAGCACCTCAATCCCTCTCCTTTATGACGCTGGTCGGGCACCGCACCCACCAGCGCCGCTCCATCAGCTCCGCCTTCCTGCGGCATACAGCTGCAAGCCGGACCACAACGCCGGCACATCGCACCCCAACACAGCCGGTCGCGCCGTCCGGTGACCGCTCACCGCCAGGGGGCGCTGTCGCCGAGCAGCTCGTGCACCGGCACGGCGCGCTCCAGACTGGCCGGGTCGGCGTGCCAGCGGCGCAGGTCCTCCTCGTAGCGCTCCGAGACGAAGCAGAGCCGCTGCAGCAGGTGGCGTAGCAGCAGCGTCTCGACCTCGCTGACCAGCGGCACGCGCCGCTGCAGCAGGAAGAGGCGCAGGTGGTCCAGCAGGCGCCCGCCGCCGTACGGTAGCCGCGTCGCTCCGCCGCCCACCACCGCACCTGTCGGGGTGAGAGCGTACGGGTTAGGCTGGTGAAGCTCCGCTCCGCCATACGGGACGCTGACAGGAGTTTCCCGGGAGCAGGCAGAGGCTACGGCCCAACACTACAGGTGGTGTTAACTCATTTGGCCGTGTTAGGTCTGTACAAACTGGCCAGAAGTTTACCTTGATGTGCGGCAAACAGCGGGCCTTGAAAAGTAATAAATAAGCACAACTATAATACTACGCACAGCCGGGAGCAAGGCAACTTAAAACCAGACGCACAAATGAAAAATGCAGTCGCGCTACGCATTTCAACAGCAGACCACGGAATGACACCAATGATGGGCGGCAATGATGCTTCTCCGACAACCAGTCCGCTGCATCTTGGGACCCGCTGCCGGTCCGCCCTCACCGCTGCATCTTGGGACCCGCTGCCGGTCCGTTCTCACCGTCGACGATCGGCACCACGTCCATCCTGTCGCCGATGTCGACGACCACCCCGCTGGTGGCGTTGTACGCCGCCTGCGCCAGCACGCTCTGCTCCTGCACGCTGACCGCGCGCGCGCCGAACTCGTCGAACAGCAGCCCCAGGATCTGGCCGCGCGCCGCCGCGTCCAGGGCGGCCGGCAGGCTCAGCTGGACGCCGTAGTCGGTGGGGCTGACGCGTAGCTTGCGAAACGTCAGCCGCAGCAGCGCGGTCAGCGCCGGCACGTCCAGGTGGCGGCACGCCGCGCCGGCCGCCGCCCGCAGCGGCCACGAGAGCACGCCGGCGGCGCGCGCCGCCGGCTGCAGCGCCGCGGCGCCGCACGCCAGCTGACGGCCGTCCCGTGACGTCACCACGGCGGCCGGGAAGAAGAGCTGCGGCAGCGCGGCTGCGCAGGAGAGAAAAGATCAGGCACGATGCAGAACCGGAAGAGATACGCTCATACGGGAACGAAAGCGGGGCACAAGTACAAGGTGTAGGCAAAACGGCTTGCCTGAGAGCGAGAAAGGGTCGGAGGGGGTGCGGTGGGCTGGGTGTGGGGTGGGGGTGGCAGGGGGGGGGGGGGGGGGGGTGCGAACAGCGGGAAAGAGATACATTTGTGGGACTTGCCTCAGTTGGCAGCTAGAAGTCAGTGTTGTTGGCTCACAGTTATCGATAACTAGCCTGACAATAGTTTAAACGAAAAAAGCATGTCAGAGCAGGGTCCAAATGACTTGGACCCTGGCCGCCCAGTCCCGCTGGACGTGATGCCGTTGAAAGGCGACCCAGTAAAGAGCGGCTATCAGAGCCTCCGCACCGCCGTCGTCGGCGACTCACGCTCGCTGAGCAGCAGGCCCGCCCTGATAGCAGTGCCGCCAGGTCGAGGACTCACGCTCGCTGAGCAGCAGGCCCGCCCTGATAGCAGTGCCGCCAGGTCGAGGACTCACGCTCGCTGAGCAGCACGCCCGCCCTGATAGCAGTGCCGCCCAGGTCGAGGACGAGGCGACGGCGGGCGGCGCTCGGTACCGCCGGCACGGCCGCCGGCTGGACGTAGGTGGCGCTGCAGTCGCCGGCCGTCTGAGAGCGCAGCGCACGCAGCCAGCAGTCGGCCTCCTCTCCGCTGGTGCAGCGCACCACCACGTACCGGCCCATCTGACGGCGCAGGAGCGCACACAACCGGCCTCAGTCGGGCGGGCAGAGCGACGGAGTGTGGAGGCTAGCCTAATCTCATGATAGAGTGCCGATGGCTAACAAGAGTAACGACATAGTGGTAAAGAAAGGATGCGAGCCTGATGCGGTGGTTCGGTTATATCTCCATGCGAAGCGGTTGTAGCAGACATAAGGCATCGGGTCGCGGAAGACCTTTAATTCTGGAAACTTGGGGCTTTTTGCAACCCTGTGTAACCAAAGCGTAAGCGTTGGTTGAACAGCATTCCGCCAAACAGAATTCGCAGGAACCTTATTCAGCGATGTTGCAGCCTTTGCTGCAAAATGAGCGCGTAATGCCGTAAAAGTAAGACATCAGGTCGGAATGCTCAAGTCAGGACGGAAACCATCAGATTCTCGCATGTGGTTGCAGCGCCCGAGCGGACTTACCCCGTCATCAAGGCTCAGGATCGGCCCCGTCTGTGGCACCTGGAGCAAGGACAGTGCGTCATCCAGAGCCTGGCGAGGCGCAGCGGCGCAGCGAGCACCGCCGGATCGTTTGAAATGCAGAAGGTCGTGAAATGACGGCTGAATCGTTGAAATGATTACATGCAACAATGGGTCACGTTGAAGAAGTGTTGTCAGACCCTTATCTTTGAATGTGATGTACATCTCACACCGTGAAACATCACAGCATATTGAAGGGCGGGAGCAAGACTGCGTCCGCCCCGTAAACCAAGCTGACGTACCCGGCTGTCGACTCCGATAATGGAGCAGTCCATGACCTCTACGTGACCTCCCATCAGCTGCAGCACCAGGCTCGGCTGGTCCGTAGTATTGTTCTGTGGAAACACCGAGGGAGCCGACAGCGTTCAGCTCCATCACCAGGATCAACTTACTCTCGTACAAAACGGGTACAAGCGGAGAACTGGTGCTGTGCAGATACAGTTTACCGTTGACAAAGAACATAGTTTCACTACCACAAACGACATTTCCGGAGCTGACAGAAGGAAATAGCATTGATTTAATCCACTCACAGAAAGCGAACACGTTTAACCATCGCTCTGTACAGAATGACAAAGCGTCTGACAATATGAGAAACACCAATATTTATTGTATACAACGCCTTGAGCCAGTTGGTGTCATGGTGTGATGAAATCATAGCTCACCTATTGTTTTATATGATGTATTCTATACGTAAGCAAATCCCTCGGGATAAGTCATTTAATGGTGCCAATACCTGGTAATAGTAGAGGAAGCCATCCTTGGCCTTAAAGTAGCGCCGCTTCCAGGCGTTCCAGAAGGTAGCCTTCTTCCTGCCGGACGGCAGCTTTTCTAGCCAGCCCTCGATGTTGATGAAGCCCTGTTGCCCCGGCGACGTGTGGCGACAGGGGCTCGGCACCTCGTACAGCATGTCCACGAGATTTGCCTGCACGGCACCACGAACCAATGGGGAGAGGAACCAAAGCAAAACGATTCCAGATTAGTCATAGGACGTTTTTAGTATCCGCTTCAGGTAAGATTCGTACATTGGTACTCATCAGCAGGACCATTAATAGTGGACAGTGAAGACCTTCACAGATGTTAAGCATATCTAAAGTGAAGCCAACCGAGTATCTCCCAGTGGTTTTCAGTTGCGACAGGTTTACCTCAGTTATCAAATTAGCAAACGTCCTCCGGATTTCCAGTGTACACGACAAAACTCACCGGGTCCCAAGACAGAGTGCTGATCCGTAGTTTGATTTTATCCTCTTCCATATCGCTAAATTTGTCGAAGACAGTTTCCAGCGGAGCAGTGGGGCTGCAACCTTTCCTCGATTTTCGTCCCGAACTTGACAGCACTATACCATCCATCTTGTGTGCCATGACCGTTTCACCGTCTGTGACCTCTCTCTGCCCCGTATGGCCGCCTGGGGCGTCGGCATGTGACCTCCGCGGCGACGCGTTGATCGGGGCAGACTTCCCTCCGGAAGATGGCAGTCCTCCGTTGACGGCTGGCGTTTCTTGGGCCGAGGGCCTTTCAAACTGGGTTTTCAGCGCCTTGACTGACGGAAGAACGCTCCTGACCGGCGCACGGCTCTCTGCTTGCCTTGCCGGCGGCCCTGTTCCGCCGTCCTTGGCTTGAACCGTCTGCGGGAGACGAGACAGAACTAAACCCTTCACGGAGGTCACGCCTACGAGTCAGATGACACTTCTCATATCGTGTAGCCAGTTCCGTTTCAGCTCTCCAGGGCCGGCCAAACATGACGCTGGCCGGCTGAAATTTAGTGATCGGGTAGTCAAATCACAGTAAACATTAGATACGTCACGCATCCAAAAACATGGCGTACCAGTGCTTTGGATATATCCTTATATACAAGTGCTTTTAATAGGAGCGGGGTACGCTGAATTTGTGTGAGTAGTACGTTTTAAAGATCATGACGTGCCCCTTATTAACACCTACCTCCTTGGGCCGTTTGCTTGGCTTGCGCTGCCTCATGGTCTCCGGATAGATTTCAACGCAGCGGTCCTTTTGTATTCTCTCCTCATCGTCGTCCCCTTCCACCATAGTCAGGGAGTCATCTGGAAAGATGCATGGAGGTGATCAGCAAAGCTGAAAAGTGCCAAGTCATGAGCATGCAGGCGAGCTGATGATAGGCTGGCAAGTTGTCATACATGCGGCATTCTCACAGCCCAGCAGAGTGTTCTTCTTTTTACGGGGCAATGCCATCCTCATGAAATGAATTAATAACATTACGCAAGTACTTTATACTAGACGTTAAGATCAGACCTACACCACTTAGTCAGATCACTGCCCCCGTCAACCTACACCGGGGCCAGCACACTACACACTACACACTACACACTACACCTCAGCCACCAGCGCCGACACGGAGCTGACAAGCGTCAAAAGCTCGCCAGCATGTCAGCGCCGGCCACACGCCGGCGTCAGCTCAACGTCACGCGCCGGCTGCGGCGTCGGACGCGGCCACGTCCCGATGGCTGCGGTTTGGCTAAAGAGACCGCATCCGACCGCGTAGACCGCGCTTTCTCACATTTACACGGACCACCTGCTGGCTTCCGAGGCTGCGGCCGTACGTCTGACGCGCGGCGAGTCAGCTTTAAAACGCTGCACGTGCCACGAGGAAGTGAGCCTGTGTCGTCCAGCGGCGGCCCCCATCTCCCGCCCCCCCCCCCCCCTTCCGGACAACAGTGGGCGCGCCTCAGCGGGGAATGCGACACGCGCGTGACTCCTGGTGAGTCGCGTGACGCATCACGCGGCTGACAGAAGCCTCTTGAGCGGTAGCATCTTGTACGCAGTTTTGCATGACGGCATGCACTCAACGACACACATTGAACGCGTGCGTCGATGCATGGTTCAAGCGAATGCAGAATCCTACAGATACACAGCATCAGTGCTTGTAGGACCGCCGCCGGGCCGGTGGAGCCGGCGCGCCACTGACCCGGGCTGGGCTCGCCGTTGGGGAGCGCCACTGACCCGGGCTGGGCTCGCCGCTGGGCGCGCCACTGACCCCCGCCGGGTTCGCCTCGGGGCGCGCCACTGACTCCCGCTGGATTCGCCGCTGGGCGCGCCACTGACCCGGGCTAGGTTCGCCGCTGGGGCGCGCCACTGACCCGGGCTGGGTTCGCCGCTGGGGCGCGCCACTGATCCCCGCCGGGTTCGCCGCTGGGGAGCGCGGCTTACCCCCGCCGGCTTCGCCGCTGGGGCGCGCCACTGACCCCCGCCGGGTTCGTCGCTGGGGAGCGCCACTGACCCGAGCTGGGCTCACCGCTGGGGCGCGCCACTGACCCGGGCTGGGTTCGCCGCTGGGCGCGCCACTGACCCGGGCTGGGTTGGCCGCTGGGAAGCTCGCTGGAGGCGGTGGAGCCGAGGTCGCCGTCTGCTGAGCCGATCCCCTCTGAGCCGTCGAGCGAGGGTGCCGAGCGGGACTCTGCCGCCGCCTCCTCCCCCTCCTCCTCTGAGGTGGTCACGTACTCCTCCTCCGGCTCCTCCAGGATCACCTCCAGACCTGGCCGGAGCACAGGCGGAGTTTGAAGGCACGGACGCACTTACCTGAGACATGTAATGAAGCATCCACACATAATGAAATCCCCATACAAAATTTAACCGAGGTTTTTCTGAGCCTCTATCAGTGCATGGCTTTGCGTTCAACTGATTCTCATGCAGCTTATATCAGCTCCGTGCATCTTGTAACGGTGGTTAGCACGGGCCGGTTCTGAAAAAGTGTGTCATCTTGGGCTTAGGGCAACGTGCGCCCCAAGCGGCCGATCACTGGACAAGTGCCAGAGTTGTTAGACTAGCCTGATCTTTCAATGCAGGAAACGGTCATAGCTAGCTGTATAGCATCCATATGAACACGGTAGACTTATCCATCAAGGTAGCTCACCAAATGTTTCAGGTTCAGAAGCATAAACTACCCAAACCATCGCTGTCCCATCTACACGCATGGAATATCATAGCAGCTGCATAACAGGTGCACCAAGCCACACAGACCCGGGCAGGGTACTCGGGACCGGACGCTCATTAAGCATAGCACACGCCGCGCCTGCACCAGCGCTGCAGCACGAGCTGGATCGGTCACCGGGTCACCTAGCGGGTCCGACACTGCTGGGCTATCGGGGGAACTGTACGTGACGTGTGAGTGTCCCACACAGGCGGAGGCGTCACGGGCCGAACGGCACCTGCGACCAAAAACTGAACGCGAGGCATACGTAATGCTCTCGCGGCATCGTCTTGGTCCGGCCTTAAACTGGTTGCTGGGAACAGGACGTCGATCTGATAGGGCCAGTGTTGTGCGGGACGAAAACGGGCACGTCGCCTTTGGCAGCGGCCAACAAACCGTTTGTGTCCAGATGCAGAGGGGGGGGGGGGGGGGCTCAGCGCCCCACCAGCAGCGGTGCTCGATCAGATGGGCTTCCGGGCCGATCACATGACTAACGGGATGCTGGTGACCACATGACCTGACGGACCCTCACCAATGCGCGACCTAGGAGCCCGCCCTCGGCCGACTGAAAGGTAGAATGTGATGTCTCGAGACAAAATTAGAACACTTTAAAACAGTTTGCATGCATTTTTATGCAAGTTTCTATCAGAAGTCTATGATTGAGAGCGTCAATGCTCTCTACCACGGGTTTATTGTCCCCACTAAAGACGTCCAACAAACCGCCAAAGTTGTCCAAAACGGCATGAATAGCATGGATGGGGATAAAAAGTATAGATGGGGTTGTTATGCATGCCAACATCCGATCACTTTCTCACCCATGCGCCAGTAGCCTGACCCGTCGGAGGGCCCGAGCGGTGCCTCACCCAAGTCGTCGTTGTAGTGGCTGCGGCTATCCGATTCTCCGAGGCCCTCGTCCAGCTGGTCGTCCAGCCGCTCGTCCAGCCGCTCCTCCGAGGTCGGCTCGTCGGCGGGTCCATGTACGTCCTCCGGGTCACGGTCATAGTCTGCCGATGGTGGAGATGACGTGTAACTAGCTGTACGCATCTTTAAGTACTCCATATGCGTGATGATATGGACGGGGCATTCGGCTTTGGGTGCAAACGATTTTTAGGGAAAGACGGCGAAAGAATCGTTGATACCAAAGGGTCGCAAACTTATGAGCATTAAGTAACGGGCAGTCCTGTATGCTTACACTAGCTCATGTCGCAAATTGTGCATCGCTTGGCTGGCATTGCTATTTGGCCCACGTGCTCACAAGGCCATTACATAATCCATGACCAGCTTGATGTGCAAATAGTGCAGGACGAGTGAGTCGAGTAACAACCATGTCTAGAAGGCGGGGAAGGGCAACTTTTTGCGGCCAGACCTGATGCACGGATTAATAGGACGTGAATGAATCAGCGTGCGCAAAGGAGTCGATGAAGAGATTCAAGCTTAAATGTTGCAGCGTTTCGGCTGCCTTAACACGCGCCCGGGTGGCCGACTTGATACCCTTCGCTCGGGTAGGAAGCGGGTGGAGGTCAATTTGACCCCTTGAGAACTCAGGAACTAAGGAAGCTAGATACACCAAATTCGCAGGGTGTGTTGACCTGTACGTGAACTCACTCAGGTCAAAGTTTAAGGTTCCTATGTCCTGAACTTCGGGTCAAATAAGGTCAAACAAGGTCAAATTCCAGGTTGGTCTCCGAAGTGCCCGTAGAACCTAGACAGCTGTTTCTAAGCACAATGTCACAAGCTCGTTTAAGGTCAGTGACCTTGTTTGACCTTTTGAAGATCATGTGACAAAAATCATATCAGGCTGCTCTGAGTTTTGCATTTGAATAAGCGACAAATATTACGTTCGGCAGTATGCTCCTAAAAACAAAATGTCGACCCTGGCCATCTTAGGTCAATGACCTATTCTGACCTTTGAGAAGTCCATGGAAAATGCATAAGATGGTTCCTGCTACCAATAAATTCGAAATGAGCACCAGAAACTTTCCCATACAGCAAGCCCTAGAGTAATAATGCAGGCTGGTTTTGACCTTGGTCTGACCTTCATACCTAAGCTTAGGTGAACTTAATTTGCTCATTCAATATTTGCGCTGCTTACGAAAGCGTCTCAGAGATGAATGGCTCCGTCTAACACTCAGTTGTTGCATCAGATTGAACGATGAAATTGCAACAGAATTTCCCTAGAAGTTGCCTTCGCTAAAACCATGGCCTGTCTTTGACCTGCCGTAGGTCAGCGACGTTGAAAGTTAAATCTAATTTTGATACCAAACGATTTGCGATTTAATTGTCTACAGCTTTGCAAAATTTGTCACGGCTACGCCGCGCCGCTTGGAAACCATTCTGGAAAAACCTTCGGGGGGGGGGGGAGGGGGTCAATTTGACCCCACCCAAGCGCATGCTAAATTCATTGTGTACGGTCAAACAGCTATCAGCGATTACGTCTCGTGATAGGTGCTCTGGCTTAAGATCGTGGGCCATTACTGACTAGGAGTGTCATAACAGTACATCATGAATCACGCATCTAGTCAAACTGTCCAGTTAGTGTATAAAACTGCTTGGCTTAGAGTAATCAAGTTTCCGGCATTCATAGCTCCAGAACGGAGATAAAATTGCAGTTCATGAAAGCAATCACAGTTACACTCTCCATCACGATTTCCACACAACACATAATCTTTCCATTTCAAAGGCCTTTTCCAACACACAATGCACATGCATAGAAGAGCAGCTCCTGCTTTTTTGGCTTCGGCTCGAGGACCCTCAGCGCTGTGATATAAAGCACTGACGCATCAGTGGTGGGCGATAGGGATACCGGGCCTAGTCCTGCATGCGGCCCGTCCTCAAAGTACGATAGTGGTATCGGCCCCAGGCTTGCATGCGGCCCGTGCTCAAAGTGCGATCCTGCATGAATGCTGCAGCGTAGAGAGTGATCTGTTATGGAAAACAAAGACACCTTATGAATCCAAAGACGCCTGCATTTCGTGCAAATTAAGATAAGCATGACCTTTGATCGGTCTTTTTCTTGACATCAAAATAAGTTAAAGACGTGGAACAAGTTCTATCTTTTTCTAATCGACCCATTGCACAAAGGTGTCAGTGCCTGTTAACTGCTCCATATTACCACACGCTGTCTTAATAGGTCGTGGCTTGTTTCGCAAGGCACCGTGGCATACCACCTCGTACGTGTCGGACACAGAGCAAAGGCCATACCCAATGACCACACATTACTCCTGGTGCCAACATGTCCGCACAGAACACCGACTTTACGGCGCACGCCGTGGGCCGCTGGCCAGCCGGGCGCTTCATGTCGCCCGCCTGCGGCGCTGCCGCCGGGTGGCGGCGGCCACTGCGCTCTGGCCTCATCTCCGCCGAGCTGGTCTCCTGCACCAGTTCTGCGACCAACAGTGAGGGCGGCACGGCCAGCGGGCGCCCGCGCGCCGCTAATTGGTTGTAACGGTGTTCGCTGTGTGCGCGAGCGGCCCTGGTCTCGAAAACTCAGATTATCCGCAGAGGCGGAATTGGTCAGGAAAGAGCGCTGAACGATACATGGAGGGTGGGAGAGAAAGGCCGGAAAGCCTCGGAGAAAAGGGGAAGAAATGTGCACCTGAGGGGGAGGGGAGGTAATAACTGCCACATCATGGTGCCGTTGGAACCAGAGGTCCAGGGTTCGATTCCCCGCGGTGCCCGCCTTTCGTACCAGGGTGAGAGGCAGGCGACCCCATACAGCCTCAGCAGCTGAGTGCGTCGCGAAGACCCAATGACGACCAATGGCCATGCCACCGCTGTAGGATAGCACGAATACGAGGGAGGTCTTGAGACGCTGCTTAAATGCGAAGGCAAATTCAGTATTCACAGGTTCGAACCAAGTGTTTCAGCTGGGCAAAGTCAGAAGCATACGTCTCTTCACACCACGACACGCTACTTCATATGTCATCTCATCTCTCTATGACTTTTCTGACTGACTTTTGCCTTATGCCTTTGTAATTATGTATGTAATTTGTATGTAATTACAGTGTAATTCATCTTTATGACTTATCTTTTCATTCAACTTTTTATGAGAAGTTCGGTACTACGGCAAATATTTTGCATGACGCATGCGAGATGTGCTGTTAATATCCACGATACACATTTCATCATGCTACCATTTGATACTTTAGGGAACAGGGACCAAATTTTAGAATGTGTCCACGCATCGAGACCTCGTCGAGGGTAATGAGCAAAAGCATGATCCATCGACAAATGATGACGTCAGAGCTTTCTCATTTAGGACATAATATCGGTAGTTTTCCATCAAGCATAGTTTAAAAAATAGTGCAACTCCTCAGCAGGTAAGTGCACTTCACGGACCAAAGTGTAGTGCCTAACGCAGGGTTAAATCAAAAACATGCGAGTGCGGCCCGTTTGGAAGTCGCCATTTCCACAGCCACCGCTTCACCCCAGCTTACCTGGCAGCGGGATGTTGGGCTGGCAGGAGGTGGGCTCCTCTTCCAGAGAGTCCCGCTCCCACTCGTCCTCCAGCTCGTCCGGCTGACCCCCGGCGACGTCGCGATCCGGGCCGAGTCGTGGCTCGTCATACACGTGCGGGGCACGCGGCACGTCGTACTGCACGGTCAGAGAGACGCGGCCGGCCTCGGCGGCCACCTGCCGCGCGGCCAGGCTCGTGTAGACGGGCGGGGACGGCGGCGCTCGCAGCTCGACGTTCTCGTACAGCTGGGCGGCGGCCGGCGGCGGTGGACGCGGCTGGCGGCCCGTCAGCACCGGCAGGTCGTAGATGACCTCCGGTGCGCGCGGCGTCCGGCCGACCGGCAGATTCTGGTAGCAGGGCTCGTCGCGCTCGTTGCGCTCGTCAGGCTCGTCGCGTCGGCCGCGCCGGCCCGGGCCGCTGAAGCTGACTCCAGTCCAAGGCGACGGTCCGCTGACCACCACGTTCTGGTAGTCGGCCGGGCCCGACGGCGGGTGCGCCGTCTGGTACGAGTCCTGGTACGGGTCCTGGTACGGGTCCTGGTACGGGTCGTGATCGGGCTCCTGGCCGCGCCCCATGCCGTCGCTCCGTCGGCGCACGCGCAGCTCTTTCACCGACTCGAGGATCTCCTCCACGGACGGCACCCGCCGCAGAATGGAGCGGCCGCTGCTCCGCTCCACCTCCCGGGCCACGAGGGAGGTGAAGCTGAATGTACGGGCCGCCGGCTCGGCCGCCGCCGGCTGGTCCAGGCCGCCTTCACAGCTCTTAGCGCGCGTCAGGCCGCCGCAGACGGTCTGTCGCCGGTACCGCGGTGAGCCGAAGCTGGTCAGGTCCTCGCAGCTGCGGCCGGTCTCTGCCGAGAAGGGTCGGAGGCCAGGCCGACGGCGGGGCGGCGGCCGCGGCACCTCCTCCGGCTCGTCCCACTCCTGCGGATCGTTTCTCCACCCCGCACTGCGAGGCTGCAGCGTCTCCTCCGGCTCGTCCCACTCCTGAAGGTCCTCACTGCTCCACCAGACGCCCCGGGTTTGATGTGGCTTCAGGCTGGCGCGCAGCGCAGAGGCCGGCTGCAGGCCCTCTCTACCTCCGCCTGTCCGCTGGCGCACCCTCTCCGCGACGCCGCCGCCGATTCTCGCGCGCGCGGACCGGCCTGACGCGGCTGCACCTCCGTCCGGCCGCGACGGAGGTCTGACCGGCGCTGCCGGCCGGCCGCCGCCCGCACCGCCCAGCCGTGACGTCAGAGAGCGCGGACGAACCGAGGCGGTGACCGCCACTGGCTCAGCCCGGCCGTCGCTCGAGCCTCCGTCGGAGCTTGCCGCCGCGCTGCCTTCGTCGGAGTCGACGCTGCCCGCGCGCCGCGGCGGCGCGCGCGTCAGACGCGCGTTCAGCGTGTGCGCCGCCTTTTGGAAGAAGGAGAGGTTGCGCTTGAAGGCGGCGCCGGCACGGCCTGCGTCGGGGGCGGAGGGCGGGCTGGGTTGGCCAGCGCCGCCTGACCCGCGCTGACGGGCGCGAAGTGCTTGCTGGAAACAAGACAAGCTGGCTTTAACTACAGACCATGCGCCAAACAGAATGAATGCAGAGCCGGGCATATCATGACTGGTCGGAGCATAGTCCGATTCTGTTCCATAACTAATAACTTAGGCACAATAAAGTCGCGATTTGCCGTTGAGCACATCTGCCCAACTTTTGCCTCGGCTAGTATTTTCCTTTAGTTGGTAAAAGTGGCAAAAATTTGCGTCTATATCTTTGCATTCCGAAAGCCTAATTCATTCAGTGCTGCTAGGACACATTTGGCATCACTGCACCTTTTATACGCCGCGCAAGAAGCGATATAAAATTTCGTGTACCGGACACGTCGCAAAATGTTAACTGTATATAACTCGCTGCGGTGCATGTCGGCAGATTACTTATCCGACCGTGAGATTCAAAAGCCTTTGTCGCATTAATGGCCGGCACATGTGGCCACGCCCACCATTAGCGTCACACTCGATCCTAACGGCAGGCGCGATGCCGAGCGAGATAACGAGAAGCGTCGCACAGTGAGGGACGGAGACAGCTCAGCATGCTAACCGGCCACCTGGCATGGTGAGGGGCAGAGACATCTCAGCATGCTGAACGGCCACCTGGCATGATGAGGGGCAGAGACAGCTCAGCGTGCTAACCGGCCACCTGGTATGGTGAGGGACAGGGACAGCTCAGCGTGCTAAGCGGCCACCTGGTATGGTGAGGGACGGAGACAGCTCAGCATGCTGAACGGCCATCTGGCATGGTGAGGGACAGAGACAGCTCAGGATGCTAAACGGCCACCTGGCATGATGAGGGGCAAAGATAGCTCAGCGTGCTAACCGGCCACCTGGCATGATGAGGGGCAGAGACAGCTCAGGATGCTAAACGGCCACCTGGCCTAGTGAGGGACAGAGACAGCTCAGCGTGCTAACCGGCCACCTGGCATGGCTTAACCGGACGTGCTCGTGCGTGACCTCGGTCAGCGCCTGCAAGAGACTCCAAAGAGACGAACGTGGCTGACGGCCGTAAGCGATGTGATGATGTCACGATCCGGCGGCAACAGGTCCGCCGCGGCGCCGACAACGAGCAGCGACACACAGAAGCACTGCCTTTGTCGCGGAACAATGGTGATAACCGCCGGATGAGGCAATTGACCGCTATTTACAGCCGGTTTGTCAGCCGCCAGCACATGACGGAAATGACCTGTTCAGGTCAAACCGGCTTGATGCCGATTTGATTGCGGTTTCAGTGCTATCGTAACGACAGTGTCTCAAATTACTCGCGCAACCAATCCCGCTTTATGACAGGCAAGCCCTGCCATTTTCAAATGGTGTCACGACAGCCTCGTCACATCACATGCCCAGCAATCACCTTGTTTTGTGTTTAACTGTATTGCATTGTATTAATTACCGCCACATCCAGCCGCATCGGTGGCTGTTGGCGTGCCCGTCACGATGGCAAACTCTAGGCGATGATTGTGAAGGGAAGGACAAGAGAAGACAGGATGGGGATTGGTTGGATGTAAGGATGGCAATACTCGGCAGATGAAAGGGATGGGTTTGGGAGAGAATAATGCAGTATGAGCCCACCAGCCGTAGCAAGTGAAGAGTTCAACAGACCGCAACACAAGGATAGGGAACGACAACAGGGGACGAAAACAAGTTAGCCACGCATAGTGATGCATGAAAGCGAGCTTATTCCCATTTTTAAGATGTCAGTTTTGCCCTGATGCCGACTCGATTGCATTGCCATAGCTGGCAGTCCCGACGCCGGGGCGTCGTGCCCGGTCACGTGGCCACCCGCCATTCCGTCGGCGGAGCGTGGCGCTGCGTCACGTGACCAGCACGGCTTGACCGATGCGTCGTGCGCGGCGTCACGGGCGGCCGGGCGCGTGATCAGCTGGGCCACGCCTGATGAGGGGCGGCGCCGCGCCGTCCGAGCGAGACAAAGGGCGCGCCGGCCCGGCCCGGTCATCGGCCAGCCGGGCGGAGCCGCGCCGCCGCCGCCGCCGCGCCGCCGTCAGGTGTGGCGACACGGCCCCCAGCAGCGGAGAGGGCGGGTCTAAGCCCTCAGCGGTCATGTCGTCAACACTGGGACGGGGCGCTGACGCTGGCTCTCGGCTGTTGTGTGTCGCTATGGGCACCATTGGTCCAGGGAACGCCTGCTGCTGCGACCCTCAGCGTATGACACGTAAATGACTGGCCCACATGCCTGTGGTCAAATCTGAAATTTAAACTGAATGGTCATTTGAGTGCCCTGGGTAATCAAATTACGGCTTTGGCTTCACGGTACGCTTGGTAGCTTGTTAATTGCGCGGTAAAATTATGGAGTTTTGCGGCCGTTTAGCATCATCACCGCCAGCTAAGTGCATGCGGTACATAACAGCTTGGGTCCAGTCCGGTGCGTAGCATGCCACCTATAACGTAAAAGTTTGTGGGCCGCTTAGAGGATTGGACCAGCATGTTCTACACAAGACTAACACACATTTATGATCCACTTCATGCGTGGCTGAATGCTCTAAAGCTCTGCTCAATAATGCAATAAATCCCGGTCCGAGGCATCTGTGCTCACACACCTATGTACGATAGGACGATTCTTTTATCACATGCCGTACCCTGTTCATCTGACGGGCAGAAATCAGTCACCACCCACGAACTCCATTACCCAACAAGCCAAAGCGCTCGCCCGGCCGTTCGCGGCAGACCTGACACCAGCGTCACTGAAGCGCCGCCTGCGTGCCGGCCGGCGCCGGTCCGGCCTCAGGGGAGCAGCTAGCGGTGCCATCCGAGTCTGGAGCCGGCCCCGAGCGGCCGTGCGCGCTGACCCGGAACGGCGCCGGGCCCTGACAAGCGGCCGGCCCGGCGTGGCGGCGCGGGCACACACGGGTCGGGCACCAGACGGGAGCGGCGCGACGCAGCCGGCTGTGTAAGTGGGTAGCCGGGTACTGTTCGGAGATGGAAGTTGGATATCCCGGGATGAACTAAACCCGTACGACTGCGATGGAGCTCGATAGGACCGACTTTACGAACACTGATAAGCGGCACTGGGATCGAAGGGCATACGGTCGGAAGTCTTCGTGGGCTTACAGGGTGAAACAGCCGCATGGTTTATAGGGGTTAATGACCTCGTGCTGTTCAGCGGGCGGGGGCGGGTGACCGAAAAGAACCCATGAAGGGGACAGAGTAAGAAGAAATCATACACAGTCAGGTCGAGGGATGGCACGGTACAGCTAGACGAGCTCCACTTCGGGGTGGTGCTGCCCGGGGACTCAGCGTGGTAGCGCCGCAGACTCAGCGCAAGTTTTGCGAGGTTCTCAAACCGCGAGGATGCGCGTGTGTTGATCTGTGCGACACACACATGTTTCTCCGAATTTTAAAGCGTGTACGAGTCATGTACAAAGTCACGCATTCCTGATTTGCATGCACCCAGCATTGAAAGAGTAGGCATACCAGTGCGTTGGCTGAGGCCTTATGCACTGCCATAATAAAGTATCAAGAAAGCGAACTTCAGTAAGCCAGGCGAGAAACGGCCGATTAAACCCCCTTTGATCCTATGCTGGGATCAGTTTCCAATCCATGCAAGCTAAGAGGGAAACGTAAGCAATAAACACGTTCCACGGACACGAGCGTGATCGCCTCAGGTGAAACACGGACGCTACGGAAATCAAGCGAATGGGTGAGCTTCGGAAGAAATGATGGGGTAATGCAAAGTGTGTATTGTCATGAACGACATTTGTGAAACATGAGCATAAATAAACCATGAGAAATAGGCCAGGTTTTTCTAAACTGAACCACGGCTCATCCGACACCATTGACCTGCATTATGCAAAAAGGGCGTTGAGCTCCTGGTTTATGCAGTCGCGCGTAGGAACAGTAAGAAGGCTGGCGTAAGAACAGAATGACCCTGGTGTGCCATGGCCAGCCGACTTGTGGCAGAGCAAGATGTTTCCGATGATAGACCTTCGGCTTTGCTTTGACGAGACCATGGTCTCCCAGTGTTCACAGATTCATGCGTATCACATTTAAGTGCTTTGCAAAATGCAATTGATTGCAAAGACCAGTTGGCCAAATCATACTGGTCTGCAGCGTTATGGAAATATTGGGACAATGTGTTATTATCATGGACATTATAATCGCTGGGACTTCTATTGCCATCTGGGTTGTTAGTATGTACAGTACACAACGCTTTGGAAAGTTAACTCTCCAGCCGTC
The DNA here is from genome assembly GCF_011947565.3 of Pollicipes pollicipes. NCBI lineage: Eukaryota > Metazoa > Arthropoda > Thecostraca > Pollicipedomorpha > Pollicipedidae > Pollicipes > Pollicipes pollicipes. Next base: position 21,891,191 of record NW_023596921.1, read on the forward strand.
GTCGGATATTATGAAGCCTTTAGAAGAACTGAATGACGTTTGACTTTCAGTGCCATACGCATGACAGTCTAAATCATCTCGTTAGAATAGCTGGGATTCGGGCAAGGATATTTTGATAGCCTGTGCGCACCGCTCCACCGACTGAGTCCTTCCCGGTCACCTCAGTTAAGGGAGCACTAGACTCGCAGTCGGAAGACCCTAATTGCCAGTGCACGCTGCTCTACCGACTGAGTCCTCCCCGGTTATCTCAGTTAAGGGAGCACTGGACTCGTAGTCGGAAGACCCTAATTCGATTTCCAGCAATGTCCAGGACACAATTCGAGTTGCGTGGCTCAATGTCAAACATCACCCAGTCCTCGTGATGCCTCGATGTCACCTGACGACGGCTGGAGCGTTAAATGGCTGGAGCGTTGTGTACATGTTAGCATACCAGGCGTGAACGATAGTCAAGCCGATCTTTCCATCAGTAATGCTAACGCGCGTTTCTGCTGTGGAATGAAACGGCTTTGAATGCAGACATTAATTGCATATATTTGGCACGAGTCTTTTGGCACCGGCCCAACGTCAACTCACATAGACATCTTAGACTGCCAGAAGAATGTGATTCTAGTCGCTGTTGATTTGCGTGGTTGTGTGGACTGAAGCCCTCCCGGCAAGTCTTAACCATTTCAGCGCTGTGGTAGGAACGAGAGCGGACAATATGGGGGGGGGGGGGGGGCAGAACTGCACGCACCTGGGGTTCGATCTACCGAGACTTAGCCCGCACAGGGATTCCTCTTGGAGACCTGCGCTCGGCGCTCGGACCCCGCTAGGAGGCACTGGGCGCCCCCATGGCTGGCGCGTGCAGCCTACCCCGAACAAGCGGGTTGGCATATGCGTGCAGGATGAGACGAGTCTGAGGATGACAGGGCAGATGAGGTTCTCGAATATCGGACACGAGAGCCCCACGTGGAGTGAAGATGTTGGAGTGAGGAGGGGCACGTGTTGTATGCCATCGAGAGGGGGACGCGCCGCATCTAAGCGGCTCGGGGTCACGGTCGGTCGCCAAATGTGCAGCAGCGTTTTACTATATACATGAAGCTAGACAGCATGCCAATAAGCGTCAAGCACCATGTGCATTTTTTTAGGCTGAATAGCGAACGTGCATGTAGGTTCGAAAGCACGGTCGTTTCTGGAGGCGACAGTCGACTGCAGTGCTGCCACCTATTGTACGATACAGCAGGTGGCCAGAGTCCGCCGTTACGCTATGCCACCGCCATCTATGTGTGCGCATACAAATGGCGCTTCACCATCTGGCAAACATCTACAACCTGCAGCGTTTTCTCAGTAAAAAAGGATTTTAAAGTGGATGTATATCTGGGAACAGAGCTCACACTTATCAGTGTTTGTATGAGCCATGACCTCTGGCATCCGATCGTGCGATTGTAGATCATCGGTGGAATTTGGAAGCGTAATTCTGACGTGTCGCGATGCTCAGCACGATCCATCCTGCTTTCTGACGTCACCTGACCTTTAGAGCGGCCGCTGCCACCGGCCGCAGGTCATACCTGCCAAGCACAAATAGCGAGCGCCTAGAGCGACTCACAGCCACCTCGCTGCGGGCTGGTAGATCGTAAGGCAGGCGCTCAAACCAACCGAGCTATCCAAGCAGACATTGGTGGATACTAGCCAATAACCGTCCGCCCGCCGCTCTTATCAGAGCGTGCCCTCTCTGCGTTGCCTGATAATAAACGTACTGCTATCTACATGTGAATGCGAACAGCGAGCTCGGATTCGCGCTCGCTGCCCGGTTCGACAGTCCGGTGCTGACGAATGGGCGCTGTGTTCTCAAACCGTATCAGTCTCTAATGCAGCCAATGATGGGCTCTGGTTCAACCGTACTCTCAACCGAGTCCAACCAGAGTCCGAGTCCGAATCCGGATGCAAGGAACCGACTGACCTGAGGATGGACCGAACGCGCACGCTCTTCGCTGCTCAATGAAAAGAAGGTTGACTCGGACTCAGTCAAGGATGTGAGTCTAAATGACTCCAAATTGGACTCGTACTCAAACATTTTAAAGGATAAAGAGACCAGTCCATAAAGGCGTTACATGGCATGCCACGCACGCTCTTTGGTTGTTCGAATCCCATTCAACGTGCTATGGATGTTTAATGGATGTTCAAATCTTATTTCATCCGCAGCGTTGTGCTGCTGTTGTTGCTTTTGCTTAAGATCCGCCTTTTCAGCACGCCAATTCATTACCGTCTTCGGGGTCTGATGCTGCCGAAGGCCGCATTCCTATACATACGCTCACGGCTGCATGATCCAGACTCTGAAGCGTACTCGGATCTTTGGACTGCTTGACGGCCCCACGTCTGACCTTCAGCTGCGCCTGGCCGCCACGCCTGCCAGCGGCTCCCTGGCCGCTGCTGGTAGCTGCTCTCCGGCGCTGCTCAGACACCAGCCCGATGGTGGGCTGCTCAGACAACAGCCTGATGGTGGGCTGCTCAGACACCAGCCCGATGGTGGGCTGCTCAGACACCAGCCCGATGGTGGGTGGGGCTCGCTGTTCAGAAACCAGCCCGATGGTGGGAGGGGCTCGCTGCTCAGACACCAGCCCGATGGTGGGCTGCTCAGACAACAGCCTGATGGTGGGCTGCTCAGACACCAGCCCGATGGTGGGTGGGGCTCGCTGTTCAGAAACCAGCCCGATGGTGGGAGGGGCTCGCTGCTCAGACACCAGCCCGATGGTGGGAGGGGCTCGCCCTGGACCGCGCGCGGGGCGGGCCGTGGCGTAAGCTCATGAATATGCCACCGTTCGAGTGGTGAGCACAGCTGCCCTCCCATGGGTGACGCCCAGTTCCTGGCGGACCACATAGATCATAGGAGCATGATGCTGGATGTTGTCACTGAGCCCACAGTCTGAAAGAAAGGGTGATTTAGATACCTTACGGTGGTTCGTGTGATTTTCCTCGATGACAGGATGCTATTTTGTGTGCGCGTAGGGGTGTAGTTTTGAAACGTGGGTGGTAAAAAAGGGAAAAATGAGGAAGCTTGCTGAAAGAACACCGAAAACAGACTCCTCCACGGATTTGGTACAGTGTCACCCCAAGGTTCAGGTGTGTGTGGGGGGGGAGGGGGGGCAAGTTGGGACTGGAGCCTGCATATTGCATAGGAAACTGCACTCCTGCGTGCATGTCCACAAACCTGTGATAATTTGGCGCCAAGCTTTCGCCCGAGACTGGCATTTTACCCCCAAACACATTCACCTGATTCACTTATATCGTACGTTAAAATAGCTTTCTTTCCGTTCTTCGAATGCACGCCGATGACAGCAGGGCAGGAAGTTGCGAGACGGAGTAGCCAGCTCGCCAACATTCTCTTTACTATCAGACCCTTCCATTGTTCGGATCTTCAGGTTACCAGGATGCCGCGACACAGCTGAGAAACAGAAACCACAGTCCTAAATGCCGACTGGTGTTGCCATCGAGGCTGCGAAATAGATGGTCCGATGCGGGCACTTTGGTGACCTTTTACGCCCAGAGATCTAATGATGCGTCGACTTCAGAGGGTGCGCGAACGGCAAGCCCGGCACTTAACAGCACTTCAGAACGCATTGTCCGACGCGTTGATTATCACGTTTAGTTCGGCTAAAGGATCACACGTGGTGCCGTGGCACGCGACCGTCGGGGTCAGGTCATGGCGACGTGACTGCTCATTCAGCCGTCGAGAAGGCTAAAGCGAAATCCTTTTGCCGCTCTAAATATCACTGGGGCCCAGCTCTGCGTTATTTTACGGCCCGAGCTACGCGCATGGAGGAAGCCACCTTTGGCGTTACAGGTACGCCCCAACGAAGCACATCAGTAATTCCACATTGGGCAGCAAGTAGAATCAGCAGATGCAAGACCATGGAGACACACAGCCCGCGAGGTGGTGAACTTGAAGATTCGAGGCCTGGTCATTTACTAGATATACGTCTTAGATCGTCAACAGCGCGTCGACCGTCGTTACGCGTTACGGCGTTAACAGCGACGACTTTCTTGTAAACACACAAACTTCCCTTCCCTTCGATCGAGTAGGCTCCCGTCCCCTCGGTCGAGTAGTAGTATGCTTTTGCTCCAAAGTAGAGAGTGGGCTTCCAGTTGTTAATGAGAAGCGGGCCCCAGTTAAACTTAACTGCTATGCTGACAGGACAGGAAACGGCACTGAAAACGACAATGAGCACAGCGAACCGCCAGGTGATATGCATTGGAGCCGCCACAATGAACTGAACTTCTCAGGTGTCCATACTACTGCTTTCTATGTCATAGGCTAGGCAGTTGCGTGCATACTAAGAACCAGTCATATAGGAAAACAAAATGCTCGCAATAAGTGTCGCTTAAACATGGAGTTATTCCCACCGCTGGAAATCGTGCACAGGCAGACTTTCAAGACCCAGATTTTTCATTTGCTGAATGAAGCAACGCAGTCCTCTCTCTACCTCAATGTCCAGGGGAAAAACGACACGGAATGAAACGAAACAGGCGTCCTGGAGATGCGCTCTGCAATTGACTCATCAGAAGCTAACCGCTCAGGAGGTGTATCTGTGCAAGCATGGGAAGTTCTATACTGACGCCCAGCTGAGGCGGGGCGAGGTACGGATGCTTTACTATCCAGTCGGTTCTTTAGCTGAAAGCGTTAACAGTGACTGGGAAACCCTATCTGTATGTGATGAAGTACTGACTCGACAGGGAGAATGATTCGGACGTCCCGTGAATTTTTGGCTATCTGTACTATCTGGTCAGCTTTGTAGGCAGTATATGGTTGGACGTTGCTTGCGGTCTTGTGAACAGTAATACGTGCGTCTAATATGGGCGTAGGCCCACACATCCCTTTCTGCCAATGGTGTAACATATGTTTGAAAGAATCGCATTATACGACCCTGTGGTAACTTGAGCATATCAACAGTGTGTTTTCGTCTAGTTTCTAGTGATGAATTTTGACTCCTGCTTTAACCTTTTAATTTCATTGTTGTTCTCAGATTCGTCTTGAGCTCTTACTCAGAGATTAAACATAACATTTTCATCTAGTATGGTGACATCTGGTATTGTTTGCGGAACCCACTATTTTGTGCCGGCGCATGTGGATTGCACAGTTAGCTGCACCCGTCAAATTTACCACATTTGGTGTGGAAAACTAGAGGTTACCGTGATGTCTCCAAAACCAGGGTTACACCACACGACATTTGCACTAAACCAAACCAACATGCATTTTTTAAGACAAGGAAAGCTTGGAATTTCTATACATTCTCACGAGCACAAGATGGAGCGGAGGGAAAGCCGGCCATCTAAAAAGGCGGGGACATCAATCGGTCAAAGAACACCGAGAAGTGGCGTAGCCGGGGTCACGCGTGTCCCATCCTGTGGCCCTGTAAAATGATGCAAATCGTAGCAAAATCATGGTTCGTTTTTTATGTCGACCCTGTACTTAGAACCTGTTCTTCTATTTCTGCTATTGTGGTTTGGGATCATCCGGCTTCCCGTCGGAGCCATGTCGGTTTATCATATTTATATCATCTGGCATGACAACAAACATCGTTTGCGCGACCAACTAATTTACAAACCCGCATCTGTGATCAGCTAAACTGTCACGGTAAAGTCCTTCCACATAGTACTTAAACTTCATTTTAAAATAACTGTCAGGTCTTCATAACCAAGGTCACGCACGTCTGGTACAAATGCAATGTCATTGGTTGGACACCTGTAAGCATGAACAAATTAGCGATAAAATTACTTTATTTCAGAAACATTTGGTGTACAGTTAGCGAAACCAGCAAAAAAAAATCAGTTCTTAGTCGAGGATAATCCGCGTGTTCTACGGGCTTGTATTTGTATTCTTCCTGTACCCTTTTGCTTTTTATGTCATATCTGGAAAGGGGTGATAAGAGCGGGTTTGGAGCCAGGGTAGGTCAGATTTCGAAAGAAAAGTTGCTGCATGCATTTGCAACGAAGCACGCATTGCTGAATGCATTGCAAACGAGGCACGCCTTGCTGAACGCATTGCAAACGAATCACTCATTGCTGAACGCTTCGCAAACAAAGCGTAAATCACCGGCGTACTGGTCAGAAATTAAAGCACATGGCACCAGCAGTGGCGTGCATCGAGTGGTCACGTGGTGGAATCGCGGGCTAGAGTAAACAGGGGCCGGCGTGAGCTGTCTGTAATCTCAGCAGAGGTCAGTCGAACGCAGCAGCCACCGCGCCAATAGTTGCGTGTCTAACATGACGCCTTTCGCATACTAGTGAGTGGTTTGCAAGTGAAAAATCGGCCACCGCGCTCACGCCAAGGGGAAGGTAGATTGACAGAGCTTGATACCGATGATAATGACGTCTCGCGAGCGTTAGAGTGGCCGCTGCCTGCGCCTCGAACAAGTGGTATGATATTTGGAACAGTGATCAGCGAAGCCAAAGACAGGTTCCCTTCCCGTGGGCATCAGTGTTCGTTCAGATTTTCGAACGAGTAACAATGAAGAGGGCTGAAGACCCTGGGTTGGGTGACAGATTAAGTTAATAAGCATCATGTTCGTGGCTCACACCAAATATTCCCGATTCGTTTAAGACCTTGGGCCTCCACCGTGTCGTAATCTATGCTCGCTGTTTCAATGTGAAGAAGCAGGAGCCGTTCGGGCGGGGGTACAGGTTGCCCAGGAAGCAAAGGACTAGTGGAACCGCGTGAGAAGCGGGAGGACAAACATGTTTTGAAAAATGGGGTGTTTTTATTACGCTGCCCTGTGGTGAGAGTCTGATTACTTAACTGTTTGTGTACCTCGGAAAACAAAAACAGTGGTTCTGGCAAGCCAGGTGAAAGTTACGTTCACCACGTGCACACTGTCTTACACACCGTACGTGCACTTGAACTCGCAGAAATGCGAACATATTTGATTACATTGAAAATTAAGTAACGCATTGGTCATTTAACTACCTTATCCCCACTGCAATTCCAGCCAAGCGATCATTGACTAGCGAACTCCGTGTTGAACGCCACGCCTGGTCGCTTTGCTCGGGCCGGCTGCCCAAACCTGTTATTCAGAAAAGGGACATGTGCCTAAATTGTTCGCTTGATGCATTCTTATTTAAAATCTCTGAAATGTTATAGATGCTCGTCAGAAGGACACTTTTCGAATAAAAAAGGCAACATAGTGCTGTCATGGGCAGATCAGGGATCATTGCACATCCGGACATATATACTTTTATCTGTAAACAGGTTCAAAAGTGGGGACACCAGTTTCATTCCTGTCAACTATTGGCACAGTTTTGGGTCACTATTCGGCATGTTTTGTGTTATTGGCAGACAGACTTTTCTGCATGTTAAGGCAACGGGCGCGCTTTCCATATGACCAGCTTCCTGACGTTGGGCCAAGAAGATGCGTGCATCCCAGGCCGCCTGGGAAGTCCATGGGCTGAACAAGAAGCTAAAGTAACACCTGCGTTCCCTTCCCTACTCCGTATAGTATTGGGGTACTACGTCTCTCACACGTTATGTAGGCTTGTATACACTTCTAGAACTTGTTCCTACATTATGATGTGCGAGGTACCCTTAGATGAAACTGCCTTAGCAGATGAACTAAGACTGCCTAGAGTATGCATGTTAAAGGACTTTCCACCCCGGCACGCATCATAATTTCACTCACATCAGTCCACATACCCAGTTACAGGCGTACGATAGTCCAGACACCAGTATGACAAGCCACTCCACATTCGTCCCTTTTCAGTCTCGGAGACATGGTTACACTTGTGCTCTCTGGACTTCAATTTCGAAAACGTAGCCCGGTGTTGAGATCAATCGCAGGTCATGTCGCAGATAGTGCCCCTAGGACATGACGACTGACATGACTACACATGACAACTGACTACGACCGACGTGTGCGTGTCACTGAGTGGATTCGGAATGTCTACCATTCATTCGACCACACAGTGACTCACCAGGATCGCCAGTAGCACCATCAGGAGCAAGGCTCCGGCCCACCTCCACAGCCTTGCGCAGCCGCCCCAGCCAAATGACGAGTCACGAGCTTCCACGCTCCTTTCCACTCCACGACCGCCAACGCTCCGGTTGCGGTCCAGGTCAGCCCCGCACCACGAGCTCCTGTCCTCCCACGAGGTCCTCACGCCGGCCCGGCACCGTCCAGACCGCCCTACACCCACCGTCCACGCTGCCCGCCGCTGCGGTGTGCCTGCGACGATCCGCCGCCGACCGGGCGGACACTCAGCACGCGCCGCCGGCCCTTCGCCCCGCAGTGCCGCCTCGCGCGCGCGCGCGCCCGGCCGCCCGGAGAAAGTCGAGCACTGGCACGGGTGGGAGCCGTGTATAAAACCTAGTCATACTGGGCCGGGGACGGGAAGTGCCAATTGGCTCGGGCCGGCGTGCTTGATAGCCACACTTCAGCGGGGTAGGGGAGCGCGCATTCCGTGAGAGGGTTCGGCCTATTGAGCGGAAGAGGCACGTTCCGGAATGCGGTGGAGCGTTGTTATACATAAAACGGCACGGAAGTTACCAGGCAACTACCCGAAGACCTGCCGTAACGTGCACCGGAGAACCGCGCTAATCTGTTGTCATGTCATCAGCATGCCCGTGCTACATGCCGAGAACTCGAGCTCCCGAGATGGAGCCCGGCTACCGAACAGAAGCCGTGTCCGAACGGCCACACGGAAGGAGAGTGAAGTTACAGCCCGCTGGTAGTCGTTCAGCGTGCACACTGGACGATGAAAGCAGTACCTGCGTAACAACACAGCCCGCATTGCTGCCTTGTTAACAGACATAAAAAGGCTGAACCATTCGAGCTCGGGTGGACGGAAAACGGGTTATAATTACTGCGGACTATGTACAGGTGTCCGACCCTTTATCATCTGATCGGGGCATGACAAGTCGAAAGCTTTCCCTGGCACCTTGTAAAAAGCTGCAGACAGCAGTTTTCTGGCCTATATATATATATATATATATATATATATATATATATATATATATATATATATATATATGTGTGTGTGTGTGTGTGTGTGTGTGTGTGTGTGTGTGTGTGTGTGGTGTGTGTGTGTGTGTGTGTGTGTGTGTGTGTGTGTGTGTGTGTGTGGTGTGTGTGTGTGTGTGTGTGTGTGTGTGTGTGTGTGTGTGTGTGTGTGTGTGTGTGTGTGTGTGTGTGTGTGTGTGTGTGTGTGTGTGTGTGTGTGTGTGTGTGTGTGTGTGTGTGTGTGTGTGTGTGTGTGTGTGTGTGTGTGTGTGTGTGTGTGTGTGTGTGTGTGTGTGTGTGTGTGTGTGTGTGTGTGTGTGTGTGTGTGTGTGTGTGTGTGTGTGTGTGTGTGTGTGTGTGTGTGTGTGTGTGTGTGTGTGCGCGCGCGTGTATGTGTGTGCAAACAGTTTCAAACTACGAAGTGCTAGTAAAAATTAGCTACTTCCTATAACAAAATGTAAATGAGCGCTGTGCATACAAGATCGTATTAATACAAACACGCTAAAGCATGCAGGATATACATATCTGACAAAATGAGAACCACCCAATAAATGCACCATCCGCAAGGTGGCCATTATTTGTGTTAGACGTACCGAATGGATGTAACCCAAAACATGAGCTCCAGTCCTACGTTAGTCAACAACTCCAGCCAACAGCTACGACGGCTTCGTTGCCCTCTGCAGATTGGTGGAAAGATACCCCAACGCCGATTATAAAGCGATTTGGTGGAGGAAAAATGACTTCAACTCGATATGTCCACGCACAGCAACAAATTCATTGCATTTGGATGCAGATTGTCTGCTTTTTGAGAGGCGGTGTTCCAGCAACAGGCAGTGTGGTATAAGCAGGCTCTGAGGGCTGGCGACAGGCAGACGGCTGGCTGTTTAAGGCTCCCCGCGGTTGCCGTCGAAGGGGCATACCGAGACACGGCAGCACCAGGAGCGAGCGTGGACTGGACAGCCAGGGGGCGCACGAGTCGTCGAGAGTGACATGCCGAGACACGGCAGTACCAGGAGCGAGCATGGACTGGACAGCCAGGGGGCACACGAGTCGTCGAGAGTGACATGCCGAGACACGGCAATATTAGGAGCAAGCATGGACTGGACAGCCAGGGGGCACACGAGTCATCGAGAGTTACATGCCGAGACACGGCAATATTAGGGGTGAGCATGGACTGGACAGCCAGGGGGCACACGAGTCGTCGAGGGTGACATGCCGAGACACGGCAGTACCAGGAGCGAGCATGGACTGGACAGCCAGGGGGCACACGAGTCGTCGAGAGTGACATGCCGAGGCACGGCAGTACCAGGAGCGAGCATGGACTGGACAGCCAGGGGGCACACGAGTCGTCGAGAGTGACATGCCGAGGCACGGCAGTACCAGGAGCGAGCATGGACTGGACAGCCAGGGGGCACACGAGTCGTCGAGAGCGACATTAATTCCGAAAAAGGCGATGCAGTCGGGCTGCGTGACTAAGCTGTGCACGTCACACCAGCTCGCTAACCCTATGGTCTCCAAGATGCGGTCTCGCCGACGAGCCCGGGGGCGACGCTGGTCCCTACATACGTCACCTACTGTGCTAGCTTGGTGCCAAAGCCTGTCTCATCTAGTTTTGACTGCAAGTGTATCAAGCCTGAGGTAAATGAGAAAATGTCGTTTTACGATCGGGTTTGCTAGTGAACTAGGATTTAGATGGACAAATTAAGTAACCTTTGCGGAAAAATTTGAGAAAACTAATCGAAGCCATAGTTTTGGTAGCGGCTCCTCTTACCGGTGCCTTTGATCCTGATAGGCGCTTCCCCAAAATCAGAGTACGAGTACGAGCGCTCAAATAAAAACACTTTTCTTTTTACTGATGATAAGACTCGACGTCACGTAACACATAAATCAAACGGAAATGTTCATCCACCCTCCAACTTTTCTGTCAGCTTTATCCTATGCTAAGCAGAGGTGGCGAGGTGCAACAGGTAACCGCGCGTACAGTCGGGCTGCGAACATACTGCGATTGTCATAACCCCAAGCGCATACAAGACGTTCTGATAGGGACCTTGACTGCTTAGTTGTGAATGTTTACCTGATGCAAATGACGCACTCATGCATGCAATCTGATTCAAGCGGCCCTGTTTACAGCACGAGCATTCATGTTGCTTCCTAAATAAATTTCGATGTCCCCATTAAATTTCCTCACTTGATATTTGAAATTCAAATTCATTACGACAGGCAAGATTAATAGCAAATGTAAGAGGAGTAGCAGCATTAGCAGACAAAGCTGCTACAGAAATCGCAAGCCATTAAGCAATATCCTGCACCCATCTTCCTTTATCAATTCTTGCTTTCGCCATTAAAAAGGCCTTGGTCCTCTACGAGTCAGTCACCGCGTAGCACCTGCCAATCGGCTGCCCAGGTTGGCTAAATAAGTCGATGTAACCTATTTAACAAAGACGCTGGAATTCTGAATCCGCTTGCAAAGCGCTTTGGCGCAGAAGCTCTCCAGACGTGATTTCATGTTTGGCTCACATTTTGTCGGAATTTCGTCTCCTTGAATTTATGGTGCAAAATATCGCTTGCAAAACCTGCGCAAAACCTGACGGTATGCTTGCCTCACCTGGGCGAAGCAGCGCATGCTGCGGCCACAGAGGCGCGTCAGTCGCGTCTGAGATGTACAGAGAACAGTAGAGACGGTGCGCTTGTCTCACCTGGGCGAAGCAGCGCATGCTGCGGCCACAGAGGCGCGTCAGTCGCGTCTGGGATGTGCAGAGGGCAGTAGAGACGGTACGCTTGTCTCACCTGGGCGAAGCAGCGCATGCTGCGGCCACAGAGGCGCGTCAGTCGCGTCTGGGATGTGCAGAGGGCAGCACTGAGACGCCGGCGCTGGACCGTCGCCGTTGCTGCCGCCGCCGGCGCCACCGGAGCCTCCAGCTGCTGCTGCAGGCTGTCGAATGTTTGCTGCTCGATCAGCATGGCCTCCTGCAACAGCTGGAGCAGCTCCAGCAAACCCTGCAAACACCCACCGGGGTTAGCGTCGAGTTGCTAATAGAGAGTCTTATTGTAGTGAACAAAGTACAATTCCATTACACATATTTACGAGCCATTCGACACGCTCTCACGCAGCGGTACAGAGAGCCAACAATACCCGAAATCGAGGCAAGAGTGCATCCAATGGCCACACTGTCTCCAAGCCTTACACCCGTTTGAACTTAGCTTGACATGATAAGCGCAGTCGAGCCCCAGACTGGGAAACAGCACAGGGCATGATGGAGAGCATGGACCTGTGAAGAAACCTCCGAATCACAGGTGAGATGTAGTCAAACATGGTGTGGAGAAAGGGAAATATTCAAGCTTTCCCTTTGAAAAAATTGCATGTCTGAAATTTTTCCAAATAGCGTCACGGAACCTCGAAAGGCTGTGGTCAATGGTAAACCCATAATCTTCGGCGACGGTAAAGAAATTAGTATATGGCCAGAAATGTTGAGGCGAGAGCATACGATTAGGTTGGTGGTCTTAAGTAGGCTAACGAGGAAAAGTGTTACTTTGGCACTGAAGCCGTCTTGCACGCCGTGGTCGGGAAGCAAGGACGACCATGGTGCCCCCCTTAAGCGGTACGTCTTGCACGTCAGGGGGGGGGGGGGGAGAAAAGCGTAAGGCTGTGTGCTCCGAGACACGCCAACAGTAGCGATCTTATCACTGATTTTGGATGGCGCAAACAAAATTGGGCAATACCTCAAATTTTCTGCAGTATTACAGGAACCAAACGTGTAAGTGAAAATAAGCGAATGCATCTCCAAAAAGCAAGGACAATCACAAGGAACGACCGAAATATTCGCACCGTGAAAAAGTGAGAAGGGTTAGAAAAGTCCCAATGCCTGCAAACAGACTATCAAGCCCAACGATTTCACAAAAGGACAGCTTGTTGACACCTCGACACTTCGATAATAGCTTTGAGAGCCCGGGCGAGCTCACCGGACGTAGCCATATCCCGGGCCTGTGGCGCACGAGGGCCGTGGGGGAGGGGGAGGGGGCAGCCTACGGTACCGCGGCCAGCCTGACGTCATTGGTCGGACCGACGGAAGCAGCGCGCTGATACAGATCACCAGCCTGATCGCGGGGCGTGTGGCGTCAGCTCCCTCTATCGCGGCTCCGCGTGCGCATTATCAAGCTCACCGCCGGAAGGCCGTCCGGTCCTTTAACAGGAAGACGCGTTGGTACTCGCGTGTGTGTATGAGCTACATGACCTCGCGCTCGGTTCTGTAGCCGCCTATGGCCCCTGCGGTCAGTGTCCACGCCGCGGTCATGCCATGCTTGGGAAACAGTGTCACGCCGCTGCATGGAAGGCTGGAGGCCGGTGCTGCTCTTAAGCGAGCGATATCATGAACGACAACGTGTTACTGTAATCAGAGGTCAGGACACATTGATAGCGCATGACCGCACGCAAATGAAGCTCGGCGTCAGCCACAACGACCCGGTGCGAGGCGTCCCAGTCAGCCCGCAGTGGAAGTCAACGCAGTATGTATCTGGCCACCATGCGCCAGAGGAGAACACTGGAAAACGTGGTGCGCATACGGAGACCAAGACGGTGCCGGGAATGTCGGCCGTTGGAACCGGAAGCAGCCCCGGTGCTTCGTCAATGCCACGGTCCAGCAGCGGCACAGTTGGCTCCAGATAAGTTGGTGCGTTAAACAACTGAAAACGGTCTAGGTTGTTTGAAAACGATCTGAGCCAACACGCGCACGAACGGTCTGAATGCACCAGACAAGACGATGTTAAAATCGCCAAGAAAAAAAAACTGTGATTAAGAAATTGCAAAGCACTCAGCTATTTATCTGAAAATTATACCTACGCACCACTCCCGGTACCGCATCCGATACGGGATAAATATCGCGTTCGCGTTATTGTTTTTAAGTGGCCGGCTGGCAGCGTGTCAGTAATGCTGTCATTTAAGTAAATAAGGCCGGCATGAAAAACTCGAGCAAAAACGGGCCCCAACACATTCCACGCTGGGATCCATTTCAACATCCATGCTTCACCTGCTTCGTGTCTCAATCGTCTCTCGTGTTCTTTCCTGTTTGTTTGTAGAAGACAAAACCGGTTCCGTGAAGAACGGCACCCCCTTGGACGCTGTCGATGCTACCATCTGGCGTTCATTTGCATTAGGGCTTCCAGAAATGAAGAAAGTGGTCAAATTGTGAGACCTTTATCTGGCAGATGCATGTGAAGTCTAGAAGCACTTACAAAACTTAAGTGACCGTAGCATCCTGTGCTGGCGCACAGTGTTCAATTTTAAGTAGATTAACAGATGCACAATGGATACAGACGTGGCAGTGCAATGCCACCCTATCCCTCCAAGTTTTGTGGAGCCCATCAAAGGCCCCTCAAGGATAGGGCATCTCTTCGCTAGCGACAACGACATTAAGTAGCCGGAACGCACTTAAAATCGGCTTTGACAGGGCGCTCCCGCCGCCGGGCTTCGTCAGCTGGGCGGGGGCGCGACAGCGGCATGTGCTGCGCCGCTTCAGAACCGGACGGGAAGACGTGCAGCCGACGTGGCCGGCTATCGTGCGCCATCACTGCGCCGCTTTACATGCGTAATGAACGTGGTCGCGCGTCTGATGGCGTGCAAGCGCGCATGAACACGATGCGCTGCAGTCTCACATCACGATTACGCGAGCTCTTGTCACGTTCCATCCGCCTCAGAGAGAGCTCTCGGGCACGGATTGGGTGGCCAGGCGAAGTCAGTGCCTCACTAACGGACACTTCACCCCTTCTCGACAGGAACTTTCCAGAATGTGGAAGACTTCAGTAAAATTGGATACTTCTTCCTGTAGGATGAGCTCATGGCGTCCCCGGCACACTTTTAGAAGCTGCAGTTCAATTCAACGCACTTTAGCCTGCTGGCTTAAAAGAAAACTGGGCCAACGGCCCTCATCCTCAAGGGTCCAGGAGGGAAGGGGTAAAACTGTCAGTCTACGGCAAGTTGTCTTATCGGTCAAAGACTTGTTCAGAATTCAGACCGGTTTAGCCTTAACGACTCGCTTCGTCTCCGGAGAACGAAAGGAGATTCGGAGCCAGCTTGCCGCAGGTCGCGCCGGAATAACTCGCTGGAAATTCCGTACATTCGTGGCCCTGAAACCGGAGGAGGCCATCCTCTTGGCGGGCCGCCGTGCAGTAAATGGCATCCCCAACGACACTGACTCATCTGTCCGCCCAGCATCTTAGAGGATCTTTGGAACGTCATCTTATCGAACACTGGCTCAATTCACTTAACTAATGCAGCATGGTTCGCGCCGATGTGTGTGATGTGCTTAACCAATGTGCAATTATGTGCGCACGCTTTGGCCCAATCATCGCTATTTCCTAACACTTCCGTTTGGATATCTTATCTTCCATACAGTTACCGTCGTTTTATATGATCGGGGTTCGGATGGAAAGGGTTTCGATCTTTGGCTGCGTAACCTATTATATCATTACCGTGATGCTAATATTGTTTGTCCCGTTATCACTTATCGGCTGTATCGGAAGTTCGGCTAAATGGGTAATGGGGGAAAAAATTTCGACTGTTGCCAGACGCATGAGATTAGCTTTTGACGCAACTAAATGAATGAAGGCAATGGTACAAATTTCACAAAGAAGCAAGCATACCTCAATGATCAATTAGATGGCGAGCTATTCGACGACAGTGTTCTGTACTGCTCTACATTCCTATACTTGCTAGGCTGCAGTTGTGTTTCCATCGTCACATCACTGTGTCAATGCTATCGTTCTAAAGAAGGTTTTATTAACATGATGTAGAACGTTTTACATTGGAAGAAAAGAACACAGACAGGCTTTAATCATACTTAACATCATAAAGTCTAGTATTCATCTTTGTAACCTACACGCACAATACACTTCCATTGTCTCATTATTTGCGTTTTTAAGTCCAGAGCATGCAGGTAAGTTGTGGAGAAGGTAATGATGCAGCTCTCATATGTATGAGCATCGTGGCTACAGAATCGCTGGAGGCCACTGGATCCGAGACAATAGACGAATTACTACTGTTACGTTCGGGAAGTGGTGCTGTTTATTCCCAACAGCGCGACCGGGTCTCCATACGGACACGAATCATAAGTCTTGGTGAAATAAGTGATCACAGATCAATGCGTTGTTTTATGGCCAGTAGTTACCCAAGTTATGCTGCAGTATTCTCCGTAATTTGATTTAATAAATGGAACCCTGCGCGCCTACCATCCAAGCCACCCCGTAAAACATTTGATAAAATACGGGTATAAACTCGTTATGACCATGTTGAGACTGTATAGCTTAGTATGCAAGTTACCACCATATAGAATGTCACCACCATATAGTATGTTACCACCATACCACCGTGCTCGAACACCGAGTGTTGATTGACCTTCGCGTTTGCTGCTGAGCTTTCCACGCTGACCCTTGTGTGACGGTGGCCAAGCGTCACACGGCATTGGCGCGCCATTGACGACGGTCCGGATCAGCTCCGCGGCCGACCGAGCAGAACCAGTCGCACCCGCCAGTCACCTGACTGGTTTACACCCGGCTGCCCCCGATCGGGTCATGTCGGACCGGGAGTGGCTGGACAGCGCAGCACGGGACATAGCCTGCACACGCGACGCAGGGTCAAGACGGTCAGCAAACGATGTCATGACCCGGTGAACTTACTCTCTGTGACAGCTGCTGCAGCGCCGTGTCGAACTGCTCTTCGGTGCTCCACATGAGGTAGTCTCTGTCCTCGGCCGTTAGCTCGGTTGCCGAGACATCCTGAAACAAGGCGGGTTGACATATAAATCGTCACGGACGTCACACACGGTGACGTAATGATGAGCGGCGTTTCGGTGTGGTCAGGTATGTATGCAGCTGAGGCACTATATAATATAGTGCAAGCACAAACTTAATGGACAAGAAGCAGTCACTATCATTGATGCATGTAATTGCGTGATTTTATCATTTTGTAGCCTGCCCTGTTTGCACGCAGATAAGTGTTGTGCTCGTTGTTCTCAGTTCTGCTTAAAGGAAATGTACCACATTATATGAGATTTTGTACTAAAAAGACCGTCTTTAAGACCTTTCAGTGCTGTTTACAACCCTGCCTTTCTTAAGACCTAAACCCCTCTAGCTACTAAGCTACAAACCCGCAGAAAAGGGGCGAGGTATGTCAAGGAGAGTATTTCAAAGTCACCTTGGCATTCATGACGCAATAATAGCGTCATTCAAATGCTGCCATTCAATAAGTAATGCAGTGATCAAGGCCGGGAAAATATCCCTGTTGAGGTTTTAATTTCTGGTGTTCGTGAGCACGATTTCCAAATATAACGACAATCGATTGTCTCTCAATCAATGTTGTGCAAGGTACGACTACGTTATCAAACCATGACGCATTGAGGAGTACATTTACTAAACAGAGAATTGTGCTGTCTACAGCAGTCTTTTCTGCTTAAAAAGAATACCAATAGTTGGAAGTGAGCTTGCCTCGTCATATCTGACGAATGCTTCGATATCCTCAAATGTGAAACATTCTCTTTAATTACGCGAGCCATTACCATGAACTTGAGCACATACCTGTAACGATGTGTTACACTTCACCCATATTTGAAGCTCAAATGAGGAATGAGACGCTACAGGAGTGCATTGGCTTTGCCTGAAATATACAATGATGCAACGCTTTTCATTCGTGAATATTATCCAACTAAATTCATACATTGTTCGTGTTATTTTGCAATTTTCCAAACAGCACAATTAAATAAGCTGACTAATACATAAGCCATCGGTTCGTATAGTCTATCAAAAACCTTAGGACGCGGGGGAACGGGAACTTGTAATCCTCACTGACATTAATCGACGTGCATTACCTCAGCATTGCACTGCATCAGTCAGCTGCCTTTGTTCGCTAACCGATGCCAGCGTCATGCTCCCCGCGAACTTCGTAAATAAGCGTTCCCAAACTGCTGTCCACCAAATTTGTTTCCTCTGTCTTCCACCCATCACCACTGTCCTTTAACCGCTTCTCTCAGTCCATCCTACGCAGCCATCCAAAACGCAGCGAAACGGAACTTGCAAAGCGAGAGCTCACACGGCAACAGCCGTGGAGTTTGAAACATCCTCTTTATCCGCCTACTGCGCTGTTGTGCGCCCATTGAAATCAAAATATTCTTAAATCTTTTCCGAACTATTTTTAGGAGTATATCCGACTACCAGCATGAAGCGTCATGCCATTTTCGTGCCCCACTGCAGCTATCATATCTTTCCATGTGATCAGCACTGAAAACGCGCGGTCGTGCGGTGTTATGACCAGCAGTCATGCATTTAGACGTAAAGGGCGTTACCAATTCAACCCAGTGCGAAGAAGCCAAAGCTGTCCATGTGAGAACGGGAAGTACATAGAAGTCATTCACTCTCATGGCAAAACAGCGCTTGTAATTATAAAATTGCACCACCTATGACGAGCGCTGGCCAAATACTGCGAGTGTGCGTCACGACCATAGTTGTCAGCAAAACCCTGCGAGTATGCGTCACGACCATAGTTGTCAGCAAAACCCTGCGAATGTGCGTCACGATCATAGTGGTCAGCAAAACCCCACGAGAACGTGCCACGACCATAGTGGTCAGCCAAGCACTGCGAGCACGCGTCTCGATCACGGTGGTCATGCAACGCTCTGGTCTTCAACTTTGCTCACAGAACCTGATGACAGGATCATGATGCAATGCGACAGGGCTGCGCTGGCATCGTTACAGACCCTTCCCTTTCGCGCATTCCAGTGACGTAACCGACTCCTCGTTAATGAAGAGGCATTTCCCGCCAATGCGTCGATGCAAAAACGAGCCGCGCCAAGTTTCAAGGCATGACTATGACAAAAGAAGTCGCTGAAGGAATTGTTTTGCCTCGCTGACCTGCATTGCAAATCCACCTGTCCACCCTAATTGGAGAGCCAGATCACTGTAGAATGCGGACTGGCAGGGTGCTCAGGGAACGTCGCCGTACGGGCGCTCGTGCAGCGAGTGCACTGACCCAGAAAACCGGCTGCAGCTGCCAGGCGCCGGACCGAACGGACGTGTGCCCGGCATGCCGGACGATCTTCAGCAGACGGATGGGTGTCGACAGGTGTCGTCATTATTCGTTGCATCTTTCATGTGCCGGTACATAACGGACCATAACCAACGTTCCATGACTAGGTGACGGGTGTTACAACCACTATGCCGAGCCGAAATGGCCCCAGAAAAATGGAGGGGGGCAATGGGGGAGTAGTCCCTTTCAAGTACACTTTCTTGTCAGCTCCTATAGTTGATTAGAGATAGATCAAAGCAGGCCGGAAGCTTGTCCCCAATGAAGAACGTTTGCCTTTAATGCTTCTCAGAGACGTACGCAGGATTTGACAAGGGACTGCGGGGGGGGGGGGGCGGGGCACAACTCAAACCTTTTCGCCGAAGACCTAGTTTAACGCTTCGAGGTCATGCGCAGTGTCTTTTTTTAAGCAACGTCGCAAGCTTTCATGTTTTTAGTCTTACGCATCTATTCGGAATTTTTACTGATCGATATTTAGTCACGTGCACACTAGTATATGAAAATGAGTTCGGTAATTGAGCGAGGCACGTTCCCCGGGTAATTACTACGTGCGTGCACCCTTAATAACACTGCGGTTTTTAATAAGACTGCTATACATGTTCGATGAATGTCAGACCAGCGTTTCCTTATACAAAAAGTGGGGACGCGCTTTCACGCCTCCCTGTTTCTGGGCCACTGCTTGGTGGGGGAGCATCAGCAGCGCTCAGCAGTTATCAGCTGGGAGCCTGAAGAACGTGGGCTTCTGAATTCATGTACAACCTACACGGTCGTTTTAGACCATGATATGGTTGACACGGCGAGTGAAATGTGGCCACTATTTCACAACAGCAGGACCCGTGAGGTCATTCAGCGAGGCTTATGTCCTATCCAGCAGTCTGCAATGTCTACCTGGGCCACACCACGGGAAAGGAGGTGGAGATGTTTCATAAAGAGCTACGATCCTGCGCGTCTTAGTAACAGCATTGTTCGGAACACTGCGCGGAAGGCCAGCGCTGCACTGCCGGCGAACTCAGGTCAGTGTCTGGGTCGAGAGGTCAGCCGTCATCTGGGGCGCCGCTCGGGTCGGACCGGTTCCCCACTCGTCGTATCCGGCCGTCCTGCACACGTATCGCTGCACCGCTACTGCAGCGGCGACTGCAGGGGAGAGTGCAGCGGGGACTGCAGCGGAGCCGGCCCCGGGAGCCGGCTCCCGGCGGAGCCGCGCTGCTTACCGGCTCCGGACTGTCCGCCGTCACGTAGATCTGAACACTCATCTTGCGATAATGTTCGCGCGGTCTTCAGCTCTGCTTCACCACTCGACTACACGGGTCGTCGGGAGGACCGACCACGGGCTGCAGGAAGTCGCGCTCGAGTCTACCGCGGCGGCTGCCGGCGCGTCTCTCCCCGCCGTCGCTCCACGGTCTGAGGTGGCCCGACCCGCCCGGCACGTCTCGGCGCGGTGCAGCACGGCCGCGGCCACCCGCCACCTGCACTGGCGGCCCCGCGCTCCTCACGCGCCCGACTGGACCGGCCGCCACCGCCGCCGCCGCCACCGCCGCCGCCACCGACTGGTCACGTGACCGGTGACCGGCCGGTGCCGGCACCGAGCACGGCCGTCACGTGACCGGTCACGGTGCGCCCGGCCGGACCGCCGGCGCGCGGGTTACAACGGTGCCGCTCCGGTTGTCTGCAGTGGCCTGCACGTGGTCTGCCGGGTCACAGCATCTGCCGTCGGAGACAACGGTCACGCGAAGCCGTCTGCCGCCGGGCGGGACGCCTGGCGGGGCGGGTCACCGTGCGGTGTCTTGCCTCATGCACTCACCAACGGCACTGTGTGCAGTCACCTATATCGACACCGACTGGAGGGCGGTGATGTCGTCCTCTTACGCTGCCGCGATGCCCTGGCGTTCCGACGTGGTGATGCCCGTCAATGCGCCATACGCAATAGCATGCAGCTTGTTGAGCACGACTCGGGCGTGTGGCCTTCATCACGGCATATAGGTGATACGCGCGAACTATGCGGGTGATGATCGCGATGATCATCTCATCACGATGTGGTGAGGTTATAATGCCTCGTCGGCTTCGCCGGTCTCGCCGGCTGAATTCCGCAAAAAAGTGGTGGGACGGAGAGGGCGGTTATTTTTGGCATTAGGAGTTCGGAGTCCTTATGCTAAGGGGCAGCTTTGTTGTTTTAGGGACTTTGTAACAGGTACCAGATGATCGCTTTATTTTGCAGCAACAGACTCGTATTTCCTAAAAATACAAGACACCGTGATGATCCATGTGCTATTCAATGGACTGATTTTGCCCACCGTGTCCGCAGAAGAAAGCGTGGTTGCCCGAATTATGTTTGCAAATATGTCGTTCAAAATGAAGGCAGTGTATATAAATCACATGTTTAAAGCCAACATGGACCCAAAGCACGTTCTAATGGGAAGCGCGAGCCTATCTTACTCTTCGTAGCAATGACATTTTCTCCTACAACCCGCTTGTGGTGAACTATATCAATTGTACACGAATATTATGAAATTTGCCATCTTCAATTTGTCATGATGCAGTTCATCTTTTCAATTATATATATTTGTCGTGATGAGTTATAATTTTGTGTGATGCTGTTACTCACTTCTGTTATTTTTTTGTTACCTTATTTTGTTATGTTGATTTCTGTTGTGTTTGAATTAAACTTGACGGCTCTGTGAAACTACCACTGTACTCTGCAACAGCCATGATAAATGGTCACGCAAATGCCTTGAATTCCCTTACGTTAAAAGTGTTAAGTTGACGCAGATTTACGTCTCGATGAGCACCCGGTGGCTTCCTTTTCAAGTTTGCTTAAATGGCCATAGAGTTCCAGGAAATAAATCGTCAAAAGTTAGAAGCACCTCTATATGAGTACGCCATGTATGTTGGAACGGCAACACTCACGTTCAAAACATAGGCACGATTCGAACAACGAGGCGGTATTTTTCACGGGAGGCAGGAACAGTGCCGCCAAAGAGGCGCAAGTTAAGGAAGGTTACTTTGGTAATGGATACAACAAAAGCAGTAGGAGATTCTCGACGGGCTCTTTCAAGATAGCTGACGTGAGGAATTACTTAAAGTCGTCGGCATCACACATCAGTAGAAACTGCCCCACTTGAAGCCGAAGCAAATAAGGTCATCCCGTGATCAGATGAGTGTTGGAGGCGATTCGGATCCTGTACTGAATGACAAAGCACCCGTCATGTCTGCGCGAAGCCACATGTCCTGGAATGTTAGCTTTTGTTGGAGAGACAGCGTCGTCCCAAACAATCCACGCCTCGCTTTTCTAGCAGCAGTGGAATTTCCCCGCAATGTGATGGTCATGGGTGGCAATCTACCTATCAGGAGCTCGATGGCCCATTTTCATGAAAAGCTCGGTTGGTGGTTTTGACTAATGTACAATTTGCTTCCCACTGACTGACCGACGGCGCAGAAGTTCCGGGCTATTTGGGCATGTCTTGTATGTCATTGTTCATCGCATTTAGGGCAGCTGTAAGCATTTTCACTGTCTCTAAAAACACGACAGAACAAGTGATCTCTCGCAGCTATTCTCCCGTGCGAGCATCCGATGTGCTTTAGAGGAGCTTGCAGTAAAGAGACCAGGTAGCCCAGTGAGTGATCTACAACTTGCACAAAGTCATTTTAAGCTACGTTTCATGGCTTGTATGTCGGCCGGGCCATCGCTTGGCCGGGCCAAGCGATGATAAACTATATGTTCGCAGTGTCTACGCTGCTTTTTATATTCTTTCAAAAAGCTGGTATTAGTTAAAGCACATGCCAATTTCTTTCCACGCGGTGATCTGAGGCCACTTAAACTCATTCGTTGCCAACTTATGACCTTGAACTTCGGCGATCTTGTATTCGCGATATCCATGCCTGACGATGGTATTGGTGCATTGTAAATAGCATACCTACGTACCTGCCGTATCATGGACAGTTTTCAAAATTCGGCCCGACATGACCTGAACCTAGAATGGCAATTTCATTAGAATTGGCAAATCAATGTCATTCAGTACATCGTATCACGCGTTGCAGGATAGTTTGACATTAGCATCAAAGTGGGCCCTTGCGTTCCTGAATTTGAATGACCTTGGCAAGGGTCACGCCCACAGATGTTACTTGTGTTTGTCACCCGTGGGTAACGCCTATTAGGCATCCCCTTTGCACTTTCAGAGCTGTGTGCAGAAAGAAACTGTGCGCACTGACATAACAAGATATCGCGTGGCATCGGTTCTACACATTTTCGTCAGGAGACCCTTAAAATGGTGTGGTAGGCCACGAACTTGACATAGGTTTCTGCTGTACGCTGCCAGTGGCGTGCTGCAGTAGTGTGGCGAGACGTGCAGAAGTGCAATGCCCCGGGCGAACAGAATGGAAGCAGGACAAACACGTCCGTCTCTTATCCATCTAGCAAATAAACCAAGAAAAATGCGTGCAGCCACATTACCTCATGGGATGGTACGTTCACCATGCACATTTGAACCAAAGTACAGCAAATGTGCATTTTCCTGAGGAATGCATGCAGGGTGTTCCCTATACACGCTTAGACATTAAACACAAGTGCTCGGCATAGCCACCAGGTGCCACTGGTGTCGCTGTGAACATTGGTTCCCGGGCTCCGAGCTGAATTTCGACGTAAGATTAGTTAGCGCGTACAGAACACGACCAATAGCAGTCACTGGATGCCCAGTCCGAAGCAAATGGCCGGTAGTAAAATCGCCTCGAATTATGATTAATGGCGTGACATTTTTACCAGTTATGCAGTGCTAAGCCACGAATAATACGCACGTAAACATGTTTAGCTGCTCTAGGCGACAAGATATGGTGTAATATATATATATATATATATATATATATATATATATATATATATATATACACGCTTATACGCATGCACGCATATGCTTTAATTGCTCTAGGCATCAGGATATGGCACAATATGTCGGAAACTGTTAAACGTGCAGGCGCGATACGCAGCACGTGCGACCTCACAATCTATGCAACACGATCGTCCATTCGATTGCCTATGAAGGCATGCCACTCCCGAGTGGGTCTGTGCCCCGGGTGCCAAGATGTGGCACAAAAGTCTAAACCTATCAAAAATAGCAAATTTGATCTTTGAGAAGCGTCGGGGTGGGACACGTGACTCGTGCATACATGCACATGGAAACACACGGCTGCCTGTTTAATCCCTTATTGCAGCATGCCAGTCTCGCGAAGCTATATGCCCTGAGCGTGGGAATGTGTCGGAAAACGTAAAACCGATGAAAACAGCAAAGTACGTCTTCACAGCTACAGAGCGCGTCGACAATAACAACGTACATCTCCGCAGCTAGCGAGCACATGACACGTGCGACATCAAACGTCGCACCACGTGGTTGCCCTTTAGAGAGCCTATCGAAACACGCCACTTTCGAGTCGCTTCGTGCTTTAGGCGCCGAGGTAGGTCGCAAACCGTGAAAAAAACGGTCCGAAAGGGAACACTTTATCTTGTCTTGCTGGCCCGTGCACGTGGCCATCTGGCACACGCAATACCATTATTTGCACCACACGCTTGTCCGTTCGATTACCAAGATTATCACAGCACGCCAGTCCCGCGTGGGTCCGTGTTCTGGTGCGGAGATGCGACACCAAGCGTGATAATCGTTCAAAACAGCAAAATCTGTTTTGCCAGCTCATGTGAGCGTAACGCGTGGCCCGTGGTACCGTACCATCTGACACTGCACATTTTTTATTGGAATCCTTATCTAAGCGCGCGACTCCCGGGTGTTTCCGCGTCCTGAGGACGTCGAGATGTGGTATAAAACGTATAAACCCACGGGAGAGAGCAAAATCCATTGTTACGCGCATGAGGCCTGATACGCGCGACCATACAAGTTTGCATGGAGCATCTTTCCGTGCCGTCCCGTTCCCAGGTCGCCCGACCTATCATTGTCCAGACGTCGGTGCGAGATGGCTGAATCGGTCGGTGGCAGTGAAATACTGCAGCCAGTCACGTGTACAGACGGCCGTTTGAGCTTGAACGCACGCGTGATGCTTCCGGGAGACAGGGCAGCACCGTTTCGTCGTAGCGTGCAAAAACCGTTATACAACCCATTGCTCTAGGGTAAATTGCGAGCGAAACAATGACGTGTGTGCCCGCGTCTCTCCCACCTGCGGCTGTCGAGATGCGGCTCCGGAAGTGCACGCGTGTCAGGCCGGCGGCTGGTGGTCGTGAAATTTGTGTTGTCCATGCTAAGAGTATGGAGATTTTTGCAACGTTTTTCGCTCACCACGCGCTTAACAAAGGTTCTATCGTTTAGCCTGTGTGTGCTCCCGAAAATTGGTGGCGGAAACACACCTCACATCTATTCCTATAGTGATATAGAAGACTTATGCGAGAAAATAAAGCAAATGTGCAATTTCCTAAAAGGCGCGCGCAAGGTGTCGCCTATACATGTTCGGGCATCAAACACAAGTGGTCGGTACAGCCGCCAGGTACCACTGGCATCGCTTTGAGCATTGATTCTTGGGGTCCGAACTGGGCTTCGACGTATGCTTAGTTGTGTCATGCAGTGCACGACCACGAAAGTCACTGGAAGTCTAGTCCGCAACGAACAGCGGCCAGAAAAAGTCGGTCCGAGCGATGCTTAATTCTATGGAGTTCGTGCCAATTATGCATTGAGCCGGAGTAATATGCACGCAAACACAATATCCCGAGATACCTCCTTATGAGGTGTTCGAACGGAAAATTCCCTTGGTCATTGCAGAGCGGCACGATACCGCCATTTGTCTCACGGTCAATTGGCACCTTGAACCACTTGCCTTCATGACGCCTTCAGCCGGTCTGTGTCAGTTAATTGTCCATCACTGCAGCTCAGTCGATTAGACGGTTTGGGTCATAGCCCATCCATGGTGAGGTCTGGGTTCGCGTCGCTACAGACGCTCGCTATTAGCCCCTGACTGGTATCCACTGGGTTCGGTGGCAGCAGCTGCCCAAGGTCAGGCGAGGTCACAGCGAAGGGCGGACCGTGGCCGGCATTGCAGCATATTACACCTTGACCACAAAGTTCTTTCGTTTAAATGAAATCTTATGAACGGATAGCCGCGGTCAAAGACTTTGATCAAATGTGAGTGAGCCCAAAGTCTTACAATACTCTAAATGGTAGCTTCACGCTTCCGTTCCGAAAAAAAATATCCGGCAAGGATGTAAAAAAATATGTTCTGCGAGTGAGCTGGCGGTCGCAGTCAGAAGTCCGACTTATCTGGTCATGGACCAGAATGGTGAAATAAAGATTCAGCTCAACAAGCTCGGTTCCCAAGCAGTTGTGCACGTTCCAGCATGTTATCTTGGGAAATCGGACGCTGGGGGGGGGGGGGGGGGGGAATGAGTTCAGGTCAATATCTCAGCCAACGACTTGTAAGGACGTGTGATGGCAAAAGAACCAAGTTTTCCGAACGAGGTGCCGTGATCATACGCAGCCATGCTGTGCTATTAAACTAATTAAAGGCCGGATCATGACTTTGATTAATCTTATCTTACATCATGACTAAAGCCAACAGGCTTCTCCTTTACTTTATCGCCCCCGGCCATGGGAAGATGACGACGAGCCGGTGGATTGGCTCGGACACACTCCGCTTGTCGGACACATGTGGACACATTAGGACACATTCCGCTTGTCGGACAGTGGGGCGACTGTTGGATTGAGCCCGACCGTGACGTCACGACTGTCGCCCGTGACGTCACGGCGTCACCGCGGGCGCCACCGGCCCGCGATGGGCCCTCTGCCACAGCCAGGCGAAAGGCGGAGTCCTTCGAGCGTCGGCCTCGATTGAGTATCCAGCGACTCGGATGCCACAGCAGCGCTCTGCCACGTCCAGACTTCGGCGGCGCACGCCGCGGAGAGTGCCACGTCCAGGCTTCGGCGGCGCACGCCGCGGAGAGTGCCACGTCCAGGCTTCGGCGGCGCACGCCGCGGAGAGTGCCACGTCCAGGCTTCGGCGGCGCACGCCGCGGAGAGTGCCGCGTCCAGGCTTCGGCGGCGCACGCCGTGGAGAGTGCCGCGTCCAGGCTTCGGCGTCGCACGCCGCGGAGAGTGCCACGTCCAGGCTTCGGCGGCGCACGCCGCGGAGAGTGCCGGGTGCAGACTTCGGCGGCGCACGCCGGGCGGAGTGCGATGATCACCGTGGGAGACAATGCACTCGAATCTCGGCATCAGTGCTCAAGTCGTGGTTTCTGCTGCGCCAGAATTAAGCCACCGAACAAAGTAGCCCAGCAAGGAATGATGGATGCATATCCATAGCACATTTAGTAGATCTTCAGAGGGGGAGATGCGTGAACGCAGGGACCACTCACAACCACAGCCCGGCGCCAAGGCGAATACCAGCCAGGTGACCACATGCTGCATGGATCAGGACTCTCGCCAGCTTACGGATCAGCTGACGAGGACGAAGGAACTGCCTTCTACGGTACGGGCAGGCGGTACCGAATGAGTACCGGCGATATCGGAGCAGCGCCTCAGCTGACGGTACCGGTATTCTGCTGGTACCAGTGAGGGCTGATCTGTACTGAAAGTATTGAGAACCGGCACCAGTGCCAGCACC
Source organism: Pollicipes pollicipes (assembly GCF_011947565.3). NCBI lineage: Eukaryota > Metazoa > Arthropoda > Thecostraca > Pollicipedomorpha > Pollicipedidae > Pollicipes > Pollicipes pollicipes. The sequence continues at coordinate 21,918,806 of NW_023596921.1, forward strand.
AGCCAGCGCTAACGGTGCTAGGGCGGCGTCCATGCACGCTGGCTGCTGGTGAAACGGTGCCGGTGACATGGGATGAGAAAACTGCAGCTCTTCTTCTGACCACCGTGCACTCGGTCAAACAGCAGAGAGCCGGGGGTGGTCGCGGTCGAGTACAGGGCCGTGTAATCCGCACTCGCCGCCTCTCTGCGGTCAGCTGACTGGTGGATCCATGATAGGCATGCATACATGTACTTGCCTGCCACAAGTAATACGCATGGTCGTACGTGTATCTCTTGTTCGTGTAGACGACGGGGTTCACGCCCAGATTCAAACGCAACGCTAGGTGCGAAGAAACGAATTTGCCGCTAGGGGAAGGACGTTGACGGAAATAGTCCATTCGAGTCAAGCTCGCACAAACTCATAAAAGGTTCACTCGAGTCAGGCACAGAAAACACACCCATGCACTCTCTCGGAGACAAAGGATAATTACGAAAATTCATCGGCGCATCTAATTAGAAAAAAACTGGGGATCTTTTTAGACGTTGAGTTCTTAACACAAACACAACACATGTGCATTGATACGCCGCTTCAACGCATGTCGCATTTTAATAGCTATTACGTCCCTACACGCTAGCATTATTATACAGAAACGGAATTGTATACCAGGTCTGAAATACACGAGAGCTGGGATACACAGCAGTGAAGTCATGGGATGTCGACTTAAGGACGGAACATCTGTTAACAGTATCGCCCTCGTCTGGTATGTTAGAGTGCACACAGCATCCCTTTGGTTAAGTATCGAGCCGCCCTTCTGTATTCAGCGATCATTCCGTAAAACGTCTAAACAGATAAAATCTAGCTCAGTCATTCCGTAGAACTAGGTAAAAATGTAATTCTAACGCAATTGTTCGGTAATTCATGAGTGCAGCCAGGTATATCAAAACAGCCGGTAAATTGTACTCCGGAATCGGTTTTGTTTCGTCATCATGCACTTATCATCATGTCAGTCAACGTCATGACATTTAATGATTCGGCTTCATGCGAACACATTCGCACACGTAAAATGACGAATAGGTGCATGATGACGAAACAAAAAAACTTACGTAACAAAACTTATCGGTTTTTTATGAACCCGATGACAAACAATAGGCTTCGCTGCTGCTTATCTTTGCCACGCACATTTCATATTTGCTATCAAATTAGGTTCCAGGCTAATAATGAAGTGAAAAAGACAAAAAAGACAGAAAGAGAATTCGTTACTATCAATTTGTGCGCGTTACTATCAAATGCGCGTCCAACACTAACCTTATTTTCAAAACATTTAAGCCAGTCACTTGCATTTAATATTAAAACCCTTGACGCTGGCAACTCAGCAATGCATGGAACAGCACCGGTCATGAGTGCAAAATCCGCACAGTTTGCCCACAGAACAGGAGATAACCGGATGACTGACCTGAGGCGCAAGCGATGACGTCAGCTGGGACTCGGGGAGCGTCAGCTGACACAGGCTCTGCAGCGCCTGGCAGCAGAGCCGTCCCAACCCCACCTCGGGGTCGTCGTCGTCGATACACGTCTCCGGCCCCGGCCAGGTCTGCGTCTTGGCCGACGCTGCGACCGCTGACGAAGACGACGGCGGCGGAGGAGACGGCGACAGCGGCAGCTCGGTCGGTCCTTCCTCGCCTTCATAGACGAGCGGAGTTGGCTTGTCCCCGCCTCGACGGAAGAGCGTAGTCACCTCGTCCTCGTCCGGGTGGGACAGTCGCTCTTCCTCGTTTCGGCGAAGGTCCGACTTGCCATCAACTATGGACAACCCGTCCTGATTTCGATGAGGGACCGACACTCCCTCCTCTCGGCCGGGCCCCGACTCTTCCTCGTCTCGGCAGGAGACCGAATCCTCCTCGTCCGGGCAGGGTGGCCACCCTACCTCGTCTTGACAGGAGGCAGGCTCATCCTCGTCCGGACGCGAGACCGACTCGTCCTCGTCCAGACGGGAGACCGACTCGCCGTCGTCCAGACGGGAGACCAACTCGCCCTCGTCCAGACGGGAGGCCGACGCGCCTTCGTCCAGACAGGAGACCGACTCGTCCTCGTCCGAACGGGAGGGTGGCGGTGGCTCGCTCTGGCTACGGGCCGGCACGAATGTGACCCGCTTGACATCAGCCGTCTCCTCCGGCTCGTGCAGCTGGAAGCTGTGGCTGCGGCGCGGCGGACGGCTGAAGTGGGCGGTCGCACGTGCCGACGGCGGCTGTGCGCGGTCCGTGGCGGCGCCCGCGGCGTCTGTCGTGCGGGGACGGCCCCGACGCGGCTCGCAGCTGAGGTGGACGGCGTCTGAGGGCCGGGGTCGTGACCTGCCGGTGGTCGCTGTGCAGTCGGCATCCGCGGGGGCAGCGAGCCAGGTGATGCTAGTTGATTTCCGGCGCGAGCATGGGTATATGCTTCTCGACTCCCCTTCCTCTTGCTCCAAGCGTCCGAGGGACGGCAAATACCCAAACAGGCCTTCATTCGCCGTGGGGCCAAGCTGCTGAGCCGAGTCATCCTCATGCTCGTCACCGACGTCCACTAGACTCTCCGGGCTGACCGCGGGCGCCGAGGCGTCGCGCTGCGCCCCGCAGCGCACAGGCAGCGTCATCACCCACGCCCAGCCGGCGTCCAGGCCGGCGCCGCGGCCGTGGCGATGGGAGACGCTCCGTCGGCGCGGCAGCCGGCGCCGAGCCGCCCGGTCCGGTCCGCACGCGCTCCGGCTGCGCCGCGGCAGCGAGACGCAGAGCCGCGTCACGCCCGTGTCCTCGGAGATGACGCCGCCCGGCCGCGCCGCGCCGCCACCGCCGCGGGGGACGGCGTCACCCGGCGACGGCTCCTCCGGAGAGCTCACCAGCGCCGCCCGCTCTTCAGCGCTTTGACTAGCCGTCGAGTCGCTTTCGAGCCTGCCATCATCTGCGCGTGACTGCCGGCTCGGCGAGGGCGACTCGGGGATGAACGGCGCGGGTGAGGCATCACTTCCTGCGTGGGGTGCCGACATCCCGTTTGTTTCGTGCCAGAGTGGGGTCTGCTCGGGTAATGAGTACTCGGTGGATGTAGTCTGTGTTGTGCTAGATTTATGCCGGAGGAGTTCACTTTCTCCCGCCGCCGACGCGGCCAGGAAGTCACGACTCGGCTGCCGCTCCGCCGGCCGTTTCCCAGTGTCGTCCGTCTCGTGTTCGCCCCCGGCAAGCAGCGGTTCAGCTTCCCCCGGGCCCGCGTCAGCCAGGACAGCTCGGGAACGGGCCGTGCGCCAGGCGGGAGGCCCTGCGGGCGTCAGCGGGGCCCTGCACAGTTCGGTGGGCGACTGTGAGGCCCCGCACAGCTGGGTGGGCGACAGCGAGGCCCCGCACAGCTGGGTGGGTGACGCTCGGCTCGGCGCAGCCCCGCACCGGACGCTGACCTCGCCGACAGCCGCACTGGTCACGCCGACCTCAGGGGGCGCCGCGGCCGGGCTCAGACTGAGGACGACGGACCGGCCGACACACCGCGGCGGGGCCGGGCGGGGCCCGGTGGCCCACCTTTGCGTGGCTCGCGCCGGAGCGCCGCACATGCGGGTCTCGAGCGAGCGCAGGATGTCGGCGCGCCTCGGAGCGTGCGACGGACTGTCCCAGTCGGAGCTGTCCGAGAGCTCGTGGTCCAGGCACCGCACGCACCACGCCATGCTCGGCCTGCGGGTGAGGCGCCGCTTCTGAGGCTCAGGCTGGTCGTGGCCGCGAGCCAAGCGCGGGTCGGAGCGGAGCTCGGCTCGGCCGTGGTGCCTGCTGCCGTCCAAGCAGCAGCACTCGCCGTTGGCGTAATGTGCCAGCCACTTCAGCATGGCTGGCCGGTGCGTCGCCCGTGGCGGAAGGTAGTGAGATCACCGATAGCCTGCCGCGAACAATCGTCATCAGCTGCCAGGTGGCAGCAGTCATTAGCAAGGGTAGTTCACACCCGGCTCGCCGCTCTCTTCCCTGATAAACACCTTACGTGTCCTCAGGAGACAGCGCGAGCGGCGCCGGACAGCACCAGCAGCAGCAGGCGCGCTTCAGAGCCTGGTGCGTCGTCTAGTGCGTATGCGTGCTGGTCGCGACGGGTGGAGCGATACGACTGTTTGGTGAGGGATCGGTGCCGTAGCCTGCCTCAAGGCCTCGCTTCTTCCTCTTGTGCTTCCCCACGAGGAGACGCTGAGACCGAGATTTGGCGTATGCTCCTGAAATCAGCGAAATGAAAAAGATTAAATGTTTGATCGGTCTGCGCTTGGCACCAATCAGACATCCGACACACGCAAGAGATGCTTAGACGCACGCGGGGTTTTATTACAGGAGTGTCTGTGATGCGGGCTGGTCCAGTGACTGTAGCCGACTTTGGCCGACTGTTGTCTGCTTAAGTTCCGGTTCGGTCCGCTGGTGGATCATTCACCCACGCCCGTGTGTGGGGTCGTTGATGGAGCTCGCCTGATTGGTTGGCGCCTCGCTCTCTCTGCTGCCATCGGCGTGAAACTTAACAGCATATCACTGAGCAGGCTAAACGCGTCAAAAACCCGGTCAGATCTGCCTGCCCTGTCCACCCCACCCGAACATAATAGGTTCCTGACTGACCAGTCCGGCTCTGGCAGCACCGACAAGCGAAAGCCTCTACATTGACGAGACACACAAGATACAAGATACACGAATACGACCGCCTAGTTTTTGTTTGCGAATGACAGCAGCGTTGACCGCGTCAAAGCACATGTCGACACTAATCACACGCCGCTGTAGTCACGGACAGCAGGCGTTACCACGACGCCATGCCAGTGCTGATTGAGTGGGCCAGTAGGATATACCAGTGGCACTATGGCAGTAGGCTCTTAGCTCTCTAGCGTTGTGCCATACACCAACCCATATTGTTCAAAAATAGCATTCCGTAGTTCATCATGTGTCTCGATTTATCACATGGCGCATGCAAAATATTTCTGGAGCCTTAAAGCCCCATGCCTCGTGTTCCACGGAAATCACCTACTCCCCTGACTGGCGTACATATCTCCCAGCTAACAGGGCGTCGGTAGTTAGTTCAGTGTTGTCCCAGCCAAAACCCGTGTTTTCTCATGGCCCTATAGGGACAAAAAAGACTCCGAAAAAGATTTCCGAAAGCAGATCTATGGAATGCTTGGTTAACATGCCGTTCGTTTTCATTCCTACGATTTCATTTAGCTCCTACTATTTTCTTAGTCTGACAAGAAGCTCTAAGAGGATTGCCAAGCGAAAACAATGTTATTCGATTCATCCGCATGGGCCTGGCAGTAAACCTCAACGAGTCCCGGCCGTGGAGCGACTGAAGGCTCGCACATACCGCTTTTTACCCCCAGTTATCACACAATGGGCTATTGATATAAGCGGTGTGGTGTCGGAATATGCATGACATGACGTTTTTGTGTTGGCCTTACGAGCCGAACGTTCCCAGCGCAAAGTCTCACACAGAGTCACCGTTCACTGGTAACATGGCAGAGTGCCGCGTCCTTCGGTCCCAGGAGCCATGGTCACTAGACACTAAACGCTGGTGACACTGCGGCACATCATGATGGATCCGTTCTCCAGCGCCACGCCGAAAGCACGCGCTAGAAAGCGTACTAGAGGCCGTCACGAGAGCCGCCACGAACGGCCGACAGCGTGACGCTGCTCCATATTCGTGATGTGAAACAGCTATTAACCACATCACTGCAATGTAGGCTTGTCGTCTGGGTTCAGCTGTTATACAGGCATGGATGAAGCAGTAATGAGGCTGGCGGGCGGAGCACGAACGCGACACACGCAGTTTCATGTCACCACGAACCGACGGCGTCGTGCTCATGTTTGTCGTTTTGTGGGGTCATGCTCTGCCAAGGTGAACATTGCACGCGAGTTCCGCTGCTGCTGGGGCTTTCCCACGGCCCGCAAGCTGCACGCAGACCGCATTGCCGCACCCATAACCTATCGCATAACTGCCCGTCGAATCCAGCTCGTGGGACATTTCTCGCAAACATCAGTACGGCAGTCCAGACGGATGCCCGGGGGAGTCCTTTCGCTCGCTGAGATGGAGCAACACGCCCGCTACGAACCGCAGGTAATCATTGAGTGACCTCGGTCGGCCTTGTCCGCGTCGGGCATGGCTACAACCCTCCCTCATAGGCCGACGACACGCGCGTAGGAAGGGGTTCAAACAAGGGTGCTAGATGCCAATTATCCGGGACTATTGAATACTGCTCGAAGTTGGAAAGTCGCATCATAACAAGAAAAGGAAAGAAAAATCAACAATTTACTTCCCAACGTAACGCGCGCCTCGCCTTCCACCCGAACTGGCGCCGCCTCTGCGCCACGAATTTCGCCGGCACGCGCTCTCCGCCCGGCGTCGTCAGCGGCGCGGGTTGCCGGCAACGGACTGGGGTCGGAGGTCAACTGACCCCGCATGACGGACGGCCAGACGGCGCGAGCGCGCCGACGTGCGCGCACGACCGACCGGCGCCTGAGGCGGCTCGACACTGCTGGCGCAACAGCGACGTTAATCAGCGGGGCGTGCGAACGGCCGTTCGGGACGTCAGCGAGGGATCGGCTCCGGTCGACTCCGAGAAGCCGTCCGATAACGCTGCACTGAAGAGGAGGCCCACATGGGGCGGGGCGCCGAATGGAGGGCTGACTTTTGATGAGGAGCGTCGATATTGGGCGGTGGGCACCGACGGCCATTGGTCATTTTGCAGGGGTGGTCAGTCAGTGACCCCGGGGATGAGTTCCGCATCGGTTCGCTAGGTTCGAATGCTCGACTCATTGCTAACGGGCACAAATGGGAGCACTCAGACGCATTAAGGGAGCCTTTTCCATCCCCGATTTCAAAACACGCGCTGCAATGGACACAAGCAAAGCGCTTAGAGAGCAGATGAACGGCCATCAAATGGCTCTAGCTAAACAAAACTGCACCTTTTCCGCGTACAGAATCAGCATATGTTTCTCGACACGTACAGCTTCCGTGGTGCAGTTCGACTTTGAACTTGTCACCCTGAGACACCTTTGAACCGCGGTTAATGGCCAGAGGCCGCGGAACTGATGCTCTGCGGAAGTTAGCCACGATTTGCGACCTTTAATGACGGTGGTAGCGGGGCCGTTAGCCTTCCGCGGGCGCCAACAAATCCGTGGAATTCGGGATGGCTTGAATTGCCTGCAACGTCCCGATGCCCGCGCTTAGAACGGCTGCCGTTTAGACCATGCCAGCTTTTGTGCGTTGACTGAAGTAGAAGAAGCGGCATTCTTCACGAAATCCTGAAAGAAAGCTGGAGGTTGCGTTTCTCTTCTTGCAACGAAGGCAAAGGGAGTGCGTGGGACACGCCAACCATATCGAAACAATTATTACCAGAGGGCGAAGACAGCTCGAAGGCTCGAAGACTCGAAGGCACAGAGCTGGGCAAGCGGCGAGGTATCGTGCCCCAGCAAAATTGCAGCGCCTGGCGGGTGGCTGCGCACGCAGCGCGTTCACTCACGCTTCACATCAGCCTCCTAGGTGGGTCAGTACGCGTCGGGCAGCGTAGCGGTAGTGCTGTTTCCGGTGTGGGTAGGTGGGCGGACGATGTCAAATCGAGCTGAGGTGGTTTCACCCGGCGCAGGGTGCTGATGTGCTCGCACTGCACGCGCGAGCGCCGTTGGCGTCGAGCGGATGGCGACCCGCGTATCATTTAGCACCCTGGGTCACACAGGCTTTGAGACTAAGCGATGTGCCTGTTTCGTCTCAGTTTGGTCGAGCTGAGCGTTGAGAGCTGCACGCCTGCCTTCTTTCCACATCGGCGATAGATCAGTCAGTAACGGGGTGAAACAGAACCGTCAAATTTCACGCAATGTTTGATGGCCAGACATCTTTGTGAGAATGCGTGTATATTCCCATCAAATAGGTGCATTGAGTGCCTTGTGGCGCATGCCCCAGCTTTTGTGCTCCTACGTCGCTGGCCTTGAACAATCCATGTTCCGCGGATGACATTCGGCACACTAACCTCCTGGTGGGACATTTAAACGTAATTCACGCGCCTGTTTTATCTAAGTGCGGACCGAGTTGGGGCTAGCAGGTGGCGACTGCGTCGGAGGACTCGCCTCTCATCCCAGACCGAGTTGGGGCTAGCAGGGGGCGACTGCGCCGGAGGACTCGCCTCTCATCCCAGACCGAGTTGGGGCTAGCAGGTGGCGACTGCACCGGAGGACTCGCCGCTCCTCCCAGACCGAGTTGGGGCTAGCAGGTGGCGACTGCACCGGCGGACTCTCCTTTCTTCCCAAACTGTATGTGAGCTTTTTCGAGCACTGAACGTACCGAATCATTAAATTCATAACAAGGATGCATGCTCACAGTCAATATTCAGACACATGCATTTCGTGCGATCCGCGTTGATTCGTGGGAGGCTCGCGGCGCGCGAGCAATGCTTGGCATGCTTCTTCCTGCAGTTCGTGACCGGAGCTCTGGCGGAATATTGTGACTTTTCAGCGATGTTACCAGATAAAGAGCTAGCTGGGAAAGCCATCCAACATTCAGCTGGGAAAACCATTCAAGAGTTAGCCGGAATTTCAAACGTTATGCCGATGACGTGTAAAATACGTTCACAGAGCAAATGCACGCGATTTCGTACAAGCGTCTCTTAACTTGCCACAGGTGACTGGTGGGGGGGGGGGGGGGCATTCTTGTATTCACATATATCGGCACATTTGCCAATCAGGTGATGAGCCAGAATGGATCAACTTCAATTCGTGCTATGACTGCAAGCTGGATTTAGCAAAGCGGCTTTCACTTTGGCAGATGCATTTTCCAGCTGGCTGATACAGCCCCAAAGTTCTGAATGACTCGGATCGCTTGTGAACGTACAGTGGTAGGTTTTCATTTCGCCGACCCTAAGCCAATAAGCACATGGCTGACCACTTTCAAATTCACTGTTCTGCCTATGTCTCAACTTAATCTAATGAAGGTGTCGCATATTTGTTTGTAAAGTAAGAGTACTCATTCTCTGCATAGCATGTTGAGATGGCACGGAAGACATTTGAAGCTGCCTTTTTACGGGTACCAATTAAACAGCATGCATACTTGCACACCAACTATATAAGACGTTGGTATTTTGAGAAGACGAAAGCATTTGTGGCCCAAAATCGGCTGGGACCACCAGAACCAACGGGGCAGCGCACCTTTGAGGATAGCGTCGTGCCAAACTTTTGCTGGAGAAAAGACTTAGAGTCCAATTCCAATTTTAGCTTTAAATTTCAGTATGCCTACCAAAAATGTACTTAGACTGGGCGCATTTTATTGATGCGACACATTTAGTGTTCCCCAAATTGTCCTCAAAAGCCCAAGTTTGCACCTAACACAATCATATCTTAAATGCTATTCAATTTCTAAATTAGATCGCATATTTAATGTTTTAAATCTGATTAAATATCTAGTATATCTTCGATTTCATATCCAATTATTTGATATTTGGTTAAACTTTCAATGATACGATGCTTAAATGAACGTTTATTGATTCGGTATTCGTTTCCATATGTAATAGTTCGACAGTTGGCATTCAACTTCTTTTGTGGCACAATAACCAATCTGAGTAGTTGTTTCAACAGATTGTCTATCATCACCATAAAAAACATAAAAAAAAACAAAAAACAAAGATAAAATTGTGTGACTGCAATACTCAGAGTAAACAAAGAGCAATTCACTCTAATTAAATTCTAGACGTGAAAAGCTGTTTAAAGCTATGAACAGCGATGCTTCACTTCAGGCATAACTGCGGAAATGCCATTTTGTTTTCTCAACCGTTTTGAGCGGTTCGACAGCTGGTGGCCCAAGAAATTCCCCTAGTTCGCTAATACATAATTCACGGAGCATTCGCTAGGTTTCACCCACGCGATTTTGCCAAAATTAAATATCACAGTATCATGCTCATTCATGACATAACACATTCAACCAGAAGGTTGAGCAAGAAAGTGCTCTCACATCAGATCAATCGAACCATCATTAATCTTGAAAAAACGTGTTTTTACTGTCGCGGACAAGATTTACTCCGGAAAACAAAGTCCGCAATACGAACTATTTGGGGATATGACCTCTTGGGGGGGGGGGGGGGAGGGAGCTTTGAAACAACCGGCTCTGTAGCCCACAGTAAACACGTCTCTTCCAGTGACGTACTGGGGCGATCGAATTTCCGCCTTGGAGCAGCAGCGTTTTCCCTTTTTAAGTCCTTTGAACCACCATAACTATAACAACCTCTGTGTTGTTAAAACAACAAAAGAAAAACCTATTCTTATCAGCAGTCGAACAAGTCCCGAACACCTCAAATATTGCCGCTGTTGGGCTTCGTGTTCGACTGTACAGCTTTAGACTCAAATGCTGCCATGATGAAAGAACTTTTATTTGGTATTCTTGTTTCATAGAGCTAATGCAGACAGTGTAAAATGTCGAACTAAGTCCACCCTATACATAACCAGTGGAAGCGGAACATCTCTAAGAAGATACCGAATGGATGTGGAGACTACACCACAATATAATATGTATCCAACTCAAAAGCAATCACTTGGAGATCTAATCGCTTTCACCTTTTGTTTTATGACCACCACCGTGGCCGCCGACCAAAGTGCTAACACCTAACTATTTCGTGTAAGTGCACCCTTAATTGAAGCAGCCTAGACGTGTTAACAATCTAGACGGATCTTTCCAGAGCATACATTGAATCGCAATGATTGGCTTATTTTGCATTTGTAGTCACTCATATACACTTTCTATTGTCGTACAAGGCGACAACTAGTCACGCGCGTTCACTAATGGCGTTCATGTGACAGCATTTGAAAGTGGCACTCTTCTTTTAGAAAAATGAGCTCGTCAATCCACTTTTACTTATAATGTAGAGTGGGTGCTGATGGCCTAGAATATGCTACCGTTTTCAAATGAACAGTAGTTAAGCGCAACTGATCAGTTTAACCAAATCTGCCGTCGAAACGCAAAAAAGACTGAAGCGCGATCAGGCAAATTGTTCAGGAGAAGCACTTTTGGTTGTCGGCAAATTAAGCATGCATGTGCTTGTGAAAAAATCTGCACATATTTTGAATGCACGCTTTTACAAATTTTTGACTTAACATCACAAAATGCCCTACATGCATCGCATGATATAGATGACTACAATTCCGCAAAATGCCGCGTAAGCCTTCCCACGTTTGGACGGCAGGAACATGTAAAATTTGGGTTACCTTGCGACCAAAACAACATATTCATAACACAAATATATGTGTGGATTGAACTGACAGGCCTACACTTCGCCAAGTGCGAAGTGGAGAGTCCAGAGTAGACAACCATACCAGAGTAAAGACCAGAGACCAAAGTAGTAGAAGACACCGAGAAACCAGAGTAGAGAATCAATAAATAATTATCAGGACCGAACATCTCAAGTTTGCGATCGCACTCCCCTACATTCAATCAGACATTCGTCGCGCAAGTTCTACTGTGAGAGCCTATATCTGCGCGAAGAAGTTTACGAAGATATGCACATTGCTTTCGGTACATTTTTGTTATTCAGAGCCATCTGGCCAATGACCATGAACGACGAGAGATCTGCTTTATAGATCAGGAGTGTTCCCATGCTAGAGGCCTTGTTTCCCATGCTGGGACAGGAAACACCGAGACCACACACGACTCAAGCGCACCACGGGACGGAGAAACTTCAACACACGTACTGTGTCAGCATGGCCGTTAACTACTGTGCATGCTCATGTAGATGTTAGTTCTGTAATCCGGGATCAGTACAAAGCAAGTGAAGTGTGCTGCTACTCTAGCTTAACGATTGCCTGGCCACAGACATTTCGTTCCAGATGTATGCAATCGGCACAGTTGCACTAACCACATTTAGTAAAGTTGTTTGGCATATTCCCTGGTTATATAGCTGTGGCAGCGGCAACAAGCTTCATAATTTTGACATTTAATCCTAGCTTTGCACAGATTCTAATGATAATTCACGATCCGCTCAACGCTACAAATTGGCGACGCGTTGCCGACTCGCAGTTCCCCAGCTCACAGTCGCACCTCTCCGACCTGCGGTTCCCCACCTCCGCGCTCGCGCGTCGGCTCCGTACCTGCGCTGTCGACGGTGTCGCTCCCGCCTGCTCCGTCGGTGCCGACGCACGCGCTCCCTGAACCGCTCGCTGGACCCGACGCCCCGCCGTCGGGCCGGCCGGCCAGGGACTGACGCGGTCGCGGTCGCCCAGCCGCGGCAGCCGCACTTTCTAGCGGCGCGCCACGGGCCGACCAGCTCTGCGCGCTGCCACAGCGGCGGCACGGGCCTGCCACCACGGTATTTTTACCCGGTATCGTATTGTGTTCAGAGGAGATGGCTTCAGTTATGTGGTGGCCGGGTTTATCAGGACGCGATGAATGGCTTTGCTGAAGCCAATTGACCTGGCTAGCCGGTTAGATGGCTTCCTGATAGTCAGCTCTAGTGGTTTGCATGAAGTCGGCTGCACAGGGCGTCTGGTCAGAACAACATGCGGCATGATCAAAACTATAATCACTCCAAATTAGGTATGCGTTGGTTTAATTATATCATAGATAACCATGTGATATTCTAGATGCTGGTTATAAGTGTTAGACTATATATGCCAGGTTATAAATGTCGTAGACTTTAGATGTTATGTTGCAGATGTTAGATAATACATGTTGGATTACATATTACATGAAAATCGTTCAAAGCCAGGGCCCGTCTTCACCTAAAGTTACCCATGGATGGGAAGGATGTTTTAATGAAGCGTGACTGAAGTGACAGCGTGACAGACGGATATAGGGGATGGACAGCGTGACTTCGAAGCCGGAAACGCTTGACTTCCTCCCATGACAAGCAACACACTTTTCCTTGGCTCGCACGTCTAGCTCAGTTAGGGCCAAACAGATAGTACATTTTGCGACGTTACGCTTGACACAGCGTAGCCAGGGGGGGGGGGAGAGTAGGGGTGAAAAATAACTAAAAGTACGTGACGTAGTTCATGGACAGGGTCACTGACGTTATCACGGAAGATGAAGAGTTAACTGGAGAGGTAAGCAAACTTAGCAATTGATTGAATGACCAGCTATCGACAGGTATACCGGTCTCGAAGGGCAATACAAAGTGAGTCGAGTGGAAAACATGCATGACATGTAACACAAACAGAGCAGCTTTTACCTTTGCCATTTACCATCTTAAGTGTCAGTTAGATTCATCTGTTTTTGCCCTTATTTTTCTGGACTTCTAATTAGGATCTTTTCATAAACTTTCCGTTTTAATATGTCAATATTTATCCTGTCAAAACAATTTCATTCCGTTATTTTATATTTCCATATTTATCCCAGCTCATACTTGTCTTGTCGAAAAGTTGTCATTACGCATGTTGTACACTTGCCCTATCAAAGTGTTGTCATTTGGCCATCTTTTGTCCCCCTATTTAGATCTGTGCATTGCCGTCCTATCGATATTTTACCATTCCCTTGTCTCCACTTCCATATTTTCTCCTGACGACATCTAGCCATTCAGTCAGTTGTAGTTTCGATATTTCCACTACCGATGTTTTACTGTCATTTGCGATCGCAATATTTCCATCCAAACATTTGGCTTTCCAGACTTTGTCCGATATCCTGGGTGCGTTATGTTAACATGTGTGTGATCTTAGTGCCTCTGTTCATTGCATTCTGCAAATGACTTGCATTGGTTTTCTTCGTCAACGACACGAAATCCGTATATGTTCACACGGTCTTGTAAGGGTTAAATGACGTACTATGATGGTTATGAACTAAATTACGGAATAAATTTGTACGCGCACTCACTGGTTACTGCCTGCAAGAAAAAAATATGTTCTGCTTCAGAACCGATGCTGCCTCCAAGCCGTCGCTGATAGCAGCCACTCTTGCCGTGATACGGGTCTTACGCTTGCGAATGAAAGCTTGCTCTTGACGCACCAACTTGTTCGCGCGTATTTTTGCGTGTTTTAAGGCAATATATAGAAAGCAAATGCACCTTCCTCCTTTTTCCTTTTTTACACAAAGCCGTTGACGATGTGTCTGACATCGACCTCAACACTACAGCTGCGTGGCTACTGTTGCGGGCTTTGGTGAAATGCATGCGCAATGTGCACCTTCGCTTACCCCAAAAGTGGCGTTGACGATTGTTGATTAGAGCACTTTCCAAGAGACCAAGGCCGAAGAATGCCACTCGGCCAGATCACCTAATGAATGCCATTCAATGCAAACTGCTCCCACTCAACCAGCCAGGACAATGTTACCGAACCGCCGCGTCTCCTATTGTTACCAAGCCGGATATGTACAGCGAACGGTGTCGCTCGGACTGGGATGGGCGCGGGTCGGGGACGAAGACGACTCCCGATCACAGAGGCCGATAGCACGGCGATCTGATGATCTGCAGGGCACAAGCGCACCGCCCCACATATCCAGCTGTCGTGTCTGATTGGAGCGATTACTGGGTCACGACACAGGGAGGAAAGCCAGTGCCTATTGTGCCATCCTGCATTCGTTCGGGGTCCTGCAATGCTAAAACAATGGAGCGTCCGGTCATCACCGTTTGGTGACCGTCAAGCGCGGTTAGGAAGTGACAGCCAACACTAGTAGCAACCTACCCGCTCGATGCCTCGATTGCGGTCCAGTTTCGACGGATTCGGAGAGTCGCTCCCTTCTCAGTGCAAGGATTCTTTTAACAACGTTCCAGGAGCTCTTGCGATTAGGGAGCCTGCATTTCAGTCTATCCGTACGTGGCGGTGTTAGGTGCGAGTCCCAGTCAGTGCTCGCTTTTCGCCCCTGACTGCGATGTTCTTCGGCTGTTGGTAACGGCCGTGCGTAAGGTCCGGTGAAGTCAGAGGACACGACAGCCCGCGTCGAGCATTGGAATGCGCTAGCTTCCCGCTGGGTTGCCCCGGAATTTCACGATCGGCTGGTGGAGTACGGACTCGTGCAGCAAGCACTGCTTAGTGTGGGTGCTGATCCGAGAAATCTCTCCAATCAAGCAGTTCGGATAAAATCTTTAAAAAGAGGGTATGCCGCCTGTGAAACAAATTACCAGTGTCATTTATCGTGATGATGTTTTAATGCTTCACATCATGTAATCTACTTTGCAATTGTTCCGTGACAGGTTTCTTGCATAAAAATTGCTTAACAGGTTCTGTTCCACTCTATTTATCTCGAACCCTAAGATCCCACTCATAACTGGCCGGGAAGGCTCGCTTTCCACCCCCATTCTGCTCCATTCCAAACCTGCTCCATTCGTCTGAGAAGCACGATACACTGCCACGTGCAGTCTAATGTCGTCTCCAGTCCGTCAATCAAACCTGCTCCATTCGTCTAAGAAGCACGATACACTGCCACCTGCAGTCTAATGTCGCCTCCAGTCTGTCAATCAAACCCGCTCCATTCGTCTAAGAAGCACGATACGCTGCCACGTACAGTCTAATGTCGTCTCCAGTCCGTCAATCAAACCTGCTCCATTCGTCTAAGAAGCACGATACACTGCCACCTGCAGTCTAATGTCGTCCCCAGTCTGTCGATCAAACCGCTACCATGAAGGCTGAGCCCTGTGAAACAGTCTGCTGCTGTTTCCACTCTGCCGACCACCGACAGAGCATCGGCACAGTCATCCAGTGCCAGGTCTTGACCGAGGCCTCGTCAGTCTGCCGTCGTCTCCAGTCCGTTAACAGACCCCGCGCTTAATCCACCGCCGTTACCAGTCTGTCCACCTGGTCCAACTGGTCCGCTAACGTTACCAGTCTGTCCACCTGGCCCCGTCAGTCCAGTGCCGTTACCAGTCTGCCAACCTGGTCCCACCAGTCCACTGCCGTTACTGAGCCGTTCACCTGGCCCCGAAAGTCCGCTGTTGTTACCAGTCTATCGGCCCAGCCCCCTAAGTCTGCTGCCATCATCAGTCCATCGACGCAGCCGCGGCAGTCCGCCGTCGCGACCGGCGCCGTCCGTCGTACCGGCGGCGATCGGCGCCGGCCGTCATCAGCCGGGCGACATCCTGCCGCCACTGCCGCCGGCGGGCCCATTGTCGCCAGTGGGCGCACCTGACGCCACCGGGCCTCGTGCGGCGCACGCAAATGACCGGCCCGGGCCGCGTCGGTTCACACGCGGCCCCTCCCACAGGAGCGGGTCCGCTTGGTGACAGATGTCCGGACGGCGACGGCGACAGGACACGCGGTGTCGCTGACTCCGCAGGGGCTTGGGAGGCGGTTGAGCTGGGATCATAGTGCGTCGGAACACGCCGGTCTGGTGCGGCATTGTCCAGCCGTCCTTCGGTGCATGACTGGGTATTGCTTAACACGCGCCCGGGTGGCCAGCTAGATACCCTTCGCTTGGGTGGGGGTCAAATTGACCCCCCTGAGATCTCTGGAACTAAGGAAGCTAGAGACACCAAATTTACAGAGTGCCTTGACCTATACATGAACTCACTTAGATTAAAGTTTAAGCTTTCTAGGTCATGACCTTTAGGTCAAATAAGGTCAAACAAGGTCAAATTCCAGGTTGGTCTCTAAAGTGCCCCCAGAACCTAGGCAACTGTTTCTAGGCAAAAGGTAACAAGCTCCTTTGATATCAGTGGACTTGCTTGACCTTTTGAAGGTCATGGTGACCAAAATTATGCAAGACTGCTCTGAGTCTTGCATTTGAATAAGCGACAAAAATTACGTTAAGCAGTATGTTCCTAAAACAAAATGTCGACCCGGGTCATCTTGAGTCAATGACCTGTTCTGACTTTTAAGAAGTTAATGGAAGACCATAATGCGGTTCCTGCTGTCAATAAATTCGAAATGAACACCACAAACTATCCCATACAGCAGGCCCTAGAGTAATAAATCAGGTTAGTTTTGACCTTGGTCTGACCTTCATACCTGACCTTAGGTCAACGCAATTTGCTTATTCAATATTTGTGGTGCCTAAGAAAGCATCTCAGAAATATATTGGTTCCTCAAACTCTCCGTTATTGTATCAGATTGGACGATTCCCTAGAAATTGCCTTCGCTGAAACCATGGCCTGACTTTGATCTACCATAGGTCAGCGACCTTACAAGGTACGTTAACTTTTTTAAGTCAAACGATCCGCTATTAAATTGTCTACAGCTATGCAAAAACTGGCGCGGCTACGCTACGCCGTCCGGAAACCATTCCGGGAAAACCTCCGGGGTGGGTGTCAGTTTGACTCCCTACCCGAGCGCGTACTAACATATGTTTGCCTGGTTTCAAAAATGTATTACCAGGAACCGTAGTTTCGAAAACCCAATGTACGGAATAAACATGAGATCCAGAAGAATCAAGATACCCAGTCTGGAATCACGCTGAGAAATCCAGCGAGAACCAAGACACAGAGTAGAACTTTCTCGAGGTTCCAGCGAGGTCAAGTATAACTTCACAGGGAATCAGCAGGAGCCAGCATCTTACCCGAAACCATTTTCAGGGACCAGTGAGACAGCTACTATCATGCACGCTGCACACACAATATTGCAGAGCATCTGCAGAATGTCCTCTTTCAGACGACGTGCCGTCAATGGTAGATAAATGTCACATGGTGAACTGAGCTGATGTTCATGAAGGAGCCAACCAGAAGCAGGTATTGGATCCAATGTTTTGTGAGCAAGTCAGTGGTAACCAGAAACTTGGTTCTTGTGTTTTGTGTGGAACCAATAAGAACTATTGACCAGGCCCTGGCCGTTTTGAAGGCACCAGCGTGAAGCAGAGGCCAGGCATTGCTGTCTGTGAAAAATCACTGAGAACCGCGGAGCAGGTCTTGGTATTTGTGGAATGTCATTAGGATCCAAGAACCAGGGTCTAGTGTTTGTGAAGGAAACAAACGGAACCAGGAAGCCATATCATGAGTGCAAAAGAAGCAGTGGGAATCGGGAAAGCGGCTTCCAGTGTCTGCAAAACAATTAATGGGATCCAGGGATCGGGAGACAGAGAATACGGTCTCGTTTCTCTGAAGATAAGTGGAAACAGAAACAACATCGGAAACCAGCCATATGTCTGCTACTGAGTTGCGAAATGCGTATTTCGCGACATTGTAAACCACCACAGATCATGCGCAAGCGCACATTTACTTAAGTCTCATTTAGTTTTGCTTGTTTATTTTCTTCCCAGTGTTACTGTTAGAAACATACAGCGTACAGCATGGACGTACCTCGCCGAACTGTAGACATCATTGTCTCTTGTTGTAAAGAAGCTGCATTAAAAGCCGATGTAACTGTGTTTTGCTTGAACGATGTAATGTAAAAACTTAGCACCGACCGTAGTAGCAAGACACAGTTCTATGGCTTCTAACTATCCAACTGGCATACAAAACCTGTGCCTGTCATGAACGAAAAATTCAGGTCAGAGCCGCCATGATGTGTATATTAAGCCACCGATGGCTGGAGGTTCCATGTGAGCTTCAGTTACAAGGAAAGGTAATAGATATAACACACACTGAATATGTAGAGGTTATTATGAAATCGGCTTGTTAGGTTTAACAGCGATGGAGCTGGCGCCGATGACGATACCTGCATCATCTTGGCCTTGGTCTATGAGACGAAACATAAGCATAGCTTCTAGTTCATCCATGCGATCCCTGATGATTATCCTTGGATGAACCACCCTCCTTTGTTTCAGTAGACGTTTGGCTGACGTTGACCAATGCCTTAGATGGTTTGAGAGCCACAAGTGCCTTGTCATCATTCGGTGTCAGAAGACCTGGAGATAAACTAGATGGTGTGCTTTCCTTATCTTCTTTGCTGCCGCCTTCGCCTTTTTTGCCGTTCGGCATTATCACGCTTCCTTAACTGAATACAATCTATTGCATACTTACACCAAGGTAGGTGTTTTCTCGAGCTTGCAGGGCGTAAATAAGCTTCAAGTATAGTAATGTTGCGATGGAGAAAAGCAACAAGCTGGGTAAAGACAATAACTAATTTGAAGGATACCAAAGGTGAATGGAGCCCGTTGAGTTCAGCACTTGACAATGCACTTAACGCTGGATTTGTCTCCTTTGGAAAAAAGCGACGGCTAGAAGTTTAATGCAGTTTGACAAATGTTAGCAGACTAGCGGACAAGACATCCTTTTCAGATCTCGCTCTTATATTTTCTCGGAGACTCCCACGTCAAGTATCTGAAACTTCATAAAAAATATGAACAATTTCAGCATGCAGCATTATGAGTGGCTACCAGCAGCATGCAGCAGGCAGGCACTCATTCCCGAAAAAACTAAAATGGAGAGCTAAATGGAGTACACTGGACATTTTGCTCTGTTCTCATGTTCCAAATCTTTGCTACGGCTTCCTGGACCTTAATTTGGAGACGCCAGGTCAAATTAGTATATCTCCAACATACGTTGGTCATGTTGACCGGGGACATAGTGGCCGCAGCTCCAAAACGTTTCCATTCTGCAATTAAAAATCATTCTGGGGACCACTCCTGTGGAACTGGTACTAAAACAAATAATGTGAAGTTCAGGGATAGCTAGATCATTTTTAATATTGCCGCAATACTTCTGCACACCAAATTTGGGCCTTTGGTGCACATAATCCGTGAGATGTACTTTCCCAGATGCACTACTCACATCGAATATCTTTTTAGGCCACAAATTCAGTAAACATCACGCATGTAGTAAATGAAGAAAAGAACAATAAGTTCGGTTCATGAATTATTTTTTCAACAACTTAGAAAAGACACATGACAGTCACAGCTTCGCAATTCTTGTCTAATGACCACCTATCTGCAAATGGCAGATCACCATATGTTTACATACAACTGGTAGAAGGCATACATGGTTCGACTCATTACGGTGCCACAAGTACTTTCATGACATATTACACAATTTCATATAATTTTAACGAAAGACTTTTGACCTTACGTGGCCTCAAGTCACCAGGCATGCTGTGACCATGCAAACCTTTTAATCGCACCTGTCGCCACGTAACCCTCCCCCTGATTCGACGTTTTCATAAAATAGACAGATATGGGAACAATGCGACCCCCTGGCGTTTCCAAATTAATTAAGTTAGAACTCAGCTGAAAGCACCGCCGCATTGGTGCCAACATGATTTTTCTATGTGGACTGGTGCAGTATTACTTCAATAACTGATCCATTATGCCAGGTCAAAGGCATATTCCTCAGAATTCGTATTCTTTCAGCTTTACAACATCATATACACGAGACCATACACTGTCGCGACATGAAACCTAAACAGGCCTGCTCCTTGTACAATTCTTAGTACAGCTGTTAATAGTTTAGTGTGTTCTGAGCAAATATTGCTACGTTGAAGCGAGTAAGGCATCTTTTTGTACTTCTTGTTAGATCAGATGCGTGCGATTTGATTACTGACACTGGTTTTCTGGAAATGCTTCTCAATAGCTCAGAATGGCAACCTAAAGTAGGAAAGAAATCTCATGGACACCCAGCTAACCACTATGAAGTTAATTTATTTCATTTTCTTGCTTTTACAGCGTATGTGTTTTGTAATCCTAGCAAAAGACTAGTTTGTCAAAATGTTTGTGTCAAAAATATCACGAAAGCTCGAAACACTGTTTAGACAAAAGGCTAAGGGAACATGAGACTATTGCCCCGCGCATTCGGCAGAACTTTGTACTGTGTGTCCGATTATTTCTTCCCTATCCACTATGGCGTGTACCACAGCAGCTCTCTTCGAGACACACTTCGGCTTTGGGAGCGGGAGCATCGCGTGGTCCATACTGATGTACTGGTCCAAAGTTCAGTCAATGCGCTACCCGGTAACGGGCCCTTGCTGCCCGCTGGGCAAATTACAAACGTTCTTTTATTCGTACCAGAAGAGGTGACACAGCGGTTGTTATGACGACGGTGTTCGCGCTGAAGGGAAGAAGTGTAATGCAGTTAGAAAGCGTTACCAGCGTAATTTGGACTCGAAAATAATCACAGTTGATATCCTTACAGGGTGTCTTGACGGTGCTGCAGTGGTACTAACCATTGCTATTATCAGATATAGCTGGTTTTAATGTTTCACTTAGAGTATGTTTTTGAGAGAAGTGCCCCCTAAAGGTGGGACACTCCCTTAAATCTAACAATGTCGGCCCACCGCGCGCGCTCCGCGGCACCGTCCGTTGCCGCCCGCCGCCCGCGCCTGCCGTAGACCACCGCGCAGTGTCCTCCAGAAACCACCGCTGCTCAGAAACCACACACACCAGGAGCGAGCGTTTTTGTGTCAAAACACACAATGAATGCACCATAGACTGCTGTGAATTTAATCGCGATCGCACATGACGGGGAGGCATCCTTTAAAAAATCTGAGGGGTGAGGGGAGTCGCATCGACCCCCCGCCCCTATTAGGGCGAGGGCTAACGAGATGATCGTGTCTTATTGCATCAAGTCACGGATGAAGGCAATACTGGAATAAAAAATGGGGGTTAATGGTGCATGGACGGCGCGTGCCTTTACCATTACATCTGGTCCTATCCCACCCTCGTCACCACCGGGCACCAAATGATTGCGTGGCATAGCCGTGTTTACTTTGAGACCCTAACGGACAAGATATGTACTGCCTGATGTTTGAGCGTGGGCCGAGTTAAAGATATTAACTATCATAAAGAGAAAGTCGTTGACGATTGACGCCCCAGCTCCGCAAATGTTTCCATGCCGTTCCGTTGGCAATTGCCAAGCGGGCGCTTCGTCACGCGCGGGTCACGAGAGACGAACACCGGCTGCAGCCAAGGAGCGCTCGGTCGCGAGAGACGAACACCGGCTGCAGCCAAGGGGCGCTCGGTCGCGAGAGACGAACATCGGCTGCAGCCAAGGAGCGCTCGGTCGCGAGAGACGAACACCGGCTGCAGACAAGGGGCGCTCAGTCGCGAGAGACGAACACGGGCTGCAGACAAGGGGCGCTCGGTCGCGAGAGACGAACACCGGCTGCAGTCAAGGAGCGCTCTGTCGCGAGAGACGAACATCGGCTGCAGACAAGGAGCGCTCGGTCACGAGAGACGAACACCGGCTGCAGACAAGGGGCGCTCGGTCGCGAGAGACGAACACCGGCTGCAGACAAGGAGCGCTCCGTCACGAGAGACGAACACCGGCTGCAGCCAAGGGGCGCTCGGTCGCGAGAGACGAACACCGGCTGCAGACAAGGAGCGCTCCGTCACGAGAGACGAACACCGGCTGCAGCCAAGGGGCGCTCGGTCGCGAGAGACGAACACCGGCTGCAGACAAGGGGCGCTCGGTCGCGAAAGGGAAACACCGGCTGCAGCCAGGGAGCGCTCGGTCCTGGCCGGGGTGGGATTCGGCCAATTGCAAAGCCACGGACCGGCCACCGCTATCTGCAGGACGTGTGAGGATACAAAAGAAACAAAAAACAAATGCATAATCCAATCAGGGCACATTGTGATCCTTGGGGTACGTGATCCTTCCTTATCAATTTTTCACATGGGTTAATATGCGCGCGGCTTGTTGTCAATGCTAAAAAATAGAGGGACATCTCACAATTAAAAGATCAAGAACACGCAATGTTGTGTTATGCCATTCAACAAAGTGCACGTATCTGCAGCACACCGAACTTGATTCTCAGTGCATTTTATTAGACGTGACTCTCACGTCGCCAAATCCTGCGAACGCTTCGTAACCCGATCACTGGTCTTATTGACGTTGCGCGAAATGAGCCGCGCTTAGATATCTCTGCGGCGTCAAACGTGTTATTTTCCAAAGCTTAGAGACAGCAGTGCGTCTCGTGAACTGAGATCAACCGAGGTCAAACGAATATTATATCCGTACGCAAGTAAACGTGCATCATGTCAAAAAGATCTCATGTCACCTTTGCATGTCATCAAATGTATGGTTTCTTATGGTAACTGATCCAGCGCATTTCGACGTGGTTTTGGAGAAATCGTCATTACCAAATGACATGAAATCGTTGAAAACTTCACCCCTTGGTGCTGCCTCTGATCAAGTTATAACATCCATTGGTAATTTTCAGTTTTCCAGCACTCTATTAGCTCATTTTGGTCGGAGTACAGCACACAGGCGTAAGTAAAACACAATTCATCGTGACATCTTTGTCAAAGAATGACCAACATTGGCGCGCCGTGGCGGTTCCAAAGTCGCCCAATCACTCCTATGCTTCAGTTGTCATGAGAGACGCGCTCTTGATTGATTTCTAAAGCATTTAATAGGGTCGAACAGCCGTTGTACACACGCCATGATGCATTGAGAGCAATAGCCAAACGTGAGCGTACGCGCAGGCTTGCAGATCATTTCGAAGTCAGGTGGGAAGGGCAACGTCGTTATACAGCTTAGTGGTGGGCATGGCGATAGAGCTACAATAAAGGGAGCTTTGTCGTCCCCAAGGCTGAATGGTTGCTTAATAATTTTAACCCGTCATATTTGATGATGCACATACGCTAGGCACCGAACGGTAATATGCCAAGGAGCAGCACTTATCTTATAGTACAAGGATGATTCAAGCAGCAGAGTACAAGGAAGGTGTGCGGCTCACCGTGAATCCATGTCAGCTGCATATACCCGGAATTCCGGGTTATCTTCTGCATTACTGAACCTGGGATTAATTCCAGTAGAACCATTGGCAAATTTAGGTGCATCCCCCTTCCTGTTGAAACTGTAGTCTTCCAAACCGACCGGCATTGCTGCGGACCGGACAGAACTGACCCCATACGCTGACACTCTGAGCCAATGCCACTGAGGCGGAGCCGAGCAAGCATCGTCCCATGGAGTCACGGCTAACACGTGCCCGGGTGGCCGGCTAGATACCCTTCGCTCGGGTGGGAGGGGGGGGGGCAACTTGGCCCCCCTGAGAACCCGGGAACTAAGAGGGCTAGAGACACCGAATTTATAGGGCGTGTTGACCTGTACGTCAACTCACTTTGGTCAAAGTTTCAGGTTCTTAGGTCATGCCCTTCGGGTCAAAAAAGGGCAAACAAGGTCAAGTACCAGGATGGTCTCCAAAGCGCCCCCAGAACCTAGATAACCATTTCTAAGCAAAAGGTCACATTCTCATTCAAGGTCAGTGACCTTGTTTGACCTTTTGAAGGTCAAGGTGACCAAAATCATGCATGATTGCTTTGAGTTTTGCACTTGGCTAGGCGACAAAGAGTACGCTAGGTAGTATGTTCCTAAAACAAGATGTTGACCTAGGTCATTTTAGGTCATGACCTATTCTAGCCTCTAACAAGTCCATGGAAGATGTATAATGCGGTTCCTGCTATCAATAAACTCAAAATGAACACCAGAAACTATCCCATACAGCAAGCCCTAGAGTAACAAAACAGATTGGTTTTGACCTTGGTGTGACCTTCATACCTGACCTTAGGTCAATGTAATTTGCTCGTTTAACTGTTGTGTTGTCTAAGAACGCATCTCAGAGATGTATGGCTTCGTCTACCACTCCGTTGTCGGATCAGATTGAAGGATTCCCTAGATATTGCCTTCGCTGAAACCATGGCCTGACTGACCTACCATAGGTCAGCGACCTTAAAAGGTACATCTAAATCTTTTATGCCAAACGACCCGCTATTCAATTGCCTACAGCGATGCAAAACTTGGCACGGCTACGCCGCGCCGTTGGGAAACCATTCAGGAAAAACCTTCGGGGGGACCAATTTGCCCCCCCCCCCCCACCCGAGCGCGTGTTAAACCAAGGTGACAATGCTGGAGACTCCTGGGGGACAAACCACTCTCGCACTACGTACGTCATGAACACGTACGACACCAACACTGGGATCAGCGACATCGTAATACGGAGCAAAAGTTCTTGGAAGACGCACAGTCTGTATGGCACAGCGACATTTTTGCGTCCCAAATATGAGCAGGTGGAAATATACTTACTATGGTGACAAATCAAAAGAGCAATGCTCAACGTCATGGTCCAGGCTTGATTGTTCTTGCGCAAATGTCGGCAGCCAGAACGAGGAATGTAAGCCGGCGTAACTGACGCCCGGTGATCTCTGGCCAAGAATTGCATTGAAACACGGCGGACACACGATAATTATTCGTCACGGATAAACGCACGAGACGAAGTCTCTAAAATGCGTGTACAAACGCAGGCCTTGAGAGACAGAGGGGACAAACACCTATCCCACACCTGAATTTCACGACATTGTCAAACTATGCACGAGTTAGTATCTATGCGCACTAGAAACTTTCAACTTCCGTCACTTTCCTTGTCCTAGTCTTTCCATAGTTTCCAAGGATGCGCTCTACGCATCATGGAAACCAGTGCTACAGCATCAGAAGCTTCTCTGATTTTCAGCATAAGCAAGGGGATTTAATCCAGACATCAGGAAACATGCGAGTCTATGTATTGAGAAGCAGGCAAGCTGGTCGGGTATAACATAGACACACCCCAGAATGCGACGCAAGGCGGCTTCCAATGGTGGCGGCAGTTCCGTGCCTGCTCACTGGCGACGCGCGGCGGTACACGGAGAGCTAAGGCCACCCTGACGGCCGCTGGTGGCCTTTCGGCCGACATGCGCAGCGTCGCTCGTCAGTGACAAAAATAATCATTTGTAGAGCAATACAACCACGTGGCACACCCAGCCGTGTGCTCGTATGACGCCATCTTGGCGTGCGTGGCGTGACTGACGCACACAATATTGCAGCGTTCAGTGGTGGCACGAGGAAGCTCTGTGCACACACCCGTCAACACAACATCGTGCGACAGCACGGCATGACCAACATGTGGTGATAACGCCTACGGAGGAGGGCGCAGCAGCACGCAAAACAAGGCGCTTGCTTTCCTCCCTTATCCTACTTGTCAGAGACCTAGCCCGGTCCACTGTCTGTGCTCCACGGTACATGCCGCTACCTATCCAGGCACAATAACACAGACTTGCGTCGAAAGTCGCTAGCAATGCTCACACATCTGGAAAAGGCTATTTGAACATCGCAGTATTTGATTTGAACTCGTGTGTACTAAACTCGTTCGCATCCAATGATAGTTCAAGCGCAGCAGGCCCCGAAAAACTGTTAATCAAATATCAAAGGCAGCTGACTGACGCAAGAGTGGTCATGAAGAGTATCCATGATAACGCGAGCAAAACACGCATACGAAGGGCAGCCACGCTATCGCCAGAGCAACACTCGTGACAATCAGAATATCATTAATCGTATCTGAATACACCGGAAAGGCATTGACAGACCGCAAAACGCCTAGAGATAGGCACCCTCCAAGACATCAACGGCTGCACCACAGCGGATACATGGAGGAGCGGCAAAGCTCGTGTGCGACCTGGGTGGCATTCTGCAGCTCCAGGTCACCGAGCGAAAGCAGCAGCAGCACACACAATCAGACCTGTTTTGAACAGCTCTCGCGTGACACGGTTCTACAAAAGACACCTAAGCAAATGTTATTGTGAAGATGAGATTCAGTAGATAATGGTATTCTTAAAAGATCCCTGAAGCCTAAGTACGGCGAATCTCGACACGCACAGGCATCGAGTGGTTTCCTTTCCGAAAAATAAGTATTTCTACAGTATAAAAGGCATGCATCATCGGTGCGTCCACACCAGAGCCTACAAATTAGAATGACAAGACAGAGAGCATCACTTCTGCCCCGAACCGAGCCAGGCATCACCAAAAAAAACCTGAGAATTGCTTGAAAGTTGTTACCGACGGTCTTCACCCGAACTACAACTTCACCGAGCGTTCTCCAGATGGCTCTCACACCTGCGCGTGCAGCCTCTCGTGCGAGTCACCGGCGGCGTCTTCACTGGACGTGCGGCAGGGAGCGTGCCGAGTCGACCTCCGCGTCACTCCATCCGGCCTTGACCTCGACACCATCGACTCCAGCATCTGCGTGGACAACAGCATCAGCATTACCACGTGCCCGGCTGCCTCGCCGACGCGCAGCGTGAACATCACGCACACCGCAAACCCCGCACAAACGCCACGATGGCATGCATATAATGAGTCGTATTATTTGATGGGCTTTTTGTAAATTTGTATAATGTTGGAAGCCAATACCACACATTTCGCCTTCGAAGGAAGCGAAATGTCCTGTTCTTTTGAGCCACAGGGCGCATTCGCATTTGGTACACAAGGCGCACTCAAAACCATTGATATGCACCAACTTTCACACAGCATGCACCAGAACCAATTTATATTGGAGCGAAATCTCTCCCGGTGCATCACGCGCTTTCAGCATGCAGCTCTTCCGGATAAAATAAGACGATGCAGGCAAACAAGGATACTAAATGGAATGATAAAAATACAGAAAAAGTTACAGATGAAGGCCACAGAAAGCTGAATCATGTTACTGCGATATCTGCCACAAGTATCTCATTGGAAACGCCCCAGAAAAATCACATCGCTTGCCCAAATCATAACGCACAATCAGATGAACCAAAACAAATAAAATGCAAGGTAGCACAGTTTGTCTGTGACGACTACACATATATGGCGCAACACATCTTGTGGTGAATCGTGCAATGTTTCAGCGGCCAACCATGCGTGCCCTTCAGTTGATCCTGTCTGCGTGACGTGTGCACGTGGATTAGTAACACACACACAAGCTGGAAGCGCAGCATTCAGCCCAGACTGGCTCGAGCAGGCGAGCTCGCGGAGGCAGTTCAGCTTCGTAACGTGTGCATGCCGGCACCAATGACTGCACCTGGGTTACATTGCTTGAATTAGGGCCCCGCCGGCCAGCCCTGGTCATTTCAGGGCTTCAGGGTAAAGGGGAGTGGATATTGGTAGGCAACACTACACGCATCTGGGGTTCCCCGCCGACCATAACCCCGCACAGGGACCCCCAATCCGGGTATGTGCTGGACGCTCGGACGGGGCCTCCGCCAGGGGGAAAGCAAGCCCACTCACGGCTGAAGCGTGTGGCCCGCCCAGATAAACAGGGGGCAGCGATGATCCAGGATAAAGCGAGAATGAGGACGTTAGCGAGGACGAACGGCAACTAGACGTGGTCTATTGTGCAGCGCCATAACGCAGCAAACATTTATTCTTCGTCGCACTGTGGTAGAGCGATGCCGAAAGTACATGCCCAAATCCATTGATTTAATACGGCAGGTGTGTACGGAGTACGTGGTCAGCAAGCTGACCACTGGACACCGCTCGGGCTGAGGGCCGAATCCATCGCCGGTCATGTCCCACGGCTGGCGTCCCACCCGCTGGGTCGGCCTCCGCACGCAACAAGCTGGCACAAATCCAGCGTCAAATCAGCGCGACCACAGACGCCTGGGAAGGCGGAAGACACCGATCCCAGCTGCCCGTCCGAGGCCGTGGACAGGACTGCGGCCGTGGGCAGGCATGACCTCTGTCGGGACCGGTCAGGACCGCTACCGTCCACCGCTGTAAGCGGTGCGTTTGCGCCGGGCGGCGTAGCGACATGAAGCACGGTACGGTGAGATTATCAGAGCCGCGAGAACCGACACAGATGCAACGTCGAAAGCGGGCGGCACGCGGCCAGAGGACCACTCACGCTCTGCCCCGCAACGATCCTGCGGTGGGGGAGGGGGGGGGGGGGCAGAGGACGCAGGGGTGCGTCAGCATCACTGGCCTGCCGACGGTCCGGGGCGGCCGAGGTCACGGCGCTCGCGCCTACGGCGTCACAATGGCTGACTAACAGCCGACGAGCCCGTGCCATTAACAACGCAATATAACAACTGTCGCAAAGCCGCAACGAGCGTATGCGCCAGTCCACCGCACCGTATATACACAGGCACGGCAGCTAAGTCCATCGCACTGGCAGTGCGTCTGTGTGGTGTATGTGCAGCCACAGAGCTTGCGCCGCATACGTCAAGACGGAGTGAACAGGCACGGAGCGAATGGCGTGGTGACGTATGTATGTATGTATGTATGCATATATATATATATATATATATATATATATATATATATATATATATATATATATGTATATACATATATATAGCAGCTGCCGATCCGGAAGAGGCGTGAGACAGAGGCTCGACACTTACCCCTTACGTCTCCGGAACAACTGTAGAAGCATCTATGCACAGCATTGCGATCAGCGTGTTCTCTTCAGCTCGTGCCGGTCAGGCCAGGTCATGTCAGGTCACAGACCACCCCGCCCGGGACACGCAATCCGTACCGCCACCCGCTCCGCACGCCCGGCACCCGTCGGACGGGGCGGGCGCCGCGCCGCGACACACCAGGCGGCCGGCGCGGCGCGCGGACCCACCTCCGGGTCACCGACGATCCGCTGCAGCAGCGTCTCGCCCAGCGTGTCGGGGTCCTCGCCGCGGGACCGGTACAGCTCCATCTCGACGATCATCTCCTGCGGACGGCGCCGACACGCCGCGGGTGAGTGCCGCTCTGTCGGGGCTGGCGTCTCGGACGGGGGACCGCTCACGGCGACGCCTCATGGCAACCGACTCCAGCGGGGCGGGTATCAGGGTCAGTTTCGAACAGCTCGACGTTCCAACACGGGTCAGCGAGGTGCAATAACCAGCCTGAAACTCATCACTGCACGAGCGTTATTAGTCGCAGCTGACTGCTGCGACTAATTACCCGCAGTCGATACGAGGGCGCAGACAGCACACATTTGGCGCAGGCGCCGGCATCTGCCCAGGCTTCTAAGGAGCCGACATGCCCAAGTGGAGTGGCGGTGGCGCTGGAGGGCGCGGCTCACCTGGACCAGATAGTTCTCCTGCTGAATACGCTCCTTCAGCTTCCGCGGTATGTCCGGTGTGATCCAGAACACCAGCTGCATGATGACGTACACCACGTTCTAGGAAGAGACAAAATGACGTCTTCAAACGAGGCTCCGTATCCAAAACAGTTCACGCTTAGAGAAGTCCAGAGGACTGGGCCGTTTTCAGCTGTTACCTGCTATACGCTAACTTACTCCCTTTGCACATCCAGAAGCCGCGAACAACAGGTCTAACATTGGTCACCACTCATCAGGTAAAAAGAAAGACGATCTCGACCGTGGCCGTCGGTTCGTGTGGTTACCGATCTGCACCATTGGCCACATCCCTCACCTGGAATACGAGAACGAAGAGTAGCCGGGCGGCCAGCACGTGCCAGTAGAGGGCCGACGGCTGGTACGGGTTGGGGTCGTCCGGGCCGTTCCGATAGTCAATGTACCTGCCCGCGCAGCAGCACTGCCTCACCATCCCGTGCAGCACTCAGAACAGAGTCACACACTCAATAACCGCCGCTTTGAGAACTCGCTATCGCTATACCGAGAACACGCGCAAGCTATGCTCGAACTTAGTGGGTCACCAAGTACAGCCAACCGCACCACAACGCCCGCACGGGGTTTAATCACGCTAAACCTAGTTTCACGTGGCTCGTCTGCTCACCCATCCTACAGACAGCGCCGCCCGCACCTGCCGACGCACCCAGCGTGCCGCTCAGACCGGCCGGGTCAGTCTCGGTCCCTGATCCCAAACCTGGCCGCCGTCCGCACCTGCCGGGTCAGCCTCGGTCCCTGACCTCAGTCCGGGCCGCCGTCTCACCTGCCGGGTCAGCCTCGGTCCCTGACCTCCGTCCGGGCCGCCGTCTGACCTGTCGGGTCAGCTTCGGTCCCTGACCTCAGTCCGGGCCGCCGTCTGACCTGTCGGGTCAGCCTCGGTCCCTGACCTCAGTCCGGGCCGCCGTCCGCACCTGCCGGGTCAGCCTCGGTCCCTGACCTCAGTCCGGGCCGCCGTCTGACCTGTCGGGTCAGCCTCGGTCCCTGACCTCAGTCCGGGCCGCCGTCTCACCTGCACGTGTCGATGGTGCCGAACGTGCCGTTGCGGCGCGGCAGGTACTGCGGGCTGAAGTCGGAGACGCGGAAGGCGGCCAGGCTGTGGTTCATGTAGCCGGTCAGCGTGCCATCCGTGCTCACCGCCAGTTTGTACACCAGTTGCGGGATGAAGTTGGACGTGAAGCCGATGATGCACGCCTGCCGAGTGAGGACAGATCGCAGTCACTCCACGGCAGCCAAGTGAGCACCTGGACAGCTGAAAGTTGGAAACGCAGAGGACTGGCCGAAACCTGTCCCAATATCTCTACAGACAACACAATCTGGAATAAACCGCATACCTACATGTAAAAAAACATACCCTCGACACTCACTCTGCAGTGAGCTAGGCTCAGCACCCCGCACTAATGTTTGCTCAACTCACGCGCTCCGGATACGCTGGCAACACCCGTGACGGCTCTTCATCACCTCGGCACCGTCGTAACACGACCGCCCCCCCCCCCCCCTGACGCCTCTCCACCACCTAAGCCACCGTCTAGACACGACCGCCCGCCGCGTTCCCCGGCTGCGCTCTCACGTTGCTGAGGACGGCGAGCCTGCCGATGCTGTTAAGGATGCGGTACCAGATGCCGATGTCGCGGA
Source organism: Pollicipes pollicipes (assembly GCF_011947565.3). Taxonomy (NCBI): domain Eukaryota; kingdom Metazoa; phylum Arthropoda; class Thecostraca; order Pollicipedomorpha; family Pollicipedidae; genus Pollicipes; species Pollicipes pollicipes. Next base: position 21,950,068 of record NW_023596921.1, read on the forward strand.
CCCGCTGGCCCACCGGGCGTCGGTAGAAGGTGAGCAGCTTGCGCGCGTCCAACCGCATCTCCAGCGTGTTGTTCAGGATGGCGAACAGCGGCGCCAGCGGGAACGACGCCACGAAGATGGTGACAAAGCCGAACTGGATCACTGGAAAGGGCAGCAGGTCGTGCCAGACCGCTGGCAACCGCAGTAACGCGGTATATGTGGCCCGATAACGATGGTGACATTGGGCAGCCATCGCAGGGCACGTCACTGGACACAACCCAAGCCACAATACAGCTTGTCTCCAGAACTAAGCCCACGTGACTTCCAAAAAGGTCATACACAGCACAGGCCGTCAGTACCCTCGCACACACAGAACATAGCCGTCTTCCAGCACCCAGACATTCCTCCAGAACACAACCCCAGCACCCATTCAAGTTCAGGAAGGCAACCTTACGCGCGACTCGAAGTTCCAGCCCAGGGCATCACCCATCTCCAGGTACTCCCAGAAGAGACTCTGCGTGAGTCCGGGGCCTCACCCATCTCCAGGTATTCCCAGAAGAGACTCTGCGTGCCCCAGCTGAGCAGCGCGAAGTCGGCCGCCCAGCGCGGCAGATCCCGCTTCTCCTCCTTGTTCTCCGTCAGCAGCTTGCCCAGGTTACTCAGCCAGGTGAACAGTTTCCTGACGGCACGGTCACGCAGCCAGCGTCAATACCACCTCCGTCGGCGCCAGGCGATGGTGGCGCAGAGGCTCTCTCGTTCTTATGCGCGAAACATCAGCCTGGGCTTTCGTCATCTCTCAGGCATGTTGAATACATAAAGCACGATGGTCTTCACAAATATTTCAACCGCAATTTGCGGATATATTAAAGCGTCCATGTTTGGCTACGGTGTTCTCATATATATTCCTAAAACCAAAAGGACGAGGACGCTTTTTAAGCGGTGTACATGTACAGGCAAGGGAGATCCAACGAACAAAATTCACGGCAGGTTTCATCATGAATATTGGAGGGGGGGGGGGGGGACAGCGTGACAATAAGCAATATTAGATAGGTCCAGTGCTTCAAAGGTGAGCCCCACAGCATCCATGACAGAATACGGTACGGACGAATTACTGGTACCAACCACTGACATCGCCGATCGTTATTTAACACTACGCCGTTTAACCAGTACTTCCAGGTACATTGCAGGTCCTTAACTCAATCTAACAACTTTAAACTCATAATGCTGATAAACCAGAAGCTGAAGGACTGGTATATTGCAGGTCCTTAACTCAATCTAACAACTTCAAGCCCATAATGCCGATAAACCAGAAGCTGAAGGTCTTTCTTTATCGATTGACAGATTGGACGGCCTAATTCGAAAAAAGTCCTCGGACAAGTGCACCTGACTCCACTATGACTGAATATTTCAGCTGCATCACAGACAAATGTGCGTCCGATGGATGTGTCAGACGCCCGCCACGGAGAAAGACCGCCGAGCGACACGCGCTGATCTCGAAGCGGACCGGGAGACCAGGGACGATATCCTACGGGGATCATCACAAGCACCCTTCATCGGTCAAACTGAGTCATTTGCTGCAAAGATCGCAGCCACTACGTTGCTAGACAGAGATAGAGTCCTGGTAGATCTTCTGGGCCTGGCCATACAATGAATTAACAGTGATCCACACGCTGAGATGCAGCAGAAGCTTCGTAGGGCAGTTCCGAAAACTGCGTTTATGCCTCCACACCGTGAAATACGGGCAGCGATATTCAGCAGATTGCTCTGCTTAGTTGGAAGCCTGGCACACGGCCTATGACTGCATGCGAACAGCCGCCCTTCTAACGCGGCCACCACCACTCCAAGCTGCCGCGGTGTCACCGGGGGAACGTCACCCAGGGCCCGACATCGCACCCAGCCATAGCCCGCACGGGGCCAGACGCGGGTACGCGGCGGTCACGAGACGCCACTGCCGCCGCGCGCCGGCCCCGCGCCGGCCGCGGCGACGGGCGGGCGGCGCTGTCGGGGCGCTGCCAGTACTCACGGCAGCACCATCTCCCAGATGGTCAGCAGCGCCTGCTTGCCCACCATGATGATGGCCAGCTGCATGGTGAGCTCCCAGAGACAGCCGCCCGGACCGCACTGCCGCCGGTCAACGCATGGTCAGGGACCAGGCGCATGGTCAGGGACCAGGCGCATCGTCAGGGGCCGGGCGCATCGTCAGGGACCGGGCGCACAGTCAGGAGCCAGGCGCATGGTCAGGGACCAGGCGCATCGTCAGGGACCAGGCGCACAGTCAGGAGCCGGGCGCACGCCGTCACAAATGCCAGCCCGCGCCACAAACACAGACAACAGTGCGACCCAACACAGAGGCCGACAACGAAGACCTCATTGACATCATTTTAATTTACACTTCATGCTTTTTTAAAGAACTACTTTTCAATTGCTATGGCAGAGGTAGCTTGCTCACCACGTCACAAGGTAGTTCTGCGCATATGACACTAGCCAGCACCGCGAACGCGTGTCGGCACCACAGCCGACTGTTTGGAGAGTCAGCCACGGCCGTCCTCCGTCCACTCCCCGCCTCACCTCCTCCTGTCGGTAGCCGAAGATGCGGTTGTACTGGCCCGGGTAACCGTGGAAGCGGCCCTTGAAGAAGGCAATGTAGAAGATGGACGCGTAGTAGTTGATGAACTGCAGCATGTAGATCTTGAGCGTAAGGCTGTCGTCGTACTCGGACTGGGTGCGGGGCAGCTCCAGGTCGGTCAGAAAGCGGGCGATCCTGTTGTACACCTGCCGGCAATGGGAGTTTGTAAAGCACGCACCCGACGGGCACGCGTTAACTATTTCAACACGTCAGGGCGGTTCAATCCGACACCGTGCATCATCGCTACGTAAGCATGGAATGACAGACAAACAAACGAAAAAATACACATCCCGCGCCATGCATGAGAGTCGTGCCAATGCCACCAAGTATTCGCCAGCCCGGCTGAACACCTGGCTCAAGCACACCACGATCAAGGCCTGTTCGTCCACGCTTGGGCACATAGTGCAAGCCAGTGACCTTAATTTTGACCCCTTCAATGTGATAGCTAGGTGTTTAAAACCCCGCAAAACAGCACTCTCCCCGGGTTGTTCAAACCACACAAAGGAGCCCACTTTACTGCCCACCAGAAGGCAGCCGTAAGAGCTGGATCATGAAAGTGGCATGGCCTTGGTCTGATCTGGTTGCTGTTACCAAGTCTTCTCACTCTTCCCTCTGAGTGCGTTTCCCGCAACTAAGAGGAGGCCCCGGACCTGGTTCAGCAGCAGCACGATGACGAGGTTGATGGTGGCGGCCGTGGCGTTGGTGAAGATCAGGGCGAAGCTGTTGACGTAGTTGTTCTTCCAGTAGGCGAGCGAAGCCAGGACCGACAGTCGGTACAACACCACACCCACAATGATCGCCACCGCCACCGTGATCTGAACAAACGACGGCAGAATGCACCGTCAGGAGGGGCTTGGCGGCGAAAGGCGGCAAAGTGAGCACGTTTACGAACACTGCGGAGCTTAATCTGAATTCAAGTAATGCTTAGGAACGCCGGAGGCAGCTGCAGCTCGACGCATGCGCCACAATTTTGCACGGTCACGCGGGGAGGAGGGGAGCCCGCGCCACCCCACTGGCAGACGGCGGCGGCGGCAACGGCTGCCGGCCAGCGCCCGCTCACTGACCAGCAGCAGGATGACTGAGGCGCTGACCACCATCCTGGGCAGCCGCATCTTCCAGAAGCTGACGCGCGGCTCCAGCTGCTTGGTCACGATGTTCACCTGGCGACGGCCGACAGCGCGGGGTCAGCGGGGCCAAGCCGCTCGGCACAGCGCATGCGATGACAGACTGGCGGTGGCAGGGTCGGAGTCCGGCGCCCGGTTCTACACCCAGCAATGGCGGTGTTTTATTAGTCCAGACCTCTTCGTGTTCTAGTTCCAAACAGACAGATGCACGGCTCGCAGCACGGCCGGTAGCGACATCGGCGGTGATTAGCTTGCAAGACAAGCGACGAGGGAAACAACGGAAGAAGTAGATAGGGCGTGTCTGATGGGTATCAAAAGGCGCATTAACGGACACCTATGTTGTAAAACCAGTTGTCCATCATGCAGCACGACATATATGCGTGAGCTGGCTACGGCCGATACCTCCTGGCGCAGGTCCTTCAGCTTGCTGAGATACTCGGGCCGCGGGTGCTCCTCCTTGAGGTCGAAGCCGGTCAGGTCCCAGCGGTGCGTGATCTCGGCCGAGTAGCGCTTCCACATCTCCAGGAACAGCGCCGCTGCGTGCCGACACACGGCAGGCGCGGTCAACCGACCGCCACAACGAGCGCGCGGCGCGAGGTGGCGAAGGACATCTGATCACTGGCGGTTGGATCTGTCCACTCCCCCCCCCCCCCTCCCCCTCCCCTACCCTGAAATACAACTGCCACTGAGTGCCCGCGTGCTCAGCAAACGCTGGCGTGTCATGTGCGTCGCTTCCCAACACGCACAAACTGCGACGGAAAACCAAGCGTTAGACTTGCTGGGACGCCGCCAGCGCGAACAAGCCCAGCCTGGGTAATGGGCAGCTTCAGCAGATCACACGCAAGATGTACAATGGTGCTCAACCGCTCACCCCAAAAGGACATGAAGATGGCGAAGAACAGTGTAGATGGGTTGTCGACGAGGTAGGTGACCCGAGCGTGCGTGCAGGTGTCGTTCAGCCGATAGAACTCGCAGAACACGTCGCATATCGGGCACATCAGGACCTCTTTGTCGGCGCAGATGTCATTACTGAAATGGCCCACTGGCCTCAGAATCACGGCCACGAAAGGGCCACCGTGAACCCCTCACCGGGTCACGATAGTGTAGGAACTAAAACGACAGTCTTCAAGTTTTGTGGGTCACACAATGTCAGTCCTAGCTCCCCTAGCATGACAACAGCGGTGAAAATCGCGGGGCAAAACTGATAAGCACTGGTCCCCAAGGTGTTCCGGTATACTTCGCATGCTTCACATTACTACCGTTCCTTTAAAATAAATACGCGAACAACCAGAGCCAGTCACAAATATCATACGCTATCCTGAGCCCCTCGCCACCACCGACCTGGGAGTGTCGTCATACAGCGTGACGATGCCGTAGACGAAGCAGATGATGCCCACGATGGCGGCCGGCAACAGCGCGTACGTGTAGAAGCCCAGCCAGGCGAAGTACATGGCGATCTTGACGCCGAAGTACTCCTGCACGTAGTCGAGCGGCTGGTGCCGGTAGAACTTGCGCAGGCAGGCCCACTCGGCGCGCAGCCGCGAGCGCAGGTTACCCGGCCGCCGCACGTCGCCCTGCGCAGCGGAGGGACGCCGGCCAGGAGCCCGGTCAGAGCGGGGGCGGCGGGGGTCCAGCTGGCACCCCCAAGGCGTGTCGGCCCGTCAGCTGATGCAGGGGGTCACGCTTCGACGCCGAGGTCTGAAAGTGTGGCAATGGTCCGCGTCTGACCCAGCCAAGACTCGGAAGCTGACTCCAGACCTCCGCACATTCTGCTGGCACAGCGACGCTGCCGCGCAGGAATGTTAACGCACACCGATGATCGCTGTTCAGTGTAAACGTACCACGACAGAGGAAATCAGCGGAAGTGAATGAAAGCGTGGAATGGAGCGTTGTTGATCTCTCGAGGAACCAACCAATCACACACTTTGACCCCGTAGCTCCAGTTCTACGGGGAGCCAAATGCGAAGAGGTGGGCAACCTGTTGGACAGGTGCGCCGAACATGAACATAGCGTTTATTCGGTGACGGCCAACACCACACGCAGGTCAGAAAGCTTATCATGACCGCGATCGACGTTACAGTGATGCGGATGTTACGCCGATAGGCGGACATTCGTCGGAACATTATTAACGGCACCAGGCTTAATCACTAACGACTCCGCCGCGGTCAGCAGGCAGTCGGCCGACGTCTGGATCGAAAACAGGACGGGCCGGGTAATACGCCCAGCCGTGACACAAAATGCGCTGGGAAAGACCACATAATCCAGTCAAACAAACGAGCTACTGCAAAACTTGCTACAGCGAGACCACAAGATCAGTATCCACAACCGCAAACTGAGAAGCTCCTGTGACAGAGACGAAGCTCAGCGCTCGGCGAGAGCGCGCTGACGCGTCGCGGCGGTCCTGAGACGGCGAGACCACTCACCTCGTGGGGAGCGTAGCTGGCCAGGTAGGTCTTGTCGGTCAGCAGCTTGTCGATGCCGAAGTCCATCAGCGACTCGTGCTCCGGATCATGCGCCACGAACCACTTCCTCTGCAGGATGAAGGCCACCACCCGCGCGCGCACCGCCGGCGTGAAGAAGCCCTCCGACATGTCGAACCTGACGGCGGCCGCCGTGCGGCGGGTCAGCGCGTGCGCAGGTCCGCGGAACCGACGACAGCACGAAAACATCCGGCTTCAGTTACAACAGCGACCTCACGGCTCGTGCCCACAAAAGCGCGACGATGCTGACGACGATTGAGCGTGATGGGGCCGCGTTTACGCAGCCATACGCACACTAGAACCAGTTTGCATGCACGCTTCATGATTTAGCACAGAGCGACGTGAAGAAATATTCAGCCTTCACGGACCTAGTCGCATCAGGAAGGACAGGTCGCGCAGATCAGGCCGGCCTACAGCTCACGCTGGCCCAGCCAGCTCCGGTCTGGCTGGTCAGACTGTACTGGTATGGACGGGTCAGGATCAGGTGTCGCGGGACACGCGGAAGCTGGCGGGGAGAGGTACACATTGGGATTCGTCCAGAGGCCTTCGGGTTCTCAGAACATCACAAATAGCTAAACAGAGCCCAGTCACAAACAACGCATGGGACTCCCAACAAGTGAATGAGCCAATTGGAACAGGCCTGGGGAATCCACAGTTGCGAGCACCACGTATCACCTTTGGGTGTATCCAGTGCACTTGCAGCGCTCTTAATAGATTTTGACCTTCTCGATGTTTTTTTTTCGAGACTCGCAGCTAGTCTACGGGTCGGGAATATGTCAATGGGGCTTTCGACACGCTAGCCTTCTTCCCATTTGAAGATCCAGCCTCTACCTTCGGACGCCTGGATCTGCCACTGAACACGCGCCTGCCCCAATATTTCGCCCAGCACAAACTGTTCTTAACAGCAAGTGACGAAACACCGCGAATAGCTCCCAACGCAACAGCTTCACAGAACGTCGCACATCGGGGAGGACTGACGCCAGCACCACCGCCGACCCTCACAGGTATTCGCGGTCCCGGCTGTAGACGCCGGTGAGGCTCTGGTTCTTGGGCGGGAACTTCTTGGGGTTGACGCCGAACAGGCTGCTGTCGACGCTTTGCACCAGGTCGGTAATCTCGCGGATGACGGGCACCTTCTGTATGAAATCCTCGCGCGCGCTGAGGCCGGCCGGCTGCGGACGGGCGCGTGCACCGCTCAGCCGGAGGCGCCCGCGGTCAGAACGGACACTACGCAGCGCGCCACCGGCCCAACACACAGCACGCGGGTTAGGCGGCGAAGCAGTTGTGGCGATGCTGCCCGACAAGTCCGTGGACGAGCAAGCTGTGCAGTTGTTACGTCACACAAAAGGCGCGGACAGTGGCACCCGTGGCACGTCCGAACAACGCCGCACACACCACCGGACGACCGCCGCACGATCGCGGCACGACCGCACGACGCCAGGGATCAAACGCCACACACGGAATCAAAATAAAGCAGCCATACAACTCCTGATTTTGTCTGTAGCGTTCCGACAAAGCCAGGTCGGTCGGAAAGCCAGGGCTTCGCTACGTCGCTGCGTTTGAGGGTGCGATATCTCACCAGCTTCATGGGCATGCGTATCTTGAGAATCTCGGCGTAGCGCCTGAGCACCTCCCATGGCGTGTGGATCTTTACGAACGTCAGCGGGCTGTTTTCGTCGATCTTTTCCTCCTCCAATTCAAGACCTTCCTTTCTCTGCAGAGAAAAACAAAATGGCATTAACCAACGCATTCATCCAAATCCATCTCGCCTCGCCCACCCAAAATTGTCAAAAATTAGACGCCCAGCTCGAACAGGCATGTGCTGCTGGCAGTGAACTTAAACCAATGCTGAAGGCAATAATGCTGCCAGCAAGCTGATGCATGCTATGACTTGCATGTTAGATGGAATGAACAAATAATGAACCAAATTATCAATACCATGCTTCGTGATATCAGATAATACATGTGAATTTGTTGAGATTCACAATCCCAGTGCATTCTTTCCAGAAACAGGCATTAACAGGATGGCAAAGAACCTGGCAAACCAATTTCAGAATGCCTCAGGTTTGAAGTTATTTGACCAGCTGCTATACTTGCCTGAGCTTTGGGCCATGACTATTTCCGAAACTTCTGGGAAAAAAACTTAAAAAAGCTTACAAACCCTTCCAGAATTTACGAAAAATACTCCTATTGTGGCATAACATACTTACAAAAAGTGGCAGAAACATTGTGAAACATGAAAAATACCCAGATCACATATTCTGCAAGAAATTGCTTTGCAAAGGCTATGATCTGAGAGCTGATAATACTCCGATGAAATTATATTCTTTTAGAGGTAAAGCGTGACTTGGAAACAGAGGAAACGGCGACGACTCAAAAACAAATACAACATATTCATTAATAATGTTTCCTTAAAGTACTGCATTTATGTACTGTACCTATGACATGGATGAGCAGAATATAATTTGACACATTCAAAGAACCGATGCCAGCTGAATCATGTGCACGCAAAACTAAATACATGGGCACTTACCAGGTTCTCCTCAAAGATCTCTTGACGAGTAGTATGGGCGAATTCGGAAGCGGCTTGATCGCGAGTACGAACAATGATAAAATCAACTTTTCGCTCTCCATCCTTGAAGTACTGGTCCGGAAGATACTGAAATTGTTCACAATTTTCGGCAGTTTGTCACGACACAGCACACAATGAATATACACACAGCCCCATCACTGGCTCTGGGTCTCTCGTCGATGGCCCACGTGCTGTTGGTCTCTCGTCGATGGGCCACGTCCTATCGTCACACGCTCAAGAATTGCGTCACTGACACAAATGACCCATGTACTTCGGTCACGTCCTCCTGTCACTAGCAGAAACCCTTCCACCATTTCCACACTTCTTCCATCAACAAAGAGGTACTGCCTTTGCTGGAAAAGTACCCTCCTCTTGAGATAATTGTTTTATCGCTAGTTACGATACTTTCTTCAAGATCAACTTCTCTCGTCATTGCATTGGCCTTCCACTCACTACATTGCCCTTTCGACCTATTCCCTTCCTCACTGGAGCAATGCTTCCATCATAGCCCCAGGTGCCCCACGTCACACAAGAATCTGTCCTGTGATGGTCATCATTCCCCGCGCCTAATCATTGAGGGGATATTTCAGCCCTGACGGCAGCGCGCGTGACGTCAGTTTACACTGGGCACGCACGGCAGGGACGGCCGCGGGCTGACCTGCGGGGCTTTGCCCGGGCTGCTCTCCACCTGCGGGTCGTCCATGCCGGGCTGCGAACCCATCGATATCAGCTCCACCTCGTCCAGCTGTTGCACCTGACCGACCAGCTTGCTCTTGCCCGGCGCGTGCAGCTCATAGCTGGACGTCATCGGACGTCGGGCTGCTGATCGCCAGCATCACCTGTCACCGGGCACCAGCTGCTCGTGAGAACAGTCTGGGGCACAAGCTGGCCGCAGCACACTCAGGTCATACCAACAACTAGGCACAGGTCAGCTAGGCACAGGTCATACAAACAACGAAGTCTTACATATGTGTCTGTCACTGGGTGTGTTTTAACATCAGTGAGCACACAGGGTCATGTGTTCAGTTCCCGGTGTGGTCCAATGGATAGACGCTGGGTTCTGTTAACGAGTGACAGCTACAGTGGGTTCAAAACCCACCAAATGCGGCCGTGTTTACTCGCCAACAAAGGAAATTTTTCCCATGAAAGGCTGTGTAATTGTGTTGCATCAATGCTCTGATACAGATGGCACCTCTGTACTACCACCGTCGCCCTGACAAAAAGAGCTGGTGACCAACCCAAACATCCTTAAAATCATTTCCATCCCCCACCAGATATCACATAATCATGCCCAAATTCTCAGTAGCCTGAGGCATTCATTGCTCACGTTATTACACATCACCACACATCCAGCATTTCTAGCTTTTCTGGTTTACGCATAATTATATTGATAGGAACACTGCACAGCAACCAACTGCCAGTGCCCAGAAGTGGACACCAACAAATCTGCTGATGACATGTCAGGCCTATGCTGTCACATTAATAAAGCCCTTCAACATGAATGTATGTTCAACACAAAAATGCATCTCAATGTGTTGCCCCCACAGGTGGACACCAACAAATGTGCTGATGGGGCGTAGGGCCTATGCCGTCGTATTAACAAAGGTCTTTAATATAGGAGTATGTTTGACACAGAGAAATGTATATCAATGTGCTCAAAATTAAACCAGGAACATATGTGTAACTTTCATACTACTATGAGGTATAGTCTCACACTTTACAGCTATGGACATGTTAAGCTGAAATAATGCAAGATCTTCATAAAACTGACCTCAACCTCGCATAATGTGGTGAACTATTAACCTAGCAGCATACAACTATTGACTTTGAAATTTTGTTGAACCAAATCCAATGTTTTTTCTGTGAGGCTCTATCTTTCTAAGCTTGAAAACAGCAAGGGGTCAGAACTCCCCCTTCTCCAGTCTGTGTTACAAAAATGTGAGGATCATGGTGAGGGTTAAGGCGAATAGATGGGGCAAACTAAGCCCGCAGTTTGAAACACTGGCAACATGGTCAGTGTTCATTACCTAATGCCAAAGCTGTGAGCTGTACCCCATGAAGTTTTTTGATAACAGGGTGAAAGAAGCCACAAGTCAGCAACACAACCTTTTGGCTGATCCATTGCCCAGTCGGGGTGCACTCCTGTTCTTAGCCTGTGCAACATACCCTTATCCATACCAGGTGTCAACACATGTTTGCTCCACAGGTGCTCTTCTGCAGCCTGTGGTTTTCCCTGATGTCAAAGCATGATCACTGAGTTATCCTGAAGCATAGTGATTATGGGTCGAGTTGCAATAATATAAATAACCCCTTTTATAAGGTGTGATATGTGGCTTACCCCAACTGGATGCACTGGAGCATCAAAAAGTAGTGCAAGAGTTCTGTCTGGGTCTTAGTTTCTGGATCACTGCTTCATTTGCAATTAAAAACAGGCATAATCATCCTCATAAAATCATTGAAGAAATATTGTTTGCTTCACCTCAGACTTAATCAGGGGCAGAGGAATCATTTGAGGCTGGAGAGGCTGGCCCTAATCAACTTTCTAAAAAAATAATAATGATCCTATAAGCAATGAATCATGGGATAAAACTGCTAAAAGGCTTTTGGTTGCTCCAACTTGGCAGAAGCTGGCATGGAGTGCAACATGTCAGATGGTAAATTCATGGTGATCCTCACCATTCTTAAACATAGCAGGCAAAACTATGATTTGTAGCTGGCAGATCATAGATGCATTACAGATTATCAAGAAAATACCTGAGAACACCAGAATTCTTTGAGATCTGAGTTTGTTATACACATGCTCCAGGTACAGCACAGAATCAAATGGGTTGTGCACATTATTATATATTTCCTACATTAAAACATGTACAGCACACAGCACAGAAACTTTGCAAACAATGGATATGAATAAATTCATCATTTGTGAATTACATCCTGCTGGGCATCAAAAGTATGAGTTCCCCACATTCATCGTATTCAATGTTCATTTAACACATTATTTTCCAGAGTTCACTAGTGTCATTTCGGTCATTGCAATTTTGTGGGTTAAAGCTTGAGCGTGCACTGATGTCCTCACAAAAACCATCGAAAGCACCCATAAAATCGAATATTACGGGCGAATACTGATCTCATTTCAAACGTGCATTTACCTAGCCACAGTACCCACCAACCGTTTCCACGAAACCGCGCGTGCGCCCTCCGCCCACCCGTGGTCCACGCCCATAACGCCCGCGCGGGACGCATGCAGATTTCTTCGTCGACCAATGTGACGCATGTGTTCACCATAAACGCAGTATTGCTAGGCTCGCAGAATAATGGTCAGCTGGCTATCTTCGTGACGTCAAGGTTAGATAATCGGTGCTAAGGCCATGTGATAGCATTTGAGCACAGTCACTGATCACCATGTGACCAGTGACTCTGCCCAAACGCAGCCGCCGTCACCGGCGTGTGGCGGCAGCGGTGTTATAGGTGCACCACGGCACCCGCATCTATCCCCGTGCGAGTTATGACTGACAGTGGCGGATCCAGGATTTCGTCAAGGGAGGGGCAAGCAAACATATTTTTTTATTTATCTACGTATGCATATGAAAAGTTTCACACACACACACACGCACGCACGCACGCACGCACGCACGCACGCACGCACGCACGCACGCGCGCACGCGCACACACACACACACACACACACACACACATATATATATATATATATATATATATATATATATATATATATACATATATATATATATGTATATATGCTTATTCATTTATTTAACAAATACGGAAACCCGTATTATTGTGCACAGCCCTATAAAGCTAGGCGTGCTACGCATCCATACATATAGGGCCCACTCATTTTCTACAGATCAAGTCAAATGCTGTGATTTTGACGCTAAATATTTCGGAACAACAGGCAAAATAAACTTCAGTTGACTGCTGACAACCATCTTGATTCCTAGCCAATATATTTACGGCTAGCCGGCTGGGCGAAGTAATCAGCTGATGGCTGATGGCCAATGCACAATTTTTGCCTTGTTATAAGGGAGTGCGACGTATCCTTACACCCAAAATATGCTAAGAATGTGATGCACTCGTACACTAAGTGTCACACACTCAATAGCCAATGGAAATGACGACGTCGGCGGCATGTAAAGTTACATTCGGCAATTGGCGTAAAAATTCATCGGCGCATATTCGGCTACTGCTGTAAGGCGAATGCACCAAGGCCAATAGGGACGGAACCTGAGCGATCATGGGTGCCGCAGGAGGCCAACGAAGTGGCTCCCGTCAACAAGTATACGGTCCTTAGAGCAAGCAAGAAGAACCCAGGACCAACGTGTTGGACCCTGAAACGATCGGTAGGGCCTCAACAGACTGGCATATAGGTCCCCGGCCATAGCACAGGACCTTCCGAGCAAAGGGGAACCATCCAAGACCATAAATTTATGCTCCGGTGAGATCAAGAATGCACAGGCAGGTTAACAACACGAGCCCCGATAGTGAAGAGTCGCTCCAGAAAGGAGACCAAAGGGAGAGAGCCCTCGGTCAAAGTAGGGGGCCGCTGAGCATCGAGTGTCTCCGCGCCTTACCTTATAAGGGCCTTAGCAACAGCACGAGGCCCTCCAACCAGTGGAAAGAACCCGAGACTTTCATGAATGGCCCCTGGGCAACGGAGTGTGCGCTGGCATATGGGACCCCGGAAAAGTTTATGCAGCCTTTCGGGCGAATGGGAAGAATCTGTGAAGGAAAACCTGATCGATCGACAGCGCTCAGGCGTTGAGGCAGATAGCGTCCCAACAGCACCTTGGGGTCTACGAGGAAGTGCAAAGAGATCAAGGGCAGCGTGGAAAGCTCCTTAGCGATCAGATTGACGCGGCAAGTGGACTTGTAAGACCAGACAACCAACAGCGTAATGTCTGTAGACAACGCAATGAGCCCCAAAATGTCCCCCAAGCAACACTTTCTGAATAAGGAAGGAGTAAATTTCGTTTGCTTATGAGTTCTTTCCTTTTGCTAAGAATAGTTCTTGGTCGTCTGTAGGTCCAAAGATATCCAATTTTGTTATGTCTTTGTTGTAAGAAACCTGCGTTTGTCAGGTTTGTCATGGGCCCCATCGGAGCCTTTGGGTCCCCTCGGCATGGTCCATGGGGCATGGTTCTGTGCCCCCCCCCCTTCCCACCCTCCGCATCTGCCACCGGCCCGAGCAGCTGAATAGATGGTGCCCGCTAAGAACATAGGGCCATGCATTCAAATAAGAAATACTCAGGACGCAATGTGTATGGCTCTGAACGATCGAGTGCGCCCGAGCAGGTTAACACATGGGACCTCCCGTCAAGAGCGTAAGGCCCTCCATTCAAATAGGAAGTCCCCAGGACCCAGTGTAGAGGGCCCCCGAATGATCGATTGTGCCCGAGCAGGTGAACAGATAAAGTTCCCAAAAAGAGCGCAGGGCCCCCCATTCAAATAGGAAGCATTCAGGACCAAATGCAAAGGGCTCCCAAATGATCGAGTGTGTCAGGGCAGATAAACAGAAAGGGTCCCCGTCAAGAGCTAACGTCCTCCATTCAAATAAGAAGTACCCAAAACCCAGTGCGGGGCCCCAAAAGGTGGAGTATTCCCGAGCAGGCTATCAGGTGGCGCAGACAGGAGTGTAGGACCCTAATTTCAAACACCAAGACACAATATATAAGGCACCAGAACAATACAGTGCAGCCGAAGCGGCCAACAGATGGGTCCCCGACAAGTGCGTAGCCCCCCCCCCCCCCCCCCCCATTCAGATAGGAAGTGCCCAAGACACAATGTGGAGGGCCTCCGGATATTCGAGTGTGCCTGAGCAAGTTAACATAAAGGGTCCCCGAAAAGAGCGGAGGGCCCTCCATTCAAAAAGGAAGTACCCAAAACAAGATGTCGAGGTCCCCCACGGTCGAATGGGCCCGAGCATCTTATCAAAATGGGCCCTGACAGGAGCGTAAGGCACTTCATTGAAATAAGAAGTACCCAAAACCCGGTGCGGAGGACCGCTGAAAGATGGAGTGTCCCCGAAAAACTCAAACACCAAGAACCAATGTGCAGCCCCCCCCCCCCCCCCAACAATCGAGTGTGGCCGAGGAAGCGAACAGAGGGGGCCCCGGCAAGAGTGTAGGACCCCATTAAAATAGCACACGCCCAAGGCCCAATGTAGAGGGCCCCCGAATTCAGAATAGAAGCACCCAAGACCCGGTGTGCAGGCTCCCCGAACGACTGAGTGTGCCCAAGCAAGCCATCACATGGACCCCCAACAAGGGTGTAGGGCCCTAAGCAAGTGACAGAAAATTGGAAACACCCTATACCAATGTAGTGGGCTCATGAGCATATCGCAAATGTGTCGGTAGGTTAACCGAGACCCACGTGAAGGAGCCCTGAGCAACCGACAATACTTCGGCGGGTGAAGATATGGGACCCCGGCTATAGCTTACAGAGCCTTTCTGGCGAATGAAAAGAATCCGTGGAAAGGCCCGTGATTGACAAGAGTGTCCCAGTACTCCAACAGGAAAGGCCCCAACAACAGCGCAGGGCCCTCTGAGCAAATGCAAAGAAATGGAAGGCAACGTAGAATGATCCCTAACGATCGAAATGATCTTGCCAGTGGGCATATAGGTCCCCCGGAAACAGCATGAGCCCCTAGACAATGTAATTGGGATTAATATTTCCAGTTCACAACTTTTCCGATCATTCGATATTTTTCTGGACTTCTTACCGGCTCTT
Organism: Pollicipes pollicipes; assembly: GCF_011947565.3. NCBI lineage: Eukaryota > Metazoa > Arthropoda > Thecostraca > Pollicipedomorpha > Pollicipedidae > Pollicipes > Pollicipes pollicipes. Next base: position 21,965,596 of record NW_023596921.1, read on the forward strand.
CACTTTCGCTTGCAGCTGTTCTTGGTCGCCTGGAAGTCCAGAGATTTAATGCGTTTTGTGTAAAAAAACTTCACCAGTTCGGCCGGTCGTGGGCCCCTAGGAGCCAATGGGCCCTTCGAGGCCCAAGGAAGGGGGGCGGCATGACCCCGTGCTCCCCCATCTGGATCCGCCCTAATGGCTGGATGCGATGTCGGACCCTGACAACCAAGCAGAGCATACTGCTGAAGAACGCCGTCCGTATTTCCCAGCGTGCGGACATCAACGCAGTTTTCTGAGTTGCTCTATGTAGCTTTTGCTACACCCCAAGCGTCGTTGATTGTTGGTCCACCGTATCGCCAGGTTTAGGAGATCCGCCAGTAACCCATCTGTGTCCAAAAACATGGTGGCTACGATCTTTCCAGCAGATGGCTCAGTTTGATTCCGTGAGAGGTGGTTGTGATGCCAGCAATCCCCCTCAAAATGCGGCATCTTTTTTGTCTGCCCATTGTCCATCGCTTAGCATCACCACGAGTCCGACCGCGCGACCTATAGAGACTGCAACACCGGATGTCGCAGCTATTTTTGCTAGGAGTTGCGAGCGCGCATGTTCAAAACCATGTTCCTCAACTTTCTCAGTGCCCAGTTTTCGACCGAACGTGAGTTTTTTTGAACGAACAATGGCTAGCGATTGAAATACTAATTTGCGACCCCATTTTGATCTTTAATCCACGTTCAGGGTTCTTCAATATTTCTGAGGAATACAAAAACAAATCTGACCAAACTTTTTTAATTCCATAGGCTTAGAAAGAGTTTACTGATCCATTCCAAAATAATAAAAAACGCCGGTGATGCATTTCATGCCGTCGTTGAACACCTGATTTGTACAGTTTATTGACTTCAAAATGCAAACAGAATTGATCCCGCAGTAGCTTCTGACTTCTGGTTCTGTTCTGGTTACAAGATAAAAATGACAAAAAAAACGAAGACAACTGCGCTCCTTGCTAACAAGCGAGCTATATCCGGCGATTTTTTTTTTGGGGGGGGGGAAGGTCGTCATCAAAAGGAAGACTTTCGTTGACCTTGTGCCGCCTTTGGCAATGCGTTTGCTTTGCTCCTGCCTACGTACAAAAGCAGATGAAGTCGTCCACGTTGAATGAGGGGCAAACAAATGTCCGGTGAACCAATTCATGCCTAAGGCAGGCAGCTTTCCGAAAGCTTATTTTCTGCTGTGGTGTGGTGTAAGGGAGGATATTTGGGGGGAAAATGCTGTTGCAGGTGTTCAATATATGCTTTACACGCAAATAAGAAGTAATGCGAATTCATAAACATGCCGCGAAGCAGTCCTGTGGTCAGTTCACAGTCAGTCATGCGGGGAACAGTCGGTTCAGAGCAGTGGCCGCCTGCGGCGAACGGGAGCAGGGCTCAAATAAAGAATGTAAGAAAGGACATTCATCCTATGGCTTGGATTTTCGAAAGAAATCCGGTTTAAGGGTTGTCACCTTGTTTTTTGCAATAAGCATTTTAAGCTTCCGATTTTGTCTCCACCTAAAACGCTGCGATAAATCTTATCCCTTGAAATCAGTGAATTCTTGGTGCATGAAAACTCTGGCGTACTATGGGTCATTGACTTGCACCCAAAATTCTGGTCAGCCTGTGTCCAGGTCGTATCTCGTCATTAACATTGTAACATTGTAGAGGCCTCCCCAGTGACCCAAAATACTTATCCCCTCGTGGAATTGTTCGCCTCCCCGGGGAAAACAATGTTGAAATGGATGAATAATCTTAGGAAACAGGATAGTCCTAATTGTCGAATGACATAGATAAGTCGAATGGGCGAAATTGTGCACCAATGGGAAACAGCTGCATATATATATATATATATATATATATATATATATATATATATATATATATATATATATATATATATATACTAGTTATATAGCAGTGTTTACATGTAACTATTTCAAAAATGTGTGATGTGAATTAATAGCGTGTAATAACTTCCATATTTACCCCATCTCCCCCCGCCCGGTCACCGAGTTTGCTTCTCAGTTAAAGTTCCTGAAGATACCCTGAGCCTCTGCCCGCCCGCCCACTTTTTGTAACGGTCTTACGCCGATGGTCAGTAACAGGGTCGCGGCCAAAGAGGAGTATCTTGGGTCCGGATTTTTTCACGATAAATGGCTGGAACAGAAGGTTCAAAATCGGCGTTGAACGTGCTTCGTGCACTTCCCGCCAATGCTGGCTGCGCCCTTGATAAGCTTTTGCCATGAAATTTTCTTCACGTTTGAAAGATCAGAATCCAAATTTGTCAACGTTTTGGTCCCAGCTTTGGAAAACCTATCACGAAGACCTTGTCAAAGTAGACTCTTTCTGAGTTATCTACTTCATCGGACTTCTGTGGCTTTCAGAGATCTTGCCCTGGTCCCTGGCATCTTGCGGGCAGTGGTGTAGCCGGGATCTCTCATAGGACGAGCCCCATCGGGTTAAAGGGGCTTTTGCATTCAGGATATATGATCCTTGTGCTTAGACCCTTTTCTGATGCCCCGGGGTTCCGCTTATATTTAGAAGCCCGACAAACATCTAAGATGTCATGCCCCAGCGATGTTTTAAACTTCACTTGGCTACGCCATTGGATGCAGCTAGCGACGACGTCTGTCCTACTCCTGAAGTTGATATGCCGCGCTTAACGTCTCGGAAAAGAGGTCGGGTAGTCCTGGTGTGCTGTCGGGTAGTACGTCACAGCGCGCCAGCGGCCCAAACGCAGCCATCCTGTGGGCGCTCGGACGCGAGATTGCCTGCCGCTTCAGTCCTAATTCATTTGCATCACATCTGGGAGTGTCCCTGTACCGGTTTGTTCCTCCTGCGCTCTGGCCGAATCGTTCCCGCCCTTCTCTGCGGCGATTTGTCTGGCTACGATGCGTCGGATTTTCAGGCCTACTAGAGCGCGCTTCTGATTGGCTCAGTGTCGCGCTGAGCTCGCCGCCGGAGATCGCCGATTTCTACCGGTCGTCTGCGTGACCAGCTGGTTTCATCGCGCTCTCCGGGCCACTGACCTTTCCATCCCAGTCGGGCGTTCTTGGCGTCAAGGTTGGGCGGCTGTGATGCTGCCGCTATTCAGGAGGTATTCGCACGGAAGGGTGGTGACCCGAAGGCCGGCCAGCGCCTTTCTCACCGGCCGTGCCGCCGTGCGGAATCACACCTCGTTGGGAAGGAAAATGGTCCTGTTTACGCGGCTTTACAGGCGCAGTGGCTGCCTGCCCAGGCCGCTACACCACCGCCAGTGTCTTGGTGGTGGCTCCGAGCCTTGGCTAGCTTAGCTGAGCGCATTGTTCTGAGGTGGGACCGCCCGGCTTATCACGCTTGGGTAGGTAGCTCATACACAGCTTGCGAGCTCCGTCACACCACACACGTCAGATGCATTCAGCTGAAACTTACATCGCTCTTTGCACTTTGCTCGTTCTTTTTATCTGTGAAACGATTATGAGAAACCTTCAGAATTGACACCTTATTCTAGTTCTCGCTTTTGATGTTTTGCATGTACATACTTAGGCTCCGGAAGGTTGGGGTGGGTGAGCGGGAGGGGCAAGTCACCGTTGGGAGAGGGGTAGCTTAGACTTGTGGGTGCCAGTGACCAACCCAAAAGAAAACAAATCGACACCCGTGATCATCCTCTTACAAAACCTGAATCTCCAAGTTCTGCAAAGACGGCCATTATGACAGGCAGGGCCGTGAGAGCCGGCGTCTTCTTCCCAAGAGTCCTCTCATCTCATCTGACATCCCCTTCCAGTTCAAGCGGATTCTTTTTCCCGTCAAGCAGAGCTACAACGTAGCTCTGGACAAGAGCTAAGGCCCAAGAACCGGTCCCTGGATGTGGGTCTCAGTCTGACTGAGTCAGTGCTTTCCCGCGGTCAGCTTCAGATGGCTGCTCTATGGAGTTAGCAGCCGACTTGTTCACCCGGTCACAAAATAGCAAGGCCAAAAATGTGGTGTACGGGACAGGTCTGCAAGCGTACGATTCCTTGGTGCGAGGATACAGGTTCAGCAGGACTACAGCGCACATCGGAAGCCAGCCTGCACTTGCCAAATGTCATGTCGCGTCGAGCAAGCTCTCGGTTACTGCGTGCTCGACCCTTCCGCTGCTGCGGGCGAATCTGGGCCGAATGGCGAACCTTGAATGCTGTTCCTCGGAGGGTCACTTGACCCCACTGACTGGTCAGCTGATCACTACCATAAAATGCAAGTGCAAATGCGATTACTAACGACACAAGTGAGATTAATTTTTCGGTCATAAAACCAAGCACAACTAACGCAAATATTTATTTTGTGCCATACCTTTTGCATTACCCTGGTATCGCCAGGTGTCCCACCTGGAACACGGTTTTAGAAACACTTCTAACTTCTTGAACAGGGGTTATTTGACCTGCTGCCACAGATCCCCAAAAATGAGTGGCGGGAAAATCAAGGAGAAAAACACTGACCCTAGATTAGGAGTTCCATGCCTCGGGTGTGATATGGGGACATATTGTGTACCGACGCAAAAGAATGAAGCGCACTGTTCGGTGATGTTGGAGATGTGCAGATGTGCATGATGTGCTCTTCCCAGGAAAATGGCCTGTCGATTGGACCAATGCGTGTATTCGCAGGCGGAGAAGGCGATGGTGTGTGACGTCAATGGGGTCACGGAGCGTAGTGGTCTTTTTGACGGGGTCCATTTTTAAGAAGCTGAATGTAAAGAAGGATTTTTTATCTTTAAAAATATGTAATCAGAGCCTTTTGAATGAATGGATTTTTGAGGTTAGAGCTCACGCTAAGCAGTGTTTGTGGTGAGAGCCATGGCCCCTACCATTCGATCGTGAATTTCTATGTCAACGGCAGACTTTGGTGGCGCAAGTTTGACGTGCTGCAATGCCTGGCACAGTCATCCTGCCCTCTGACGTCACCTCATCTTGAGCACGGCCGCTGCCACCGGTCGCAGGCCACACCTGCCAGAGGCAAACGGCGAAAGCCTGAAGCGACTCGAACCCACCCCGCCACGGGTCGGTGGATCGGAAGCAGGCGGTCTAACCAACTGAGGCACCAGAGAAGTAACAGCGATAAGAGGGTACTCTCCTTGGAACTGCAAAACGGATGAGTGTTCAAGATGCGCAGAGTCCAGCAACCGGTGCGTATGGTATTAGGTCGTTCGTCGGGATGCTGGAGAGACTGTAGCCGACCTTGGTGTCCTGAGGAACACCGTGAGGCAGCCAAAGGGTAAGAAACCGCCTCTCACCACCTGCCACAGGCCACAAAGGTAGCTCGGAGCTACCTCGGGTCAACACCATACCACTGAAAGTTCCTGGACGCCATGTTCGACGCTGCCAAATGCACGACTAAGGTCAACTAAGATGAAAGCTCCAGCTTACCGTTATCAATGCGGCGAGTGAGTCACTCGACGGCGCCGACCAAGGTCTTCCGTGTTGTGAGGTAGCTAAAAGATGAGAGGTGACGAGATGGCAAAATAGTTGCGTTCATACAAACTTTGTTCAATATCGGAAGAAACCGACAAAATTGAGATGGGTCAAGCATTACTTACATCTTTAAGGCAACCAGATGTCCGAACGGGTTCGACTGAAGAGAGGTTCCAGGAGGACTGGGAAAGACGCCGAAGATGATGGCCCGAGTACGGCAAAGCATTGTCACCGAGGCCTGCAGACCGCGAAGGCGACAAGATGCGCATGGCTTGTAATAGTTCCGGAGAGTTTCAGGGCGCAGCCACCGACAGGCCGTCGTGACACATGGGAGGTAGGGGAGGTCTGTGGCCTGAGGGATGGTCTGGGGGAGGGGAGGGCCATCCACCGCCAGGTCAGCGGCGGTGAGCGGACCGACGGCTGCGAGGTGACAGTTGAACTTGTCCGCTGGTGCCGTTGGCGGTAACATTTCTTTTCACTTATCAACGTTAACGGCTTTTTTGGGTCTTTTAGTTCTCACGCATCAACGTTAACGGTTTCTTTTGGGTTTTTAGGGAAGACCAGCACCGATTTCGTAAAGCATCCCTTCATCTCCCTACTCCTCGCGTGCAGGGATTCTCCCTGGGTTGGAGGAGGGGCGCACACTTCGTGCACCTTTTTACTGAATCCGCCTCCCGCTGCTGAACTTATAAAATGCTTACGACAGTAAGCATATATATGCCCTCCATACGCAGCTAATGTATTTGGTTGCAAGCTAAACAACTTTTGGGCTGCTTGTGAGTTTAAGAACGCTCAGCTGTCAAGCAGCATGCAAGGATTACCACACACGGTGATTAACTATCATGCAAGGCGAACGCGAGCTGGGCACAACAGTACATTAACATCAGCTGTAAATGGCCAGCCTCTAGCTTGAAACACATTACACGCCATAATATCTTCCAACGTAGTATAATCCGCCTCCCTGTTACCTCGCTGACTTCACATCCAAGAAATTAGCGGACGATAATCGAATTACGTCGATCGTATTAGTACCCTTAGCCATGAGATACAAATCGCCCTTATCACGAAATATTGGACTTTGCATACGAACCACGGCGCTTTATTCATGTACCTAAAACGAAGGTGTTCAGAACCTCCTTTCATTGCGTTGATAGACATAGCAAGGTTCTCAATCATACGTTGAAGACATTACCGCACGTCTTCACTGGCGATAGCAAAAGTACTTGCGTTTCAACATGGTAACGGCCGGTGCAAGACGGCTTCAGTTAGAGTTATCACCCTTGATTACATCTCGGACAGTAAGCCCGTGCCTTGTTCATCGTGCTTAGCTACAATGACGTGACGGTGGGCGGTGTTTTTATCTATTGCTTTGGGAGGCATGCAGTGGTCTTAAACTGGATCCAGACAGAAGTCAGGGTCGAAAATACCGCACGGATGTTCATCCCACGTGCATGTTCACTTTAAGCTTTTCATTTAAGGCAAGCTGCTTGAGTGGGCCACACATTTTTCCTACGCAAATAAATGCATATTAAAACACTGCAATGGTTTGGGAAAGAGACCCGCGCGAAAATGGCCAAAATATACCAACGTGTGATTGTTGCACGCAACTCAAAAAAGATTGCTGATGTGTTCGCAGTCGCAGGGAAAACCAGAGACAGATATCACGCATGAATATGCACAGTCAGATTAATGTACACGTCGCGGCTGAACAGCGTCCCACCTTGTTCACCGATGTAGCAGACTGTGCATCAGGGAGCCGGTTTGTAATCGCATGGATATCTGCCACAGGAACATGTACACCATGCCATGGACACGTGAATGGCCCACCAGCAGTACTCGCATGACGCAGGCACCGCGGAACAGTCCATCGTCATCATTTATCGAGCGTCTCGCCTCTCGGCGATCACGCCGACCTCCCAACAGTCGGCCCAAAAGCAACACCGGCCCCTTTGTTATGCAAACTACATGCAGCCTGATCCGCCTCGGCAAGGTTACGAGGTGAACGCACGACGCGGCCGCCGGAGTGAGCCGCGCCTACCGACCGCAGCGGTCGTAAGGACGCTGCGGTCCGGCCGGCGGCCCGCCGGATCCGCGGGCCGGACCTGCCGCGTGATCCCGAGACGCCGATGAACTGAGCGCTACCGGTCGGAGGTCGCAGGACTGCAGCCGGCGGCACGAGCTGCGCCGAGAGCGCGGAAGCGTGCGCCTCAGGTCGAGATGGCGGGCGCGGGCGGGGGGACCGGTTTGCGAGAGCGCCGGTGACAGACGCTGTGCGGCCGCCGCCGGCCGCCAGTCGTGCGCCGACCTCGGCCCGCTGACCTGCCGCTTCGCCACGGTGCGGCCTTGCCATGACGCTCCGGCTGCTGGTGCTGACCATGTTGCTGGAGGCGGCCGCCCCGGCCATCCCCAACGTGGTCATCCTCCTGGCCAACAACGTCAGGACGGACGACCTGAGTTGTTACAATCCCGACACGCCGGCGCCCACCCCCAACATTGACAGGTCAGTGACGCCGACCTCCAGCGAGCCTCAAGCTTCGTTCAGGCTCGGTCGCTGGCTACGGTGACAGATTTTCAGGCGGCGTGGCGGCACCGCGTGACAGGCGCGATTGGTCGGTGGTGAGGCGCGGGCGGCGGCATCTCATCGCCTCTGCAGAGAAGTGGACGTCAACCGCGGGCCCAGTGTTTCCCCCAGGTCCCGTGCATTGGCATCCTTAGGCGTCAGGCGCTGGCTTCCGGAATGTACTGAGGATAATGATGACATGAAGGTGCGAGAAACTGTCATTTTAAATCAAGACTTGCGTAAAATCCTCCCGCAAATGCAAGTAGACGGCTGCTTCTGTACAAAGATGTTTTAGATGCCAATCGGCTTCCGTCGCTGAAACTTGTTTGTTGTCTGGTCCGACTGATGAAGTAAAACATGACTTTTGGAATATTTTCTTTAAAAACTGGAAGCTACATTATGAGTTGGGAGCTCCTATTCCAACAATAACTGCCCCCCCCCCACCAATGTACCAGGGGGGGGGGGGGGGCTGGACACATCGTTATCAGGTAAGCATTGGCCTTGTTGACAATATTCAGAGCGCGTTGCCCGCGCTGCCTGCATGATACCGTCGCTCAATCATCACATCTTCGTATATTGAAGGTGGATTATTGGCAGAACAAGAACCTCCAGAATGCCGAAACCCCAACTCACAATGTGGAAAAACCAGGAGCTTAAATTTTCTCTGGCCCACATCGTATTCAAGCTGAATCGTCCAAAAAGGGTGGGCTGTTTGAGCATCGCTTTGCGGCCGGCGAAATGGAACACATCTCTGACCTTCAGCTCAGACCCGCGCCATCCATAGCGTCGCTTTCAGAACGTTTGACCTCGCCTTTGCTAGCGAGCATTGAAGATAGCTTTCACATGGCATTACGAAGAGCGTTTGTCTTGTCAGAATGTCTCGCGTACTTCAGGGACATTTATTCTTCTCGATGTTGAATGCAACATGCCTACTCGTGAGTGCTTTCTCCGTCACGCGCACCGCAGCCGGAAAGCCGAAAACCAGCCGAATCCCTCTTCATTACGGCCACTGAGCCGCGTATGATGCCATGGTGCACATATGTTTGTGTTATGGTTCAATCATAAAGACACTTTTAAGCATGTCGGACGGGCGCAAAGCCCTGAGAAGTCATGAGTGTGCGACGTATGATATCTACCCGAGGATGTTCGAGTTATGATTTAATGCGGCTTGCTCGCCGCAAACTAAGACATCCTCGGGTCCAAATGGGCATTTAGATCATTTCAAAGGCATGCAAGAATGCCCCGATCGATAGCCCACTGTCAATCGTTTGCAAATATGACAAATAAGTAGCGAACTTGGCATCCCAACAGGCAAACAGAACCTTGGATCCCCTCTGAAATGTTTTAAATTCTCTCCCTTTCTAGAACGCTGCCCATCGTGACCGCATGGAGATTGTGTAAAAAATTATATCCTGTGTGCAGTGGCGATAGCTATCGGAGAGTTATCGGAGAGTCTGACGCATTCACCAAAAGTATGACGTAGGCAGCTGTGCAGATTATAGCCTGGAGATATGTACGCGCGTCCAACGCGTGCAAAAACGCAACAGTGAATGAGCCATAAGAACGCTTTCAGCGGAATCGCATGCCTTCACATGCACGTCATATGGGCGAGCGCACGTTTTAAATAATCTGTTGCTGATATCTAGTTCGTGTTCCGTTCTTGCTTTTGTTGCAGATGACGTAAGAAAACGGAGCATATATAATAAACCTGTAAAGACTGGCACAATGGATTTGTTTTCGCTCTCGCACAAGTGACATACATCATGCGCCATGGACGGCTGGAGATCAGTGCTGTGCATTCTTGCCTGGAACCTCGATGTCAATCAATCCCCGTTGTGAGCCTGAACTACGCCGACCTGCCGGCCGTCTGCCGGCTTCACCTAGTCGTTTGACAGGAATCGAACGGAAAACCGAAAAAGAACCGTTCGTGATTCGCGTCTTCCTTGTATGATCGAAATTGGACGGAAGAGTTGCATCACGATCTGTTCTTTTTTGGTTTCGCTTCAATTCCTGTCGAATGATTAATTGAAGACCACAGACTTCTGACATACCAGCGTTGTGTAGGCTCACAGTGGAGACTGTTTGAAATTTAGGTGTGTGTATATGTGTGTGTGTGTGTGTGTGTGTGTGTGTGTGTGTGTGTGTGTGTGTGTGTGTGTGTGTGTGTGTGTGTGTGTGTGTGTGTGTGTGTGTGTGTGTGTGTGTGTGTGTGTGTGTGTGTGTGTGTCCTCAGTTTGCACAACGTTGTCACTGCTCACTGTTAACGACGAAACAGCATCATTGATGGTTGATGTACAGCGTCGTCGTGATGCTGTGCTTCCTAACGCCGTGATGATGTGATAGCGTTCTGCTATCGCCATCTTGATCTCTTGGTCCCGAACGAATACATGCTTATGTAAGCTGAGAGCTTATGTGCTCAGTTAAACCCAAGGCTTTATGTTGACTGGAGATGGGTCTTCGACCCACCGGATCAGCGGACCAGTCACCTGGAGCCCGGATGTCGGGCAGCACCAGGGCCTCTAGTCCCAAGGCCCCGAGCGTCATGTAGGAGCCTATTTATCAGTTTTTGTCATTGGGCGTTTGCAATGCATAGCTGCCTTGGTGGCCGTAAGCTGGGGCGACTGCGAGGGCCGAGGGTCAGCTCTGTCGTACCGTTGGTACGGTGTCTGCGGGCCCGGTCTCCGTCCTCATCCAGCGGGGGGAGGCGTTGTGAGCCCGGTCTCCGTCCTCATCCAGCGGGAGGCTGAGCTGGGGCGACTGCGAAGCTCGAGGGTCAGCTCTGTCGTACCGTTGGTACGGTGTCTGCGGGCCCGGTCTTCGTCCTCATCCAGCGGGAGGCGTTGTGAGCCCGGTCTCCGTCCTCATCCAGCGGGAGGCGTCGTGAGCCCGGTCTCCGTCCTCATCCAGCGGGAGGCGTTGTGAGCCCGGTCTCCGTCCTCATCCAGCGGGAGGCGTTGTGAGCCCGGTCTCCGTCCTCATCCAGCGGGGGGCGTTGTGAGCCTGGTCTCCGTCCTCATCCAGCGGGAGGCGTTGTGAGCCCGGTCTCCGTCCTCATCCAGCGGGAGGTGTTGTGAGCCCGGTCTCCGTCCTCATCCAGCGGGAGGCGTTGTGAGCCCGGTCTCCGTCCTCATCCAGCGGGAGGCGTTGTGAGCCCGGCCTCCGTCCTCATCCAGCGGGGGGAGGCGTTGTGAGCCCGGCCTCCGTCCTCATCCAGCGTTGTGAGCCCGAGTTCAACATCACGGGCGGTCGAATCTTATTCTCGTGGGTTGCGAGGGTCCTTGCAAATGCATGTGCTTAGATTCTGACTGTAACATCACCTGGACTAATCAGTAGCATGATTAAAGGAATTGTTCGTTTTGTCATTCAACGTGAGCTGGTTCCAAACAGGTGGATAAAGATGGTAAAAATTCGATAGTAGCAAAGTTTGGTTTATAAAGTAATCGGCGACAAAGCCATTTTGGGGAATGGCTTCATTCATACGAAGCACGCTCGAAAGTCCACGTCGATGCCACCACGTACTTTTTGCTCGATCATATTATGCAGTGTAATCCGTTCCTAAGATACCAACACAAATAGGCCATTAACAGCATGCAAGGGGTAAAAAGATGTCTTTTGCTCGAAAATGTACAGTTATTACCTTTGACCGTTCATTGCGTGGAACACAGCTTACTGATAGGTCAATAATAAGCTTAGGCAAATAGTTCTGAAGTATGGGACAAAAGTCTTTCCAATTAATTTTCCAAAGTCGATAAATTTTCTTCCACAAATACTGAAGCTGCCAATGTTTCGGCGCTAATACCCACCGAAGTAAATGATTCTATGGGAAGTGGTGTGACTTGAATGGTGTTCTGAATTATTTGCGGTAGAAATAGATACCTACTGCAGCCTTTAATTTTAGGAAGGATACTTAAAAATGTTCGATAAATGTGTATAATACAAAACTTGGCGACTAGAGCGGCGACTAGAGCGGCCCTTTGGAAATTAGCAACCGCATCTGATCGTCACATTCGGCAACAAAAAAAGTAAAAAAGACCAAAGAACACAACCAGGTCACGGGCTTTGACGTCCGAATCTTTTTTTTAAAATAAATTTATCCCGAATGGTTTGTATGGGTGACTTCGGATTCAGAGTACCTGCTAAGCATAGCTTGTTGCGTGTACCCCGAACCCACCACCCAAGCGTGCCGTCCATTTCAACAGATAATTTTGCCTCCGCCCTTTCGCCGGACAGGAATGCGGAGGGTTTTACGTGCCGCACAATGCTGCGACACGGCCGCCTCGGGTCTGGGTTGAGCCTCGTTGGCCAGTTGCCAGCTGGCCTTTCCATTTCAGTCGGGTCAAACAATGCGCCCACTCTGGGACTCGTACCCAGTGCCGCTGGATTACGAGTCCAGCATCTTTCCCCAAGACCACGGAGGCGGCTCTGAAGGAAAAATCTGAAGGAAAACACGATGATTCTTCATGTGCTATGATCATTTCTGCATGCATCACCTATGTAGCACATCGTGTTCTCTCCCACTGCTGGGCATAGAGGCCGCCCCCAATGCAGAACAATGCAGAAGGCAGACTTGACTATGATTCATATCTATCGGGTCGTAAGCAGGACAAGCCCGAGTGCCATCGCGGGCTGGCTGCAGTGTCAGTCGTCCAAGGACACCCGCGAAAGGTGCAGTAGTCCTTGGCCATGCCTCGCAACCCGGCTCAGGTGCCACGCTGGTGGTTCACTGCATGCGAACTCGAACTGGACGTGGGATTAGTCAAGCCGAAGTGAGCCAGGAGATGTTCAAATTCGGCGAGGCCGTGATAACATCGGGGCCGGCATCGACCAGTGCTTTTAGCCATAGCCTTGGGTGGGTCGAATGAGAATGTGACACAAGATCTGGAGCTTTCCTTTCACAGGTCAAGCGCCACCGAAACAACGCTTGGAGTACTTGCATCTGTTCCATTAGCGAAGCAAATGCTCCATATTTGTCTTTTAATAGTTCGACTAACTCTGCCCTGTTCAAAACCGCGGCGATCTTCTCACCGATGACAGTGGATTACATCCATAATAAGACGTGATCCTCGGCGGGTTCGACGCCGGATCGTACCACGCTGACCACGGCCACGCCCAGACGCAGATGTCTTGAGTCGGAGTCGGAGTCAGAGCCGACTCCTCTTTGGCGGGATCAGACAGTAGTCTACCCGCTGCCTTCGTGCTCTGCCCTGTCACGTTATGGAGAGGCCTTCGCGGGTTAGGTTTCCTTTACACCATCTATCCATTACCGGTGGGATTATGTCCATATCCACCCCTTGCCCACCTCCAATCAGTTATACCCACCCGTCACCCACCCGTTTGCATTTTTGCAGCACTTTAAGTTTAGATAATGGGAAAGTTTTGATGAATTATCCACCCAAAATTGTTTCTCTTCGCTTTCATAATTGCAACAGGAGTTGAATGGAGCTGCCGGTGACCAAAAGAAGCTCAAACAGTAACGTTGTGAAGCATTCATTGAAGTGTCTATCCAACGTGTCGTATGATACATCTTAAATATCCTGTAAATTCTTATACCTTAAGTCTGCTTACATGTTGTATTTGTTTACATCCTATATTTGTTTACATCTTACATCTGTTTGCATCTTACCCTTATCCACACCCGCAACCTTCCAAAAGTCCGTACCCAACCCAAGCCGCGACCCATTCTATGTCAACACCGTGTGCTCACCCAGCCCGCGAAAATCCCTCCCGTCGCCTTTTCGGCCAACTCCTCGATGCAGACACAGACCAGCGGTGGCCAGCTCCCCGGCGCAGACACAGATTAGCGGTGGCCAACTCCCCGGCGCAGACACAGATTAGCGGTGGCCAACTCTCCGGCGCAGTCACAGATTAGCGGTGGCCAACTCCCCGGCGCAGTCACCGATCAGCGGCGGCCAGCCTCCCGGCGCAGACACAGGTCAGCGGCGGTCCGTTAGCCAGCCCGTCCCACCTCACCACCGGAAGGGTGGCCGTCGAGGCCGGCGCGCTCACGCGTGTCCGTGCCGGCAGACTGGCGGCCGGGGGCGTGCTGCTGCGACACCACACGGTCCCGGCGCTCACACCGACGGCCAACCGGGCGGCCCATCTGACCGGACAGATGCCCACGCGCTACGGTACGTACGCCCGCGGGGCTCCGCTCCGCGGCCGGCGGGGGTTCTGCGCCGTGTTGACGAGGTGGTGACCGGATGGCGGTTCGACGCGCTCCATGGAGACGGCTCACTGGGGTGTGACCCGTAAACTGGCCCCGTGGTGTAGTGTTTGGCATAACTCGGCGAGCGGAGCTCCGCACGATTACTGGAGGAGCTCCACTGATCGACGTCCGCGCTTGTCTCGCGCAGTCACGCCTCGCGTGACGGCGGCTGTCACACTTCCGTGCCTGCAGGTCTTCAGGAGAGCGAACAGGGGGTCCGCCAGATCCTGCACACTCTCAGCCGGGCAGGGCTGCCCAACTCGACACTGACCTATGCTGACCTCCTGAAGAAGTCCGGTTATCGAACAAAGGCCGCGGGTATGTAGCAGACGAACGGTGATGTGATTTTTGATCTGGCCATACCCGCTCCGTGTGGTCACCAGGACAGAAGGTTCGAAGCTAATCGCGTCCAGATTACGTGAACCAAAAAGTGCTGGATGTCCGTCCGTCGGCATTTTTACTTCACCAACTTCCAGCGCAATGAGCTGCAGAACTGTTGTCTAAACCAGCCACGTTGTTTACCGCTCAAAGTCAATGCCTGCCTGCATCGTGAATGAGTGACACATGCATGATATTATATATATATATATATATATATATATATATATATATATATATATATATGTATATATATACGCGGAGCCCCAGCGAAGTCAAAGCGCTTTGTGCGCCGGCCACTCGCATGGCCCGTTCCTGTGACAGCCAACAACTACACTCTGCAGGCAACTGTAAGCTGGACTGACAATCGCTCTCTGTAGACATCTGAGAGCTGGGCTAACAGTCCCTCTCTGCTCCCGCAGACGGCTGGGAGCTGGGCCGACAGTCACTCTCTGCTCCCGCAGGCGGCTGGGAGCTGGGCCGACAGTCACTCTCTACTCCCGCAGGCGGCTGGGAGCTGGGCTGACAGTTCCTCCCGCTCCCGCAGGCGGCTGGGAGCTGGGCTGACAGTTCCTCCCGCTCCCGCAGGCGGCTGGGAGCTGGGCTGACAGTTCCTCCCGCTCCCGTAGGCGGCTGGGAGCTGGGCTGACAGTTCCTCCCGCTCCAGCAGGCGGCTGGGGGCTGGGCTGACAGTCCTTCTCTGCTCCCGCAGGCGGCTGGGAGCTGGGCTGGGCGTGCGAGTCGTGGGCGGATGCCTGCCACTCGCCGCTGAAGCACGGCTTCGACTCGTTCCACGGCGTGCCGCTGAGCGTGTCCATCAGCGAGCCGGAGCAGCTGGAGGAGAGCCTGTTGCCAACGATGCAGGAGCTCAACGCCTACCTGGAGGTGATGGCCAACCAGTCGGCGGTCAGATCCATCTACCGGCCGATTGCCGAGGCGGCCTGGTACCAGTGGCTGGCGCAAGTGGTCACCTCCGGCGGAAGCCTCCGCGAGCAGGCGCGGCTCACGGCGGAGCTGCAGCAGAAGCTGGACCTCCTGCTGGTCCGTGATGACGCCGTCGCTCGATGGCCGTACTCGCTGCAGGGCATGACGCTGCCTATTCTGTTTGAGTCGCTCGAGTTCATCAAATCCAGCAAGCGCGCCGGCAAACCGTTCCTGCTGCAGCACAGCTTCCTGCACGTGCGTATTCTAGGCAGTCAGGGAAAAGTGAGGAACAATGGGATATGAAGACGGCGGCTACCTCTCAGGCATATTATCCTACATGCGATAATCGCAAAAGCTGCGACATGCGTTCGTGTCAGGAACGTTTCCAACACAGACGGCTTGCACTAGCGTAAAAAAAAAAACACGGCATAGATATAGATCAACTGGGCACGGGTTAAAACAGGAAGCTGGAAGGCTCGGGACGCCAATGCGATAGTTCTTAAAGCTAGCACAGAGAGCAAAGTTCTCGCTCCGAAATTTTTGAGTTAGTTATCAAAAAGAGTGAAAGTATTTGACGTGTAAATAGGGAGCGTTTAGATCTAAGCACTCGACTGTCCAGATAATGTAGCCGAATTTTACACATTCTGTAAATGTGGAACGAATGGGTTAAAATCCCTTTTCCATAAAGGCATGTGGCCAAAATATCACTGCATCCATTTCTCCATTCTCCTGTTCTTTATGAGAAATAAGACTATTACTATTGTTTTAGCTACATGCATAATGCTCCTCGCAAATGCGCTTAACAACTTACGTCTCTTTGCTTTTGTTCACGAGCTCAATAACTGTTAGTTTGCATCACATTCAGTCCGAGACCCGGAAGTTTTCTGCTCATTGCAGGTTACGTCGACAGGACTCTGCATTGTAATTCAGCTTTCCCGTTCTCCGCACACTTACAGCCTGCGCCAAATCGATCCGGTTTCCATATCCTTAAATACTGAAGTACAGCGTGACGCGCTGAACTAGGTCAAGCATACATCAGCTTGGAATGACCCGTCACATGATGTCGAGAAGTTAGGCATGCATACCTGGCATGAGAGAGCGACAAGTAAGTACTTTGTCACACCAGCTAGATTTCGAGAAAGGTTTTGTAGGAATGATAGAAACATTTTCTCATGACATTGAAGCGCAAATAACCAATGCAGTTGACGAGCCATAAAACAACACCCCTAATAGCCCTTAAGTATTCACGTCTTAGACGAAAAGGCGTGAAAATGCTGCAATGTGCTATTCAGAAATGGAGTTTGAAGTCGTTTGGCGCATGGTTTGGTACATGAAACGCGTGTCGTGCCAGTTCTCCCTACTTCCGTTGAATTGTTTTGAAACGACTTTTTGTCTCCTCGTTCCTCCGTTAGTTAGAACTGATATCAGTCACATCATTGCATTCAGTATTCAGGACGGGAAACAGCAATCAGACGGAAAGTTGCAGACCAGCTGCATTTCATCATTCCGCCGGCGCACGATGCAATGTGCATGATTATCCAGTGCAGGCGGTTCGGTTTAGTGACATTTCAAGTGCCCTACTATTGCATGAATAGGCAATTTAGCCTGCCGCATTCCACGGAATCGCTCGACAAACGATCCACTCAAGGCTTGTTTTATGAACTTGCAGAGCCGTACGAGAGCGAAGGACTCCGCCAGGCGTCGCCGTGTACCGTTCGGAGCGCTACCCGCCTGAACCGTGACCCGATGCGACCGCCGGTTCCTATGGTGACCCGTGGCCTATGGCCCCATGCAGCCGCTGGTCCGACTTTGACCCGCGACCCGTGACCTGTAACCCGATGCGACCGCTGGTTTCGATGGTGACCCGTAACCCGTGGCCCGATGCAGCCGCTGGGTCCGACATGACCCGCGACCCGTGACCTGTGACCCGATACGGCCACCGGTTCCGTCAGGTGCATGATCCACCGGTCACGGCGCCACACCGGGTCGGCAACAGCGGCGTCAACGCCTACTACGACAGCGTGCTGGAGCTGGACTGGGCCGTCGGTCGCGTCCTCGATCACCTGGAGGAGCTGGAGCTGCTGGACGACACGATTGTCTACTTCGCCTCCGACTTCAACGACCTTATGTCCTACCGTAAGCCGGAAATATGCATCGCAAAAACCGTGGTCTTTGAGATAGCGTGTCCTGTGATACCCCCTCCCCCCTCTTGTACTAGCTGCGTGCTAATCCATCGGGGCATGCATTACCATGTCAACGAACGGTAGACGTCCGCGATCAACGGCCTTTCTCAAGGACCGGATACCGCTGCAAAGGGCGCTCGTCGGTGCTGACCACGGCCGTCCTGGCTCCCGGGCTTATCACGCTGAGCCGCGCGGAATCCCGTCTCCGCGCCGTCTCCAAACCGCAGAGACTCATCTGGGAACGCGGTGTGCGGCGCAGCTCACGGATCGCTGCACCTCTGCAGCGCCGAAAACGTCCAACATCACTGACGCCCGCGTGCCGGGCATGTTCATGTACCGGGGCCTGATGAAGCCGCACGTGCTGCACCGGCCGACCTCCGTGCTGGACCTGCTGCCTACGGTGGTGGATGTCATCGGCAAAGGCGCTGTGAGGCACCGCCGCAGGAGTGTGGGGAGAGGCGAGAGGGTGGGATGGGAGGGGCGGATGGTACTGAGCTAGCTAAAGACAGAGTAGTTTAAGGAACCGTTCAGCTGTATGGAATTTCATGTGCCGATTGTTGCGTGGCGGCAGTGACATTGGAGCGGAGACAGGACGAGAGATAGAGGCTCAGTTATTTACCTCCTTCATTTCTCAAACCAACGCATCGACCTGACGTCTGTGGACGTGTCAGACAATGTCAAAAGCATGATTGTGTTATCTTAGGGTTCAGATTCCATGTATTTGTTACGTGGCTGTCAAAGGTAGCATATGCTCGGTTGATCAATATCTAAAATGCAAACAGATCATTAACCAGCATTGTGTGCTGGCAATATTATGACTATTTGCTGGCAGTGATAGCTGAATGCTCGATGATATGTCACAATGGCGCTTCGTGCAAGACGTTGATTCGATTGTGACCTCGATTGGTTCATTCGGCTGTCGTTTTTGGCAAGTCATGTGAACGAACGCGGCTAATGCTTCGCAGGAGCTGCTAAGCATGGAACTGGACGGCAGAAGCCTGTTTTTTCCCTATGCTGACGCAGGGGGAGAACAGCCAACGTTACCATTACAGCTACAGAGGAGACGACCTGGATAGCGTAACCATTGTTTCTGAGGACGGTCAGTGTGCAGCCTCCTTGCATGTCAAAGTGCTAATCATGCTACTGACAGAGCAGAGGCTGAGGCAGAGCAAGCGTACATGTAAATAGCCTCCGGTTATACTGCCTCATGCTAATCAAGAGACCTAGCTCAGGACCTAAGTCGTCATGTCAGCTTCAATCACTGCTGCATACCCTTGAGATCGAGCGTGAGTCCTCCCGTCATTATTCTAAATAATGTTTCGACAGTTGTCGCTCGTTTGACAAGTGCTCTTTGCCACGCATTTCTCATTTTTCGGGCACCCATCACACAATAACGGCCACACGAGGCCGCTAGTTACGAAAACAATAGCAAAATGCAGTGCGTTGCAAACGCCGGTATCTTACTACATATGCTTGACGCAATGGTCCATGCCGCAGAGACGGACCCAACTATCTTCAAGCTCTACATCACCAAGGGATGCCAGCTGTGCAAGGAGACCACTTTGCTGTACAACCTAACGGCAGACCCGTACCAAACGGAGGCCATCGGGCCAGAGACACCAACGTGAGTGGCCCAAGGAAGACCCCGCGGACAGGTTTCTCACCGGTCCGGATGTCTTACGCCTCGACGCGTGCCACATTGTGATGCCAGCTGACGTGCATTTTCTACCCGTCAGTGATCACTCCCCAAGCTTGTCACTAAGAGCTGTCTCTCCCTGCTGCCTCCCGTACCTTTTAAGAGCAGGGTGTATGTACGTACGCTAGGTTTCAACTACTCTATCAACCAATCAGCGGCGCCGCGCACATCAGCCCCGCTGACACGGAGTCCCTCCACAGCTTCAACCAGGTGGTGGAGGACATGCGGGGCGAACCTGTTCGCGGTGCCGACCGTGCCGAGCCAACTGGCCGACTTCTGGCGGGTGATGCCGCTGCCGCCGCTCTTCCCCTGGGCTCAGGCGGCCGCGTACAGAGCCGGCGTCGACCCGGCCGGCCCCGCCTACCTCTACTCGTTCCTCGAGGCGGACGTGGTGTTCGCGCAGGAGCCCGGCTCGGACGAGCGCGCGGGCGGCGCGGCGAGCGAGCTCGATCCGTCACTTCCCACGTTCTACCGGCTGGCGCACCGGGAGGTCCCTGTGTAGCCGGCGAGGCGCGAGCGTCTCGAGCGGACCGGAGGGTGGCGGCCTGTGTCGCGCGCGCGGTATGGCGGTCCGTGGCGCGCTTCAGCCGGTGGGATGCAGAGTGAGAAGACGGATCTTACGCTCTGTTTTGTCGTCGGTGAACTAGCTGGCGAATGCAGCTTCAACTTGCAGTGCGGGAGCTGGGCTGTGCAGCACGGTGATGATCACGGTAACATGCACTGCAGCGCCGTTATAGTGGCGTGATGTGTGAAGCGTCCTGCACGCTCCCCCGCGGTGAGGTTCTTTGGACCACAGGCGAACTGCATAGGTGGTAAAGCACGAACGACAGCTAAATAGCTGAAGATGTATACGACTTACACCAGCACTGTCAGCACTATACGCAGATCAAGGCACTTAGCTATGGTTTTGTAAGTTTACAACTCTGAGGATCCAGTGATGAATCACACATAAACTTATCTACTCAGAGCATCTTCTGACAGGTATTTGGTCGAGTTCGATCAGTACACGTTACGGTTTTCGTTGTATGTGCGAACAGTTTTTATCTGTAATCATAACAACCTGTGCAGGAACCGCAATCTTCTGAAGACAACTAACTTTGTTCGCTGGATTGCAATATTTGAACACTGCCTTCGATCCAGGCGAGCTATTACGAGCTGCCGGGTACGACATTTATCATCTGAACCTGTTTCGAATACTTTTGCCCAATCTACGACCATAAGCGCTCGTGCATGAGCACTCGCATCGAAGAAGAAAACACGGATGGCTTTTTTGAATGTATTGTTCGAAGAGCGGGGGTGAATATGCGACCTAAACCGTGGGCTACGTCATCAGGACACCGATGACGGCCTAGTCCGCGGGAAAGTGAGTACTACCGTCTCGCGGACACGCCACGGGACTACGCGGAGGTACTGAGACCTGCTCAGGCCAACAGGTGCCGATCCTCTGACAGGAGGGCGGGGTTACCACAGACACGTGCTGAGACCGGCTCAGGCAGGCACCGCGACAGCGAGCGTCGGCGAAGCAGCGGGCGCGAGCGGCGGGTCCGGGCACGGCCGGCCTGGAGCGCCGGGCGGCGGTGCCGCTCTACAACGCTGCCGGGCCACTCTACCAACGCCTTAAGCCGAACACGAACTGCCTCCTGGGGCGCGCCACACGACGGGGGACTGACCTGCCACGGCACGACTAACACAGAGCTAGAAAACGGTCACCATCAAGCCCTAGGTCAGCGCATGGAAAGGGCCGGACTGAGCGAGGGCGCTCGCCCAACAGCTACCACAGAGAATGTGTATTTACAGTTTCTTAGCGTGGTAATGGCACTCGTTCAAAGCTCACGGGTATTGTTAGCCTGCGTTGGCACAACTCCCGATGCAGCAAACATATAAATTAAAAACCAGCTTTCCCAAGCCTGTGTGAATGTGAGAAGAAGATGGATACATCAACGGCATACAGTTGGGTACAATCAATGACCTTATCTTCATGGCTGGAGGAAAATAAGGGCATCGAGTGGTTTACCCATCGAGATCGACGCGCAGTTCAGGACAGAAAAACAGACGCTGACAGCAATCGGGGTAAAACAGGGTTGTATCAGTAGAATGGAAGACGTAATTCCACCAGGACTAGACGGCACGGTGCTTAAAGTATTTTTGCCCGGACCACTTAGCTCCCGCACCTAGATAATGCAAACAGGGACCGACCGGGACATATTACATGTAGAAGACGCATACTTATGCTTTTAACGGAAAAGCGGATATGTCCCCAGACCGACAGAACTGCTGATATATATGCCGTTCGAGTCCTGATGCAGCGCATATTAACTCCTGCGCCTTCGGTAAGACGGAAAGCAAAATATTTGACCTGGCGGATTAGGCTGCCGCATGGCGTGATATTGGCGCAGGAGAGACTATTTAGACGCGCCTCAGGCTTACCCAGCGTGTTGTGCTAACTGCTCTCGCTGACGGCTCATGCACCTGATTATGCTTACGCACCTTCATCTTGGGTGCAACTGCTATGTTTATGTTAAAGTGACAAAATGAGGTCATGGGGAGCTTATGTTTTACCTGAAAACGCGTGTTAATGGAGTGTGACGTTTTACAGGATAGTATAAGGATGCATAACTCGTTCTTCACTTGTTTAATATATGGAGATAGTTGTGAAACCAGACGAGATACAGGTGTCATTGCCAAGGCCCGGACAAATGCTCTCACCCTTTAACCCAGTGATCCCCTGACACTTGGCTGATGGTTTGAACGGACTATATCCTTGTCACTTGCTCAGCGAAAACAGCTTCAGCTACTTTACCACCACTGCTTTGAGAGCAACGTGATGTCATGTTCTGTTCGTGAAGCAAGTTGTGTACGAATTATTTTCTTATGAGCAAATGAATCCGAAGGTTTGTCAAAATGACGATTTTTCAATCGTCAGCATTCCGGCCTTAACACTAAATTACATCCCACTTAGACCTGGCATGAGCGCTTGCAAAGAGCTTGCTAGTGATATGCATAATTCATTTCTGATCATCACTTGATAAAACGGTCGTCTGCAATCGGGAAAGCTCCACTTATGTGCAGCCAATGGTCCCGGACGGGGTACCAGCGCACAAGCTGCAGCAAGTTCAGAATATCCTCAAGTACTGTCAGCCAATCACCATAGCTTTTACAAGGGCTCTGACAGACGTTCGAGCCTAAATCTTGCAGGCATTATCGTACAGAACGCGTTCCACAATAGAAGCAGAATTATCCCCGTGATAACGTGTAGATTCAACTGCATCCGCTGGTCACAAACTAAGAGGACATCAGGTGTTTTGGGAAAATTCGAACATTCTGCGCGCATGGAGCAGCGCAGGTAATGAAAAACGTTCATCGCATTAGAGTGGCAACAAGCTTTTATGACGTTTGCCAGCAATCGATACAGTAATATCTTGTACTAGAATAAATGAATGGGACACCTTTCTGGGACAAAGCTGGAATATTATTTTACGTCCTCAATAGCATGAGCATTTGCGCCATGATCTCAATTTATAATTTTGTAGAAAACATCTTAATTCTTAACATCTTATTTCAACAACAAACATCTTAACTGCTTAAAACATCTTAATTCATGAATGTTCCCAAGCTGCCCCACGAGCACGAGCTCAAAGGTTTCAGCCATCCAAAGCATAGCCCTCCTTGCCGCAGGCACGTGCTTCGTCAGTCCGAGCAAATCACGTCAATGATAAATTCACAACACAAGCCGAGTTTTCGCGCATGATGCGTATGGGAAACGCTCGCGAGGTACATGAACAGTATGAGGTCAGCAGACGACAGGTGTCAGCTTATGCTCCACTTGAGAGGGTCCATACTGCACGCAGGCGGCGTACTAAATGTCGCGAATGAGTCTACTTCACTACCAAGCTGAAAATACACAGTCAACCACAGTTACCAACAGCATTACCAACACCTTCAGAAAATGGAAGACCAACCGTGAAAACCCACTGGAAGACGCGTTGCAAGAAGAACTAGCAAGCACCACTACTCGCACGAGCTTAAGCGGTCCTCTCTATCGCACCTACTTACGCAGACACCCAACCCACGTCGGGTATGTCATGCTATCAAAACTACCCAGCTGTAAACGGCTTTCAAAAGGTCACCGATTGAACCAACACAGCGATACAGTCCAGAAAGCAGACCTCTTGTGTGCGTTTCGCACTGGAAGACTGGCGAACCCGTGCAGACGGGATTCCAGGAAGACAGGGTTGCTCCGCTGCGCATCGCAGCGGCGAGGCGGTGAACTGCAGCTGCTCAGATCGACCGCCAGGGCGACAACCGCGGACGATATCGACCGCCTGACGTCTGGCGGTCTTTTTCACATCAAAGCGAAATGGCTGGTGATCGTGCTTTTAGAGCATCGAGTCAAACTTGCCGACGTTTTTGTTGGTCACGTTGCCAATTTCGGGGCGGCAAATCGTTTTCAGTCGCTGAAATAACGTTTGACGTTATTAAGAAGGACCCCCATTTTCGACATTGTTGGGAACAATAGCCAGCCAGCAATATAACAGAAAGGCCAAGTCAAAGAACACATGAAGATCTTGTTGTTGGAAAAATATTGACAGTACAGTCTGAGGATTCCTCTTGACGATATTCCAAGCTCAGCTTTTGGGCGATTTGGCCCTCGCTGAAGTAACCAGTGCCGTCGTTGAATAAAATTAGATTCCGTCAACCTTGTTCAAAGCCTCCTGGATGAGGTTTTCCCGCACTTAAAAAGTCAATCTAAGGGCCTGATGTTTTAAGAAAAGCAAAAACACCCTTATATTGCAGTGTGACCAAGCTTTTCGGGTCAGCAAAAGAATACGTTAGGAGGAAGAAAAAACAAGGACTGAAAAGTTGACAAAAGCTACACATTTTCAACTTTATGTTTTCCAAAGTCGCTCGTCACTTTACCTGGAAAGCTATACCAGAACGTCAAAACAGGTGTACCACATTTTTCCCTACCATTAGCCAGCCTCTGATCGGCCAACAAAAGTCTCACCTCAGTGAAGGAGCCCTCTGCCTTCAAGAACGAGTAGATGAAGAACGTAGGTGGGCAGAGCATAGATGACAGGCCCAGCATGATGCCAATCAGGTGCGCCCACCAAGGGTACTCATAGTTGACGTACTTGACGGGCGTGAAGTTGGCTACGTTGAACACGAATACGCCCTGTTGATGAATGGGGAGGTTAACCGAACACCAGAAATAAGGTGCGAAACTGATGAAAGATGTGTCACAACCTTACAGGCGACACCGTGGTTTGATTGGTGACATATGGTCTGAGGTCAACGACGGGCACCATGAGCCTCTTGTGAGTCAGTTCACTGCGTGTTGGATGCTGTCCGGGAGCTGAATGTCTGGAAAATAAATGTGCTTGTCGCGCTAAATAGCAACACGCCTCCAACCGCCATCACACCGACAAATATCGGGTATTAGGGCTACGAGCGACAGAAGAAAGCACCGCGTCTCGAAACTGAATGCAACAAGTGGTTCGCGTTCATATTTATGATGCCTGCTCTACATCGTTACATCACAAGAGTGCTTGGACGGCATATAATACGATTCTGATGAGAGAGAGAGAGAGAGAGAGAGAGAGAGAGAGAGAGAGAGAGAGAGAGAGAGAGAGAGAGAGAGAGAGAGAGAGAGAGAGGGAGAGAGAGAGAGAGAGAGAGAGGGAGAGAGAGAGAGAGAGAGATAGCTCTCTTCTCTCTCTCTCGCATCGCTCTCTCTCTCTCTCTCTCTCTCTCTCTCCTCTCTCTCTCTATCCTCTCTCTCTCTCTCTCCCTCTCGCTCTCTCTCTCTCTCTCTCTCTCTCTCGCTCTCTCTATCGCTCTCTCTCCTCTCTCTCCTCTCTCTCTCTCTCTCTCTCTCTTCTCTCTCTCTCTCTCTCTCTCTCTCTCTTCCTCTCTCTCTCTCTCCTCCTCTCTCTCTCCTCCTCCTCTCTCTCTCTCTCTCTCTCTCTCTCTCCTCTCTCTCTCTCTCGCTCTCTCTCTCTCTCTCTCTCTGCTCTCTCCTCCTCTCTCTCTCTCTCTCTCTCTCTCGCTCTCTAGAGAGGAGAGAGAGAGAGAGAGAGAGAGAGAGTGCACACCCTGCTTACCAGCGTGATGGCGGGGCACACCACCGTCCAGCAGAGTTTGAACCAGAGGAACGGATAGTACCCGACCATCTCCTTGATGGCGTCGAAGTAGCGGTTGACGCCGAAGCCCCAGCCGATGGCGATGCACTCGAAGAAGATGAGCGTGAGCAGCGCTAGCCCGGAGGCAGCGTAGTCCTCGAAGATGACCAGCACGTACATGCCGCCCTGAGGGAAGCACGCACGTGTCCTGGTGACAGCTGCGCGCCGCTACGGTCCAAGGCCGCCGGATGTGGGCCGGCATGCTCTCACAAATCCGGTGCGATTGTTAGGACAGCGGTGTGATAAAAGTCGATCGGATCGCATTTTGTTCAAAACAGTTGTAGTAAAACAGATTTCTTTTGGAAGTAATTTAACAAACATGAACAAACTGTTTATCTGTCGAAGCAAGCATCCCCAACTTGGGGCACAGCACCCCGTGTGACGCTCGTCTATTGTGTGTAACGAACTGACTACTTGATGGACGACGCAGCTTTTCATACGTCGTTGTGTTCAAAACTGCCGGTTTGGTCGTAAAGATTACGAACATCTAGATCTTCTCTCACTTCCTCTTCTATCATATTCCGTCCGTCCGTCCGTCCCGGAGGCTCAGTTGGTTAGAGCGCCTGCCTTCCGATCCACCCACCCGTGACGGGGTGGGTTCGAGTCGCTTTAGGGCGCTCGCTATTTGCCCTTGACACGTATGGCCTGCGGCCGGTGGCAGCGGTCGCGCTAAAGGTCGGCTGACTTCAGAGGGCAGGACGGACCGTACCGAGCGTTGCGGCACGTTAAGCTTTCGCCACCAAATTCTGCCGTTGATATGGAATTGCGCGATCGCATGGTAGGGGTCAGGGCTCACACAACAAGCGCTGCTTAGCGTGAGCTCTGATTCCGGAAATCCACCAATTTAAAGGGTTCGGACCAAATCTTTAAAAAAATATTTCATTTCGTCCACGTCTTACTTGCTGTATTGATCAGGACAGCGGGATAAACAACATTACTGAACTTTTCCTGGCGAATTGTGGGTAACACGACGGATACCTGGCATACCATGCAGAGGTTATCATATGGCACAAACTTCTATTGATCAAAATTAGCACGGTCTCGAGCGGGGATCACTTTGATTACCTTATCGCTCTCCCGAAATAATTTTGAGTGGTGTGGCGCAGCGGTACCAAACTTTGAGTGCTTCTAGACAATTGCATAGCTGATATTGTGGCGTAAACAATGCAGTTTTTTTGGTCACAGCCCTGTAGCGGTCATCTAGACCACCTTCATCAGTAAGGTCAGTTCTTAGGCCAGCTTTTAAGTTATTGCGACAGCGGCTTTACACTAAGCCATGCAACTTAAGCATGGCTCCTCAGACAATCGAGCCATTCAGATTACAAGTGTAACTAATTCCCTAAACTTAAGCTTATTATGGAGATCAGACTTCCGTCAAAATCGAACAGCTTTTTGACTCAGACATATTTATGAGGCAGTTTCGACGCTTATCACGGATTCATTGGTCAAAGAGGCGATGCTGGATGAGTTATGTTCCCTTTAAGGACAGGAAAAGTCACTGAAATGAAATGACCTTGATCAACCTTCCGATCCGAAGAACTTGCTGCCTACGGTGGTTCTTGACTCTGACCTAAATTCAAGTACCAGTCTGAGTCGGAAATTTTGCGTTGCTTTGTATTTTTACTAGTCAGAATAGGCTATTTACTTAATGCAACCCTCACTGACCTTTCGCTTGGAAAAGCCGTTTTGGTAAAACTTGGTTACGTAACAAGGTCTGAGTGAACTTTCAACGCTAGTTTTATGTTTGACCATTTTTGACCTTAGCTAATGCAAGAGTCACGAACTTGATATGTGCAAATGTCACACAAACAGGCTCACGTAAAATTTTACCTACTCTGTGAATTTTGTGTCTCTAGCTCTCTAGCTTTTTGATAGCTGAGTGAGTCAAAATGACGTCAACTCAGTTGAGTCTTATTTTATACGAAGGGCATGGAAAGCGTTCAAAATTACGACAGTTGGAATGGAACCATAAACTCCGCGGGACGAAAATATAGGCCATCCATTCCTCAAAGTTCAGTTCAAAAGGAAATATTTGTCATGCTGGCCACAAGTAAGCAGGTGCCGTTTGCTTCAGATCGTTTGTTTAAACAGGAGAGTTCCAGAGCAAGTTGAGAGGGCAGTCACAGGGTCAAGGGAGGCTAGAATTGTTTTCGCTGACCGATTGTGAACTGTGAAAAGTGTGCAAGGTATAAAGTCTTCCGTCATCTTAACATACTTCAATCGTTGACCATATGTTTCAAGGCAGTGATTCGAGAGGTTAGGCATGCATATATATATAGCTACCGTAACGCCCACAGCCCCATGTCATTGGTTAACAGTGAGTTGAATATACATCTGTGCATGCTCAAATAAGCATAAGGCCCTTATCGTTGAACTATGGCGAAATGGTAACTGTGCAACAAGTCTTTGATTGATTTATGTCAACACATTGAACCCAGCCTTAGTTGATCAGATGGGTACGTACCTCTGTGACCATGGATATTCCGATGAGGAAGGATAGAAAGCAGTAAATGGCGATGAACACTTCCTTCCTTTTGGGACGCCGCAGAATGTGTGGCACCTCGTCCACAACGGCCGTGATGAAGCCCTCCATCGTGCAGAACTGCCAGTCATGCAGACAGATCGACTGTCATCTCCGGCAGCCGTCATACTCCGCAGCCCCCTCCCCCCCCCCCCCCCGAACACTGCTCCAAGCCATGTAGTGCCAAAAGTAACTTACTGCGCTTAACAACGGTCTTTAAGTCAGAGATAACCGTGGTGTTCAAACAGGTACACACCACAGTATTTCGCGACAATAACATGACAGTGGGCAAAAGACCCCTCCCGCTTTTACAAGCACACCTGTAGACCTGATGCCAAAGGCGGTCGTCATCAGACGGCTGCCACACGGCACCGGCATCCGACTGAACCTGACCCGACCCGAGCCCGGTCATCGACCTTCTCGCCAGCCCGGCCCGCTTACCTGAGAGTCCAGGCCGAGCATGAGCACCATCAGGAAGAACATGGCCGACCAGAGCGGACTGATGGGCAGCTGGAGGATGGCCGACGGGTACACGAGGAAGAGCAGGCCGGGGCCTGGCCGCACGGGGCAGCGGTCAGCCGACGCGCCAGACGCCGGCGGCCGCTCGCGGGACACCAGCGCGCCACACATCGCACGCTGGCGGGATACCAGCGCACCACACACCGCACGCTGGCGGAATACCAGCGTGCCACACACCGCACGCTGGCGGAATACCAGCGTGCCACACATCGCACGCTGGCGGAATACCAGCGTGCCACACATCGCACGCTGGCGGAATACCAGCATGCCACACATCGCACGCTGGCGGAATACCAGCGCGCCACACACCGCACGCTGGCGGAATACCAGCATGCCACACATCGCACGCTGGCGGAATACCAGCATACCATACATCGCACGCTGGCGGAATACCAGCGCACCACACACCGCACGCTGGCGGAATACCAGCGTGCCACACATCGCACGCTGGCGGAATGCCAGCGCGCCACACACCACGCGTTCGCGGGACACCAGCGCATCACACGCCGCACGAGCGGTGACACTAGTGGCGGTCTCAAAGGCAGGGCCATGACGCCACGCATCGCTTCTTATTCCGCGGGGGCGGCTGCTGCCGCTCTTATAATACTCGCTTATAAAATAACTGACCTTAGTTTCAACGATAGGTGTCACGTGCGCTCAACTGTGCTGTTTTGGCAATCGCATTCCTTCAAAAATCCAAAATATTTTCCGTATAATCATTTGCCATAAAAGCTTCAATGGGTGAAGGTCGCTTTGTTAGATCAGTTTTTCATTATCCTTATCAATCTGTGCGCCGAACGCCAGGTTCCTGATTTGTCGCTTACCAGCTGCTGCCACCTCCTCCACAGGCTTTCCCTGTATGGTCGCCATGTAGCCTATCACTGAGAAGATCACAAAGCCGGCGAATATGGAGGTGCACGAATTGATGCTGCATATCATCATGGCGTCCCTGCAAGGGAATGTAGTGATTAGATGAAGCCGGCAAAACGTCCTTTAGCAGTCGGTGCCGACCAGTGCAACATGGCCTTCCACCGACTCATCGATGGTTCAGACGTTGTGAATTAGCTTCTCTTGCGACAAGTACAAGCGGGATGACGGCTGTGAACTGGGTGAACATAGGCATTGTTCTTACGGAAAGCTTTGTAACGTGATAAACATATTGTCCCGGAAGCCTTGTTGTGTCTATGAATCGCAGCGCTTTGAGTTGAGCTGAGGCGCTTTCGCAACTGGACTTTCTCGCGCCAGACCTCGTATCAAGCTGCACACCAACCTGTGCACGTTGTTGTTGAACTTGTTATAACTCCCGAGCGCGATCAAGGAGCCCAGAGCCAGACCGTACGAGAAGAACACCTGCGTGGCGGCGTCGGTCCACACCTGGAACGGCAGCCGCTGCACGTCACCCGGGCCGGGTGGTCGCGACCGCGCGCAGCTGGCGCAGCAACGCTGCACTCCGACTCATCCGAGGCACGCGACCAGCTCCCGCCAGGCGCCACGCGGATCACGCTGGAACGTGTGCCGGCAGGACCGGGCTTATGCTACGAAAGGGGGCGTGCCAGCGTGGTTCGAGACCGGGGCCGAGAGCACGGTCTCTGTTGTGTTTCAGCTGGGCCGTGCCAGATACCTGCCTTACCTTGATTTCGGAGAGCCTGCTGATGTCCGGCAGGATGTAGAACTTGATGCCCTCGATGGCGCCGGGCAGGGTCACTCCTCGTATCAGAAGTATGAACATCAAAACGTACGGGAACAGCGATGTAAAGTACACTACCTGAGGAACAAAGCGAAGATCATAAAAACAAAGCACAGGCATCATGTCTATCGTCAGGTTATGCACCTAACATTTCACGGTGAATGTGGCCCATATCGGCGGCCCGGAAGGAGCCATGTGATGGGCATCAACAGTCAAGCGGTGAGTCATCGCCTTCATCCACCTCGATCGGGAGCGTCAGATCCGCGGCAAAATTCCCTTCGCTGAGTGTTGTGGTATCTGCTGTACCTTGCCGGTGTACTTGACGCCTTTCCAGATGCAGAAGTAGCAGAAGACCCAGGCGAGGGCGAGGGTGCCGACCAGCTCCCAGCGAATCTCACCCACGTCGTCAATGCCCTTCGATATGCTGAGCGCTCGAATCCTGCGAGATGTGGCCTGTGTTATAACCAGGTCTGCCCGGCCCCATGCTGACAGCTGTAGAGCGCAGCGGGACAAGGACTCAAGGCAAGCCGGTGAAAACTCGCTACGTATTTCGTAATTTGTTAAGTGCATTTTTTAGGAACATTGTTCGCATAGATAAAACAGTAGTAATAGTCTTATTCTTCGGAGAAAAGCCAGGAGAATGGAGATTTAAGTACGTTGATATTTCGGCCGCATGCCTTTATCAAAACAATATCAATGTTAAAACAACTTCAATTTCTAAAAACAGTTCCCACGAATGAGGATGACGAAACTGTTGAATGGTTACGCAAAGTTGACGTCATATTATCTTAGGTAAAAGGGGTTTTGAAAATTTAAAGTAGCCAGTGTCAGGTCCCGTTGCCTCCGTCCATAGAAAATGTCACTGGTCTAATAAAAAGGGAACGATGTAGATATGTTTGCAATGCCAAGGAAAGTACACTGCAGGAAAAGGTACAGTTAAACAGATCGTCGGCTTGCCATTAGACAGGACAGCTCCGTCAGCCCACCGCAAAAGGCGGCCGGAAACAAGTAAAAACCCACGCCAGCCACTTAGCCGAGTCTGGCAGCCCACATCAGCAAATAAGCATCATCCCACAGCCCAGCTGTATGCGACGCGACCAGAGGTCCCAGCGCGAGACTCACTCCCAGAACTCGCGGACCGGGTCGGTGATGTCCGCCTCAGGGATGGCGTTGGTGCCGATCATGCAGTACGAGGCGTTGGCGGTGCTGTTGAGCTGCTCGCTCCAGCAGTCCAGGTCCTTGCGCGTGTAGGGGCTGGCGCAGGTGGGCGCGTTCCACCAGTTGTTGCAGTCGCCCCACGGCAGCGCTGCGGGGGGGGGGGGCGGTCAGCAGAACCGGACGGGCGGTGCAACGCCGCGGGCGGCGACAGCGCAGCCGGAATTGCAGCCGGCCCGCCGACATTGCAGCGTTTGCTAGCGGGGCGGATATGAGGACAGCTGAGATATGGCTGACGCACGGCCCGTTTAAGGTCGCTGATGACGCCTGATAGCCGTCACGCGGGAAGGCTCTGGCTCTTCTCGTCAGGCCCGTCTCGCTCAGGATGATCGAACGGGCCTGCTAGCTACAGGCTTAAGGACGCTGCATGCGCGGCGAGACGTTCGAGGCGAATGGAAGACAACTGGACCTGTATTGGCCTACCGCAAACCAAAATAACTTCCAATGAGCGCAATTAGGAGAGCATCCAAACCAGGTCGTTGCTCAGCGTGTCTTCTTAAAACGCATTTTGTAACATCCTCCACACGTGATCCTTCAAAGATCATTTTACACCTATACGGACATCCTACGGTTATACTAGCGGTGCGGCCTCTTCGTCTTCGCCGTGCCTTACCGGCTCTGAAGGAGTTGAAAAAGTAAAAGAGTGCCCACGCCATGACGACGATGTAGTAGCTGTCCAGCCAGATGCACTGCATCACGGCTCCATAGCCGACACCTGGGGAGTGCAGAGGAGCGCTGTCAGAGCCAACCGAGGCCGCGGAATCGGTGTCGCGGGAAGTATTGAAGGGATTCCAAATCATGCGACCTTATGAACAGAGCTATGTTGTGGATGTCTCCACGTCATTGGTCCAACATTTGAGCGTTCGCTACACTGAATCAGCCAATCAATACCATGTATCACGTGTGGCACATACATCAATAATATTTCATGTCAAAATAAGAACGGCGCTATTCGATTGACATTTCAAGTATGGCTTTTACTGTGCAGCATGGCAAACCTCTACGCCTTGCTCAAACTGTGAGGACTGCTGGTCTTGGGCTGCGATGTTATTTGCTTAACATTGCCTTCATAACCGTCTTGCTCTTACTGTGCATTATACAGTACGGGTAATACGGAAAGCCAAAGAAATCATAACTGGATGAGCACTTGTATTTAAAATTCACATACAATCTCAGTCTAAAACCGGACCTCCAGATTAGACAAACCAAGCGCTGAAAGTGGTAAGCTAAAAATAAAATCAAGTTTATTGGACATTTGGCCCAAGCAACGTCCCCATCGACGAAATAACTTCTATTGTTTGGGCTGACTTCTTTCAGTGTGATCAGTCACAGCAAACATTGTTAGCAGGCCAACCTATTGTCGTTAGGTTGACGCAAAATCAGACGCGGTGTGGACCATTTACAAAAAAGTTCTTAAGCAAGTGATGTGGATAAAATGCCTCGAAAAATTCCTGCGTTAAGATGATCGTCTGAATGCCTCACTCGTCCACGCGATGACTTGTATCTACGCTAAATGCGCAAAACACCCGCTTACCCCTAATTGCTTGCGATTGCTCCTTTGATACACAGACAGCGTTTCATCTTGCATGCCCGCAACGCTGGGCCTCGCAGAGAATGCTGCAGCCGTCAGCCATGAATCGGGTTCCCGCCCGCCCCGTTTGGGAACCTCGTCTGAGCACCACAGCTGAAGGCCCGTCTTGCTCACGGGAAAAATTAAGAAGACATACCCGGGTATAGCCGGTGCCTTTCGCATGCCTGGTGTTGGTCATGTCTTCCTTTACCCTCTGCCCACACCCGGCATTTCTGTTTCAGCCCAAGCCTTAAGCCCTCCCACAGTCTCAAGCACACCTCATGACTGCCACCGATTAATCTCTGTGTTCACCGCCGACAGGACCTGGCGCGCGCGCGTGCGCTGCAACGCCTGCGTGTGTGTCGGCGGCAGCCTGCGCGTGTGCCAGCGCGGCGGGTGCGGGGATGATCGAGTATGTCGGCGACGGCGCGGCAGCCGCCGCCGAGGCCCATTCGTTACCATAATCCGAGCCTCCGGATCGCCGTCAACGACAGCTGGCGCGACCGAGGCGAACCCAGCCCAACGACCGCGACGGTGAGGTCTGAGTCGGTACCGTGACGGGGCTGAGAACGCTGAGCTGCGCTCGTCAAGTTCGTCTCTTCCCTGTTGAGCTCAGCCCAGCCTAGGCCGGCTTTACTTGAATGAAATCGGTTCTGCATATTTTAGCGGGTTTGACTGGCCAGATGAGGCTTACTTCAGCTCCTCTCATATCCTTTCAGATCGGCTGAAGTCGGCTCAGCCCAGCTCAGCACGGTTTGGCAACGCTCAGCTTAACTTAAAGCGACATGGTTCGGGGTGAGCACAGGCTATTTTAGCTCTACATGTCTTGACACTTCCATGTGGTTAATCCGATTTTTGCGTAGTGCAAATTTCCACCTCTTCGTGCTTGCTCAGTTCGAGTGAGATGTTTCCCAGCGATTGCCAACAACGGAGTGCGCTTGCACGAAGAAGCGTGTCGCATGGTATGAATAACACATAACGGCATTCTGTCTACTTCCGCGCTGCGGATGACTTGGTGATCCTGTTTGGCAACCATGCCAGTCTGAACGTGTCGTTTATCCGAGCGCTTTGCTGTTTCAG
>NW_023596921.1:22004744-22107935 GCF_011947565.3 Pollicipes pollicipes
AGGACGGGCACTGCGGGGAATCGAACCCCGTACCTCTGGTTTCCCAGACGTGCAGTAGCTATCGCGGACGCGTTAACCACTACACTACCGGCACCCCTCCTGCCGCTCCCGATCTCTTAAAATAGCGCGGCGGTATGTCTCAAGAGCATGGGGAGTGTGTACAATGATTTATCTAGATGAGATACCCGTGGTTGGGCTGTGTTGCGAGGTAGCGGCCTTTGCGTGCTGCACAAGTTGACAGGTGCCCGAGCAGATCAACAGCGGGCTGAGTAAATTCTTAGGAGAAATTACAGTATATTACCGCCGGTGTGGGTGCGGACACGGGTCAGACGTCCTCGAAATACGGGGCGGATGAAATGTTACACATTGTTACTGTTCGCGCAGCTTCTAGTCGCAACGAGCTCCATTCACCCTACGTTTGCCATTATCAGCGGAAAAGAAGAAGGCTGTGTGTAAACACTCCAAAAACTCCTTCAGGGTTTGGAGCTAAAGCCACAGCCGGCAATAAAAACGGGTGCAGTACGGGGATCGGACGAATTAGGCGCAGGCAACCCAACACTGAGGGTCTCTGTCGTGAAGTACGTCGGTGACTGAACCGTTTGTGTTCTGCTTCGTTGCATTTGTTTACAGAGGTTGGTCTGTATGACTTCGAAAAAAACCGCCTTTCGCTCAGACAAGGCTCTCGAAGTTTGTCATATCCAGGGGCGTAAGCACATAGTGGCCGCCGGGGCACGCCCTCGTCCCTCAGAACATTTGTTTCATGACTTGATATGTACACAAAACATATGTTTACTCTGAATGATGATGAAAATATGAAGTGATGAATAAAAATAGAGTAGACACGTAAAAGCATAACGAGCAGAGGACAGTGTTTTGCTCTCGTCTTCCGTCACGTAATAAATTTCGCGCGTGCACAGCGCACTTAACGAAGTTTTCAGAGCTCCCCCGTCACGTGATCGAGCGCACGGCCTTGATCTTACGATATTATATGATAAAATATTAATGCTTCATGTGCGTGACAGGTATTGCCAGACTGATTGAATACTGACGCATAAAGCACAAACAAGGTCCGCCTATGCCAAAGTGTATGTGCTATGGATGGTTACAAAACCTGAACGTTAAACGAAAACGATCGACCTGGCCTTAGCTGGCGTATCGCATCATGTGCGGTTTGAAGAACGTGTAAGAAATTGCATGCTGTGTGTAGAAACATTTTCTGTCCATACAGTCATGTACACCATATACATGGAACTTGGTCATATACCGTACACTATTTATCGTGGTAGCCGGCAGGCCTACTGGGAGAATCATTTTTAACTGCTTGAAGTGGCGCTAAACGACTCTTGGGCAGCAAAGGCATGAACGCTGCAATATTTATTTTCAAATCGGAAGCTCCACGAAACCTTGCATTTCCACACTCGGGCAATACAGTACGATCTGAGCCGACATACGCGATGCGCATTCATTATACACATCAGAAAACAGATGATTGGTTGATTGTCGGATTATTAGTATTTGGTATTCCTTCGCCTTAATTCTGTTTTCGACGATATCTCTCCCAGCCAGCAATGGTTATCTCAGAGCTGTCGGCGGCCCCGTAGTTTCGCAACATGAGTTGCGAGGAGAGGCTGAGCAGTGAAAATGCCTCAATCTTCACCCCAAAATACGCCAACAAACGGGGTTCTCCTGGGATCTGACACGCTTTTTTCTCAAAGTTAGGTGAGCTGGAGCCCAAATTACAGGGCTGGCGATCTCCAACTGAATGGGGAAAATCATACAATACAGTACGATCAAACTACACCCATGACTGTGGATTACGTAGACAGGAAATAAATGGGCTGCGGTGGTCGTGTGACGCATCCCCCGGCAAACCTCACCCTGCACAGAGCCCCTCCTCTGGGGTTGTGATGACGCCCGGCCGTTCTGCCGGAGCGACCGTAGGACTGGCTAATGGCTGACGGCTACAACATTGTCAGTGAGGCAAGTCGCTGCGAGAGCTTTGGATACAGCAGTAAATATAAACAAAAACATTGCTAGTGTTTTACAGGACAGCAGGGTTTTCTTGAAGAAATTGCTGTGGATAGAAGAGGTCGTACACGAACCATGCTATGCATTTGCCGCAATAGCAGTTCCCTAGAGCCAAATAAGTCCTGGGCAGAATCGCATAAAAACAAAAGGAGCCTCTGAGATCTGTAGAGCACAGCTCAAAATAGATTATACGTTCAAGAAGATTATTTGGCAAACTATGAGTTAATCTCATAAACTAGTAGATCCCTCACCACACTACGGAAATATTTAGGATTGTGAAAGATCATTGGGTGTCTCATCCAAAAAGTCCAATGGCTCACGGATCCCAAAATTTCGGGGGTCCAAAATGTATGGCAAAACTTCCCCTACGGCATGTCGGACTCAAGACACAATATCGCTTCATTCCGAGTCCCGAACACAGTCTGAAACCAGGAGTCCGGAACTCACCCTGAGAGACAGCACCCACGGTACACATCCGGGTAATAATCCCACCCACGGTACACATCCGGGTAATAATCCACTCTAAACAACCAGGAGTCCAGGACCCACCCCGAGTGACGCAGTACGTACGGCACACATCCGGGTAATAATCCCACCCTAAACAACCAGGAGTTCAGGGCCCACCCTGAGTGACGTAGTACGCACGGCACACATCCGGGTAATAATCTCACTCTAAACAACCAGGAGTCCAGGGCCCACCATTAGTGACATAGCACACACGGTTCACATCCGGGTAATAATCCCACCCACGGCACACATCCGGGTAATAATCCCACCCCAGACGGACCTGCGTGCTGGGCGTCTGCGGAGTGCCATTGGCGCTGTTCAGGCTGTTGACGCAAGGGCCGGTGTCCAGCGCCAGCTTGTGCTGGCTGCGGTCGGCGGCCATCTTGCTGCCCTGGGCGGTGTTAGCCGCTGCACGGCCTACGACCGGCGCTCATGTCCGACCAACAGCGGCCTTCTGAAACAGGAGTCTTGCTGGAGAACGTGGAGCATCACACATGGCACACTGAAGCCCGAAACCATGAGACACGTGCTCATGTGAAACACAGCGTCCTGAAACAGGAGTCTTGCTGGAGAACGTGGAACGTCACACATGGCACACTGAAACCCGAAACCATGAGACACGTGCTCATGTGAAACACGGCCTCCTGAAACATGAACCCATGAAACACGAATACCTCCCAATATGCATGAAGATGTGTAACCTACAAAAATTTCAGATGGGCGAATAAACGGCTACAAATGCATGAATGAATAAACAAAATACATAATTCAAAGCCGCATAATTTGCGATCTTATTCAACATTTTGCTTTTGTGGTCGGCGTTCACAGATCATGGTAAGCTGACAAGAGAAAGATTAGCGTCATTGGGATACCCTTAGAAGTACAGCCACGCGCCACACAGCCACAACCACGCAAAGCCACAGTCAGGCGCCTTACAACCACAGCCACGCAACGCCACAGTCAGGCGCCATACAGCCACAGCCACGCTACGCCACAACCACGTGCCGCACGCGTGTATGCATTCTTTGCAGGGCGGGGTTCGGAGAACCCAGACCGTCTTCTTGTGGCCCATAGATCAGGTCTGTTAAACATAGATAAAACACCTGGGTCTAGTTGTTGAAAAGAATTCATGGTTTTGGCTTTAAACCAACTTCCTATGGAGGCAGAACATATCGTGCGTTCGTGAAAAGTGAAGAATGAGATGAATTGCAAAATAAATAGTAATGCTAATAGATAAAATGATCGCTCCCCATCACAACTACCATTTAATTTAAATGAACGTCCTAAGCTGAATCCAAAGACATCACCAGCTCCCTACTCTGAAACTCTATTCTTATGTGTTTTTGAGCCGTTTGCTACAGACACGAATCAGCGAGCTTCTCTGGCCACTCAGTATCATGCCCAGGCTAAGTATGGGCACATTAAGATTGAAGGTTTAACACGCACCCGGGTGGCCGGTTGAACACCCTTCCCTCGGGTGGGGGTCAATTTGACTCCACTGAGATCTAAAAGATAGAGATCTAAAAAACTAAGATAGCTAGACACATCAAATTCACATAGTAGATTAACTTTTACGTGAACTCACTTTGGCCGAAATTTGAAGTTCTAGGTAATACCCTTGGGTCAAATGAGGTCAATCAAGGTCAAACTGCAGATTGATATCTCAAGTGACCCCAGACCTCCGTGTGCAACCACCGTGGAGCTAGGTATTTGTCCTAAGCAAATTGTCAGTGAGGCAGCAGCGGCACTGCCCTATTTTTACCTCGCGATTCGTTGCAGATAACAGTGCAGACGACAAAAGGGAGGCAATTGTATTTTTAATCACGGCTGATTTCAGGTTTTCATAACATA
Organism: Pollicipes pollicipes; assembly: GCF_011947565.3. Lineage (NCBI taxonomy): Eukaryota > Metazoa > Arthropoda > Thecostraca > Pollicipedomorpha > Pollicipedidae > Pollicipes > Pollicipes pollicipes. The sequence goes on from NW_023596921.1 coordinate 22,009,131, forward strand.
CCATGCACCGGCTGTCTTACTCTCCTGAGATGAAATACGGCGCTTTTTCAGAGGCGGGTTTGCATTGTGATACATCAGCACAGAACTGGGCACAAACTGTGGGAAGACATCGAAACACGGACCGACCAAAAATGCTGAGGCCAACACATCGCTTTGCTAGCGGATATAATGTTGCATCCATTATGATTATGAGCAAAGTATCGATTGTGACTGCGATAACAATGCTTCTCTAGAACGGAGACGAATTATGAACCGCGCCAGTTCCCCACTACTACCCCAGAACATTCGTATTCTCTCATGTATCTTGTTATGTAATTCACACGGACTAAGCGGGACCCAAAACGGTCCCGCTTAGTCCGTGTACCTCCGTGTGCAACCGCCGTGGTCCCGGTGCCGCAGCATGCTATGGACGCACGTGATCACCTTCCAGTGCCGCTGTGCCAGCGCCACCCTATCGGGACGGCTCGGCCCGCCGGCCGCCCGACGCTGGCTCAGTTGTTTCCGCCGCACGGCTCCACCATGTTGCCTGCTGCGCCGGGACCACCGGCCGCCCGACGCTGGCTCAGTTGTTTCCGCCGCACGGCTCCACCATGTTACCTGCTGTGCCGGGACCGCCGGCCGCCCGACGCTGGCTCAGTTGTTTCCGCCGCATGGCCCCACCATGTTACCTGCTGCGCCGGGACAGCCGCCGGACGACGGCACACTACTCTACCTACTGACCTCCCTCAGCGCCACCAGCAAACTACTGTTCGGCTACGACCTAGGCGTGGTGTCGGGCGCCATGCTGTTGGTGCGCCGCCATTTCCAGCTGACCGACTTCTGGCACAAGTGGTGTCGGCGGCGTTCGGCGGGCCGCGCTGCTGGACGGCCAGCTGGCCGACCGGTTCGATCGCAAGCCGGTTGTGCCGCTTGGTGATCGGCCTCACCCTCGGACTCTCCAGCATGACCGTGCCCATCTGCGTACCTGAGTCGGCGCCGGCCGCCTCGCGCGGACTGCTCGGCACCCTGACGGAGGCAGCCATCACGTTCGGTGGCCTGGTGGCCTCGCTCACGTGTGGAGCGCTCTCGGGCGCGCCCGCGGGCTGGCGCTGGTTGCTCGGTCCAGCCGCGCTGCCGGCCGCCCTGCAGCTGGTCGGGTTCGCCTTCATGTCACAGACGCCGCGCCTCCTGATCAGCCGAGGCCGGGACGCGCAAGCGCATGACGTGCGGCACCGGATCCGCGGCGGCGGGAAGCACGTGCAGGACGAGCACGAGGCGATCAAGGCCGACCTCGACGCGCAGGAGCAGGTTCACCGGGCGAGGGTGGCGACCGGCGACAGCCGCTCTGTCCTCAGCTAGGTGCTGCGCGACCCGACCACGCGGCGCCGTGCTCACCGGTTGCTCCTGCAGTTGTTCCAGCAGGTGTCGGGCGTCAACACGGTCATCTACTACAGTGCCAACATCACCACACTGGCCGGCGTGCGAGATATGGTCACAGGCCATCTGGCTCTCTTCCATGACCATCTTGCCGAGCGTGCTAGCTAAGTCGGTGAGCCTGACGCTGGTGGACCTCGCCAGCCGCCGACCGATCCTGCTGCGGAGCACGCTCGGCTCGGCGCTGGCGCTGCTGCTGCTCGGCGTCAGGTTCCAGCTCAGCGCCAGCGCCTCTCCGGCCGTTAGTGTGGCTGGACCGGCCTGTTGAACGGCCAGCGCCTGCGACGTGCACCTGCACCTGCGTCTGTGGCTTCTGCTTCCGGAACCTGGCGGTCGGGCCGGCCAACGGCTCCTGCATGCCGATCGTCTCCTCCCACAACTCGTCGGAGGCGGCCGGCCGCTGCGCCGACACCGCCGCGTTGGGTGTGGGTGGGCTCACCTGGGCTCCCAACTGGCGCCCCACCTACGCCTGGCTGCCCATCACTGGCATGCTCCTCTACATCACGCCGTTCTCGCCGGGCCTGGGCGCCATGCCGTGGACCATCACAGTAGAGAGCTTTCCGGTGTGGGCCCGCAGCACCTGCATCTCCATCACCACGGCCGTCAACTGGTCATTCAACCTGCTTGTGTCGCTGACGTTCTTGCCGCTGGCGCACGCCCTCACGCACCAAGGCACGTTCTTCTACCTTTTCTTCGGGTGCACGGTGGGCGGCCTGGCCGTGTTTTTCGTGACGGTGCCGGAGACAGGGACTGTGCAACTGGAGGAGATGCCCATGCTCTTCTCGCAGCCCTGGGGTCTCCATGAGCCTGGCCGGGAGCGAGCTCCCCAACAAGCCAAAGGACTGCTGTAACGGTTGCGTGAATCCTTTGGCGAATGATAGTAATGTTCTAGGCGACACTAATTTTATGTTTGTTTTTTTGCCTGTTTTTCCACTTTTTCTGAGCTGATGGTGGTGGAAGGTGATTCAACATACGCCTAGAAATTAAATCTCTCTTGAATGCGTGCACATACGTTTCATCTAAGGAGGCCCTCAGGGCTTGTGGACGGGGTTTGCAGCTTTTTTTCAGCGCTTTTGTGCACTCTGTACGAAACATCGAATCTCGCTCAGTGCGATAAAAAACCCGTCAACCTTTGCGGAAATTGGGCCTTTTTATGCTTTGACAACAAAACAACATCAAAGCCAACTGGATCCCATTAACTGTTAAGGCATGATTAAGCCCCTTCACTTAAAGTAGCTCTCGACAACTAGGCAAAACACTTAAGCGTCGAAGGCCAAGGCACGCAAGCTTAACAGCTGTCGATAGCATTCATCCGATCGCACTAGACGGTGCCGCGCGTGGAAGCGCGCAAAACATTCTAAAATAGTACAGTGGAGGAGTCGGCGGCGCTCGACGACCGAACTGGTGCCGACCCGGCAGCGCCAGGTCAGGCCAAGCTGCTGAGGCGGGCTGCTGGCTGCACTGACCCGACCGACTCGTCTGGAGCACTGACCTTATCGTAAAGAGCACATTTGAGCAACCACTAAATATACATATATATATATATATATATATATATATATATATATATATATATATACATCTTATATATGTTTATATATAAGATGCATATATACATATTAAGTGTATCATATATCTACATAATATACATGCTATAGCTATATATATCACGTACATATTTTGACGTGTAAAAGTGAGCGTCAACAAACAATAGGACATAACGTGTAATTTGATATAATCATAAATTATCTTACCACAAAACTATACGTTTCAGCCGTTAAGTACGGTGTTTTCATGATCATTTTTAATCACGAATCCTTACCACACGGTTGAGATATAGCCTGAAATATAGGATATATATATATATATATATATATATATATATATATATATACATGCGTATATATCTAGCATTCAGGTGGAACACATACGTGGCGACATCATCTGCAGATATTTATATTTTGCCCGTGTCAAGAAGTATGACGAAAAAGCTACTCCAAGAAATCCTGCTAAACGGCTAAAAAATATGTTGTCGGTATAAGGTCACCTAGTATTTTATTAAATACTTTGCATGTCATACTTTGTACAAGAACAAAGCTAAAATATTGTAAAATTATTCCTGAGTTCAATTTTGGGGATCGGATTTCGGGATCCAACCCAGCCATCAATCAGAATTGTCTACAAATAATCCATCGCGGTGGCTCAGTTGGCTTCATTGCAGGTCTTTGAATGCGCTCATCAACTGCAGCGTGGGTTTGATGCACTTAAAAGAGTTTGCAAGTCTCTTTCACAAAGCGTGAGTCTGTTCCAGAAACAAGGCCTTGGACGCGCAATGTTACCGGATTTTTTCTCCTGGAAATGGCTTCATCCAAACACGAAATAGCATTCAAAGACGTGAGGTAACGCCAGTGTGTACCTCCTGCTGCCTCAGATGGCATACTGCTGCTCAAATTTGGAAATGTCAACAAAATATGCTCATTTTTGGCACCGAGGGTGTATACAAAAATATTATCGCCTTATTATGTTACGCTGTCATGGCATTGAATTGCTAGGCACGAGAATAAACAGTCTGTTCTTCAGCTGATGATGAAGATAAATTGATTATTTTTTAAAAATGGACGAAAGCCCTAATAAAGCATTCATTTTCATTCCCAGCCATTCAAACCTGCTTACGCTCGGACGCAAATAATAACCAAAATAGCGTGTTGTATTCGCATGGACGTAGCTTTAATAGCGTCCTGTCTTATTTGCGGCCAAAATAAATGCACAGCAGTGCATTCAATTTCCGGAAACAAACCCGCACGATCCCTCAAGGTGCCCGCTATTTGCTGAAATGGCTCGCGGCCAGAGGCAGCAGCCGCCCTAAAGGTCAGGGACCGTCAGAGAGTATGACGGGCTGTGCCGAGTGGTCCCGGTACGTTAAATTTTCGTCACAAAATTTTGCCGTTGACCTGAAACTGCACGACCTGATGGTGAGATTAGGGCTCATGCCCCAAGCACTGCTACCATGGGGTCTGTTCATGCCGAAAGTTCGCACCAAATCTTAAAACAAAGCCACAACAAGAGTATTTTTTAGCATCATCTGTTCGCATGTCAGATTTTATTAGCACGCGTCCGAGTAGCCGGTTGAATATCCTTTGCTCGGGCAGGTGGGGTAGGGATGGGGCAATTTTACTCCCCTGGTATTTCAAAAACTAAGATGGCAAGACACCCAATTTGGGGTTCCACGGCCATTAAATGGGACCAACAAAGGTCAAAAGAGGCCAAAATCCAAATCGGTGCCTCAAGCGCCCACAGACCTCCTTATGCAACCGTCTTGACCTAGATACCTATTGTAAACAAAAGGTCAATGGTGTTCACTTGAGGTCAGTTGCCTTTTTGACTTTCCGAAAGTTAAGATAACCAAAAACCTAGGAAATTGATGTTATTTTGCCGCTCAAATAAGCGTCAGGGATTACGCTAGGCGGTATGACCCATAAAACGGAATGCAGACGTGGTTACTTTAGTCAATGGTCTAATTCGACCTTTAAAAAATTCCTGAAACAGCTCTCGTTTGGTCCCTGTCGCAGTTAAATCCGAAATGAGCACCAGAAGCTATTCCACAAAACAAGCTCTTGAGTAAAAAAGCAGATTAGTTTGGTCTCGTTCTGGCCTTCATACCTAACCTTGTGTCGGTGGAATTGGTGGTAATTATGAATTAAATTGGTGTATTGCCTAAGAAACTACCTCAGATATGTATGACTTTGTTAAGCACTCTGTTGTGTCACATTAAACGGTTCCTTAGAAATGCTTTCGCTAAACAGCCATAGCCTAGCTTTACACTGCCATAGGCCAATCACCCTAACCAGGTGCATCTTATTTTGTTATACCACAAGATCCGCCTATTTGAATTCCTTACATGAAAAAGTAATGTTTGGTCCGGGCCTACACCGCCGTAGTTTCGTATCACCTACTCGTAGATCCGCGTAGATCCATTGCAATCCAATTGTGGAGCCATAGCTTCGAATTCAACGCAATCCATTCCGTTCCGCTTTGAAGTTTTGTAGATGAGTCAAGTATATCCATAGATTGTCAAATCTGAAATCCAAATACTTACCTAATCCATGAGCATCCCTAATGTGATGTAACCTGTATTAATGTCGAGTACCACATGACAAAATGAGTGATTCTACGTAAATACTCGTAGTTACAAAAAAAAAACTGGAGTGCAGCGTACCAATGCCTTCTCATCGATTACGTGCAGCATCACAATCCCAAATGATGACTAAACCTTAGCGCTTAACAAATCTGTACAGCTGTTATGACTTGACACCAGAACGGATGTGCCGCCTAAATTAGTGCGAGATTTGTGCCCAGTGGTTTCAAGGTAAATATAAACATGCTGACTACTACAGCACTTTGGTAGCACTCAACGTCCGGATAACAACAAATGGTTAAGTTGACGGTGACGAAGAAATACTTTCATTTCAGCAGTTAGGTCCGTCTGTAAACCGCTTTGGAGTGAAATGACTCAAAAGATGGGGCAAGCGCTTCCCCGAATTAATTGCTCGTCTTTATGCCAGCGTTTTTTTTTCACACACTACGTGGAGCCTGCAGGTTTTTACATTGGAATGAGCCCTTTGGTATGCTAATGGGCGACAGCGGTACTTTCGTTAGGGCGGCATTTTCGTCTCGGCTGAAAACATACGATAAAACGGCGATATCGTGAGAGACTTACTTGATGCCAATATATTGGGATGGTGCGTTCATTTTCTATTTGTTTTCTGTGCAATTAGTGAACGTCCTTGGAGCACCATACTGTATTAGACAGCCTGACCAAAGGATGGGGCTGATGAAAGTTCCGTAACTACACCACCTATTTGATGATTTCAACTCTGCAGAAGTGTTTGGTGACGCGCTGAGGTGGACGGAGGAACCAATGAAAAGGAGGCACGTTCAAATAATCGATCACACCAAACGTCTCGCTCACCATCACGTCAACTCAACCACACGCAGCAGATCAGAGGACTGGGGACCTGCCAGTTGGCTCCGCCCAGGCTCCTCACCTGCGGTACGTGCCTTGGCGCCCTCTGTATGGTCACCGCCGGCAGCGCCTCGCCCGTCCGCAGCAGCCGGGCGCCGCCCCGCCGCGCGTCTCCTCCTGCTGGCGGCTGCTGGCCGTCTGTGGCGCCGCGGGCGGTCAGTCGCGCGCAGCCGGCCCCACCGCCGCGCCGGCCCCATGTGTGCCGACGACACACTAGACGGCGCCTCTGATGGAAACCATCCCAGGCGGCCTTCATTTCCTGGGCCGCGGCCCGTGCGCCGAATGGATATTTCCGTCATTCGCGGACCATGGGTTGGGATTTGATTATGAAGATACATGGGACAAATGCACGTCATGACGCATGAATGTAATGTATGTTAGGTTAGTGTCCGCAATGCTGCCAGCGAATCGTGCCATTAACATGGAAGTAGCAGCTCATCACCCCGTTCTTCGTTTCTTCAAAGCAACCGGGTTTCATTCCACCAAGCAAAGGGTACCTATTGTATCCTCCATTTCCATCCAAGCATCCTCATTCCAGGCTGCCGGTGGAGCAGCGAAATATTCCGCCTGGCTCACGAGGTGAGTATCAACGCTAAACTGTGAAATCAGGCGCTTTATCAAAATTCGTGGCCTATTGATTTGGCTGGAACAGTGCTGCCATCGGACGGCAGCTGCATAAACTCGGGCCGCGCGCGGGCCGTCGTCGGCCGCAGGGCCAATCGATGCCCAAGCCTGGTAACCAGAGGAACGGGAGTGTGACAGGCGGGCTGCATCAGGTCAGGCCGCCTTCACGCCTCTCATAGCGCAGTCATCTGCCGCTGGCACACACTCTCTGCCGCTCAGCCCCTCCATCGAGGCGATACGCGCAAGGTGTTTGATGACGTGTCTGCTAGCTTTTGGGTTTCTTTTCGCTTTCACTTAAATGCGTCAGCGTTTACAAGGGCAAGCTCTCCATAAGGATACAGTGCATTGACGGAGCGGAAGCTATACGGTAAAGCCATGCATTTCAGAGCAACGCCATGATAACCTTACTGTTTTCTGGACGCTTGCCCTTTGCCGTGTCCTAGCCATCTTCGCCACCGCAGTTGTGACGATTTCGTTGAACAAGAGCCTGAAACGAGCTGAGTATTGCTATTCATTCTCAAGGTTTGAATCGGTCGCGCGACAGGTCACGCACATGCGAAAGTGCCTCTTCTGAATTGCGATGGGTAAGAAGACTTCAATGTTGTGATGAAAGTTGTGCCAAAATACCAATACCAACGTCGAATATCAGGAACCATGCGCAAGACTGAAATGAGTCAGCTGCAGAAAGATTTGAGAACACCCGTCCGGCGTCTTCGTGAGTTGGATCAGTGCACACAACCATACGTCTTGCCCACAACGACAAGAGACTGACGATTTTCAGCGCCTACAAAACGGGTTCTTCTTACGCTTAACCACGCATAGATCCACGAATCAGCCCAAATGCGTACATTTGGCCGAGATCACTACAATATCGATGTTATTGCCAAAAGTCACAGGAAAATGGGGGCCGTGCCAAGTACAAGAGTCGCAAGCATTTTCCTCAGCGCGAGACTCCTGGTCTACATCCGGTACACGACTGGCAGCGGCCCGTCGTCTAGCGAGCCCAGCACAACGAGCGTCCAGCAGCGGCAACTCGTCGTCGAGCAAGCCTAGCACAGCGAGCGTCCAGAAGCGGCCCGTCGTCGAGCAAGCCCAGCACAGCGAGCGTCCAGCAGCGACAACTCGTCGTCGACCAAGCCTAGCACAGCGAGAAGCGGCTCGTCGTCGAGCAAACCCAGCACAGCGAGCGTCCAGCAGCGGCACCCCACCGTCGAGCAAGCCGAGTACAGCAAACGGCTCACCTGCGACATGACCGGCCGCTTCTTGGCCGGCCGCTATCCGTTTATTAGTATGCTTCACGCAGCGACAGCGAGACTTGTTCTGGCTGCTACCGTACAGTCGATACGCAAACGGTAGTGGTAGTTCGGTAACGACATCTCTGGATCCACTGTGCGGAACTGGTGCCCTTGAAGAGCAGTTAACCCGACCGGTGTTTGTTGCACCAGGAAGGTTTCGAAGCTGCTGCCCTGCCCAAAGCCGCGCGCTTTCTCATTTTCACAAGCGCGTCCTTCAAATACAGGTCTCTTAACGGAAGAAATAATTTTGTTTAACCATAAGATTGTACCTCAAACGAGCTTCATACACTGAGCAGTTGGCACTCTGCCATGACTAACCTTACCGCAAAACGTTGCGAAGGAAGCAAGCTGTGTGTTGCACCCACATCATTTTACCAAAATGACGTCCAAGTCGGCATGGTATCTTACAGGCGTAGGTAAATATGAAATTAAAACACGTCGTGATCGATTTAAAGTGAGGTTTTGCACGGAGCTACTAATTCACAGACATGCAGCTGCACACGCAGCAAGCTGTCATCTGCGGAAGTGGTGTAACTTTTGCCACGCATGCACTTCTTACTGGTGTTATCATCACCTTCACCCCTTTGGCATAAAAATACTGCCATTCAAGGTGTTCACACAAGTCCGAGACACAGTGAGTAGCGTGTGTGTGCGGGTTGGCAGAGGTGCAAATGTAAAGGAGAGCTTCAGAGCGGAACCTCCGAAACAAATTTTGCTCAAACGACGTTGCTTAGAAAAAAGCATCATGTTGAACTCTCGGGGACATTAAAGATGAAATTTTGAAGTAACGCTGCCGGTGTAATTGAACAACAGAGGCGTGGCAACTCCAGCTAATGTGTGAGTTACTGGCCAAAGAAGAAACTTGTGCCACGCTCAATCGACCGGTTTTGTGTGACCTATCCGCACCTGCCCACATTATGGTTAGGTACTCTAGCACTGCATCCGGACAAAACTGAGAGGCATCTAACTGACCGGCTTCTTGCTGGATCGATTTAGCTGAATATTATTTGTTGATGGGTCTTTTTCCTGTCATGTCATAAAAAGAAGTGTTCAAGGCCGAAAGGCAATTCAACGACATGTCTCTTGTCGATATGTCAAGTTGACGAAATGTTCTTTCGACGCATCGTCCAGTTCAATGATAATTTGCCCCAATGTTCTTCATGCGAATAACATTTGTCGAAATCTACCAGCCTAGGGGAATGACCTATGTCGAATTTTTCCTCCATACAAACATGGGCGTAGGAACAGGGGGGCCAGGAGGCCATGCCCCCCCCCCAAACTTTTCAAGGTAGGGGCCAGCAATGTTAACGGGCCCCCCACTTTTCAGATTAAGGCTGCATTTGGCTTACTTTTGCACTGCATTAAACATGCATGCCGATTTACCTAGCTCACCAGCCATCTCCCTCAAGATGCGTCATCTTTTCCGTTTGCTCATTGGCCTCACTTGGTATACAGCCGCAAGGATGACCTCGCACGGCCTGGTGACTGCAACGCCGGGCTTCGAGGCTGCTATCACTATGACTTGTGAGCACGCATGTTCAACACCATATTACGTAGTTTTCTTATTGGTAATCAGCTCTGACAGGATCTTGAGCATTATAAGACGATCATGGGCTAGCCATGTTAATACAAATTATAAAACCCATTCCATCAGCAATCTGCACTCAGGGAGAACTCAATATTTCTGAGGAACACAGCAAAACATGGAACTGGGGTATATGTGAAAACTATTGGACTGCCTGCGGTGATCAGGGATGTTGTTGCGTCAATGAAGGTTCCTGTGCTGATCCGGGGCTAACTGCGCGGATCAGAAGTCCTCCCGTGTCAGGGATGGGGACAATGTGGCATGATATGTCCTTCTAATGGCCTCCGGATCGACCAGGAGATCCTGCCCCGTGCCACCAGGATGATAGCCAGAGGACACTTCGCGATGGGACGGAATGGCCCATCAGCCCTTGACCGGAAACGGTAATGTACGCCTGGTGCTCTAGTCAAGAGGCCCCTTGCCCGGAAGGGAATAAGGAGTCTCATTATTGTTGAGTGTAGTGGGGCCCTCATTATTGTTGAAAAGCACTGGTCGAAATGAATTTAAAACAACAAGCAAGGTTGTGTCATGTTTGCGTGAGAACGTCCATTTACTTCAGAATGCATTATTAAAACAAATTACATCAAAAAGCTTGAACATGCCCGCCCGCAAGCTAGAGAACAAGGACAAGGATGGTCTGGGTTTCAACTTCCGTAAAACCGATAAGTTTCGGCACTGCAAGTGCGCTACCAGACGGCGGGCGCCGTGTTAATCTGTCTTCTGGACAGATAAATTGCTGCGGAAACATGAAAAATACAGTTTTTTCCTTCACTCTTCCTGTTCTACCACCAGATTCCACCCCCACTTCGCGGTTTTTTAGGGGCCAATCCATTCTTTTCATCAATCTAAAAATTGCACGCATGAAATATGCCCTCAAACTGCCTTATAAATACAAGATCTGATGTCATGAAGCGTCCAAGGATACTTTCTCAGAAGCGCCGTCATTTTCGTCCACCCGTTGGCTACAACTTGATATTAGCTGCTAGCCCGACGCTGCGCGGCCTGCGGAAACTGCAACGCCTGGGGTTGAGGCCTGTGTTTCTAAAATTTTCGAGTACGCATGCTCAAAATTACGCCACATAACTTGTATAACTAGTTGATTTAAGTGTTTAGAGGTAATCTTTTCAGAAGTGTAATCATTTTCGTCCACCGGTGGGCCACGGCTAAATATTGGCTATTAGGCTAACGCTACGCGGACTATGGAGACTGCAACGCTTGGTGGCGAGGTTTTTGTTGCAAAGATATACGAGCGAGCATGTTAAAAAACACGTTACATGAATTGTATCACTAATCGCTTCTGACTGAGTGGTGAACATTTTCAGACAAACATGGCAGCCATGCTAATACACATTGTTGACCATTCGATTGGCAATGAAATTTTCGTCTTCAAATTTGGATCAAGCACATCGATCTGCGATCTACCTTCGCAATGTCCTCAATGTCTGTAGAACCCAGATAAAAAATTGACAAAGCTTCTGAATTCTATCGGTCTAGAAAGAGTCAGCTGACCATTGTAATTTAAAAGCGCCGGTGATTTCTTCCATGCAGTCGTTCAACGCCTGATTTCTTCGGCTTATTGACCTCAAAATGCAAACGGAATTGGGATCACGGTAGCTCTTGGTTTCTGCTCTGCTTACAAAGTAAAAATAACGATAAAACGAAGAAAACTGTGTCACCTATTAACAAGTGAGCCATATCCGGGGATTTTGAGAGAAGTGGGGTGGGGGGGGGGGGGTCACCATAAGATGGGCTTTTGTCAACCCTGTGTTCCCTCTTGACAGCGCTCTGGCTACGCCCCTGCCTACACACAAAAGCAAATGACGTCGCGTACGTTGCGTGATGGGCAGAGAAGTGCCCGTTGGGCCAATCCATACCTAAGGCAGACAGCTTCCCGGAGGCCATTTGTCTGCGGTGGTGTGGTATAAGGGAAGATAGTTGGGGAAAAATGCTGCCGCATGCGTCCATCACAAGTTTCACACACCATGTAGAAGTAACGCTGATTCAAAAGTATGCGACAAAGTAGCCACACGATCAGCTCGCGGTCAGTCATGCAGCAGGCATCCAGGCCAGGGCAGTGACTACCGACGGCGGACAGGGGCAAGGCCCAGATAAGGAGCATATGACAGATGAGTCATATTAGGTGGCTTCATTATTGAAAGAGAATCTCCAGTTTTATGGATTTTATCACATTGCTTCTATCAGTTTCAAACTCCCAAGTTTGTTTCCGCCTAAAATGCTGCGAGAAGTATTATTTCTTGAAAAGCAGCCAGCGAAATGAAGGCGCATGAAAAACCTGACGCACTGTGAGCCATCGATCCACTTTTTAAGTTCTCACCAACCTATACCCATGCGTATTTTGGCATCTACACTGTGCAGGCAAATGTTTCCTTAATAGCCCAAAGTACCTACCCGCTCGTTGAACTTCGTCTCCCCAGGAAAGACAATGTTAAAATGGACGAATAATCCAGGGAAGCTGGATAACCTTATTTGCCAAATGACAGATGAGTCGAATAGGCAAGATTGTGCACCAGTGATAAACGGCTCTAGATGCATAGCTAGCATAGCAGCCATGACATTTGAGTAAAGAGCAATAACAATCTCCATTTTACCCCCTCCCCCCTCCCCGGTCATCGGGCTCGCTTTCCAGAAAAAGTTTCTGAAGTACACCCTGAGCTTGCCCCCCTTCATACCTTTTGAAACGTTCCTACGCCTATGCATACAAAGGTTGTAATTTCAATTTCTAACGTCGAATGGATAATGGCGACGAATTCAGGCCCACTTACCTACTTTTCTCCCAAACGTCACTTTTACTCGAAAAATTGTTGCCTATCATGTATGCCTGAAGGATGGCATGCACCTGTGTTTTACTTGCGGGCCTCATGGAATGAAAAGTGATACTGTTGGATTCCTTATGTTTTCGGCGATTGGCATATTCCGTGTTAATTAGTGACCAAATAGGAACAATTCCATTTATGGATCAGATGGCAATGATAGTCCTCTCCGTCCCATTCCGCTTGGCGTTGGTAGAAACCATTCGGGACCGTCCACACATAAAGCCACGCACGTCTAGCAAAGTCCCAAATTCCATCTCCCTCTAAGGCTACACGGGTTTCCCTGGTTCTCTGCGACCTGAGTAATATTGGCTACGCTCCACCAACATCGTCCGCATCAGCGCGGAACGTAATTTATTTTTGGCAGCCTCTTACAGTCAAGGGGTGTTATCACCTCAACCAAATCCAATCTCCGGTTCGAATTTCCATCAAATGAATTCGGGTATTTGGCCATTGGACGAATTGAAAGCCGCCTTTTTGCCGTTCGTTAATTCGTATTTCGACAAAAATGAGCCAACGATTTTTCATTGGTCTGACACTCACCTACATCCCATTTGGGCACATCAAAATTGGGCTCATTAGCATCAGGAATAATTTAAATTTTGACAATATGCTTGTCACCAACAAGACACGTCAATATGTATTTCGCCCCCCGCAGTTCGCCTTTTGAACTCGGCGACAAAAAAGCATGGCAGCAAAACAAGTTCGGTTTTTGCACGTTCAACGAACAGGCCGTCAGAAAACTCATTCGGCGATTTGTCCTGTAATCCTGTAGAGATGATCGTGCGCTTCCGCAATGCGTAACTAGCATTTTGAAATGTCTGAAACAGCTTGACACAACCGGCTAAAAAGGCATGTGCCTGCTGAACTTGGCTGTGTTTGAGATCTGATAGGCAAAAGTGGATACCATGTTTAAGACCTAGATACTGAATTACGCAGGCATGCTCGAGCTCCGCTACCTTAAAATAACGTTTTATCTGAATTGTTACGCGCCTGAATGTGACACCATCGCAGACCGGATGCAATTACGATTGACTTAACTGCGACCCTAAGTCTCCTGGCTCCGCCAAGTACTTACTGCAATTGGTTCCGTTCTGACTTAGCCAGATGGCGTCTCATTCTGACTCTGCTCTCACGCAGAGTCTGGTCGACGTGACTTGACACAGCATGTAACACATGGGGCCGAACCTTGTGGTATAGTGAGAAAAATGTCCTGTAAAGTGAGAGTGCAGCAGAGCTACCAATTAAGTTGGCAGCGCATCTAATCTGGCACAGCACGTGCGGTGGCGCATCCAGGGGTCTCCGTGGAGAATGTCGTATGCTTATGAAGCCCCGGCATCCTACCGTAGGGTGGGTGCGAAATTGAGTTGGCAGATGTGTTAGGGTTAATCCGCCCAATGAAACGATAAACACCGAACTGAGACTATAACTGTCAAAATTAGGCTGGGAAGCAAGGTGATCGAAAATTGGATGTAAGGCAAGGCGAAGCCGAGGCACATTGACTGCACGCTGAGGAAAACCTGTGTTATTGACATGGTGACTGGCTAGTGTAAGTGAAACGGTATGCAGTGTGTATGGTCCTAGTTCTGTGATGCTCCGTGCTTATTTAAGATGTAATTTGGAGTCAAATTTGTAACACAATATTGTAGCAGTGTCTAAGTTGGTTTTGAAAATGTGGTAGATGTTCTGTTGTGTTTTGTTATGCTTTTGTTGGTTGAAATTTTGGGACAATCACATGGTTTTGAGGTATGATTTGTAGCTGGCTGAGATGATGGGTATGGCCAATTGCACTGTGTGGTTGTATCTCACAGGTGCTGCCATTAGCTGGAGGTCATTCTAGTCCATGGATGGAAGGAGCTCTTAAAGTGACTGAAACTGTGAAATCAGCCTTGTCTCTGACCTGTGAATCTGAAGGCAGGTGCTATAACTATCAGTTTAAAATTTATGACAGTAGCAGATGCCTGCCCCTGCTGTCTCAGAACAGAACAAAGATAAGTGGACAAAAATAAGACAGCTAGATAGCTGATGTATTGATGGTAAGCATAACAGATCAGTCAAGGTCATAGTTGAAATCTCACTCCCCCCTCTTGGTGTAGTTATCTCACTGATTATTTATGCTGCTTCAGTCTATTGATGAGGAAATTGTTTGGCTAGTCATAATCCTTGGCTCAAATTGTAACATGCTGTTGGCCTCACATCTAGGTTAACCAATGTACTAACCTGTCATTTCAAAGGTAACCTGGGTCAGTGAGCTGTTCAAACTTTTCATGGCAAAAGGTTCAATTTTTTTGGTTAGCAATGTAAGTCTTGAAGCACAATATGCTGGTGAAACATAGACAACAGCTATGAGATAGATGTCAACATGGGACAGTGGTCTATGATACCCACTTAATGTCACTATCCAATGATGTCACTACTGTGTTACCTTATGCAGATGTCACCTTGTCAAACATTTGGGCATTTTTATTAATAAATCATGTCACATGAAGGGATACAACAACAATGAAATTGAATGGGGTAGGGTCTTCCCACAATGCACTCACTACCACCATGCCAGATGTTTTGAAATACATGTTATATATATATATATATATATATATATATAACCCAACCTAATGTATATATATATATATATATATATATATATACACAAAGTCATGCTTATGCAGGTTCAGACCTCAATGAGATAAAAGTTATATAAGCAGCATTTTTGTAATCTCATTGTGCTGTTTTTTTAAGAAGATTGCCCGCAGAAGCTTTTCCAGATCTTTTAGTACTAAGAGTTGTTTTGCATTCCTAAAAGTGCTATTCAACTCTACCTAGCACAGTTTGATAGAATCTACTGGCACTTTTGCGTTCTGCACATTGGCTCACTCTGCTGTAGCTGTATAGTCAAGGTGCTGCAATGATGTTAGTACTCTGTCATGTCACTGGCCTTCCATATTGCATGCATTGCACAGCATTGCACACTTCATTATGGGACACCATGGCTACAACAGTCAGTGAAGTGTCTGGAGGCTATGGTGCACTGTTGGTGAAAACAATCTCTTTCTGAATTTGTGTTGTCTTAGAAGACTTACTCATTTACTGGAAGACCCTACCATTTTATTAATATCAACTGTTGCATGCTACTAGATTGAAAAGTGCCGTTTTATATTTCAGGTGCCGGTCATGCCTTCTGTCAGAATTTCAAGTGTTTAGCAGGGAAATTAGTTCTTTCACAACTTTTCAGACTCAAATTATGACCTTTAGCACTTCCACTATACAGAATTTGTACTCTTACCCAGGATTCCAGCCAGACATCCACATAAAGGCTGAATAATATCCAGACTGAACACTTGATCTGCTGCTTTAGCTGCTGAGTTGTCTCAGCATTTTCATCAGTGTCTTTCACAGTGGCCATCTCTGTATCAGTCTTTTATATCAGTCTCTGTTTCTATCACTGCTACTCTATTGTGGTATCAGTCTTTGTCTCAGTCTCTGTTTCCATCACTGCTACTCTGTTGTGGTATCAGTCTTGGTTTTGGTCTTGGTATCAGTCTTTGTTTCTGCTTGTGTCTGTCTTGGTTCTAGTATTAGCATCAGCCTCTATCCCCACCAGAGCCCGAGCCCGAGCCCGAGCCCGAGCCCGAGCCCGAGCCCGAGCCCGAGCCCCGAGCCCGAGCCCGAGCTCGATCCTGAGCCCGAGCCCGAATCCGAACCTGAGCCCGAGTCCGAACCCGAGCCCGAGCCCGAGCCCGAGCCCGAGCCCGAGTCCGAGTCCGAGTCCGAGTCCGAGTCCGAGTCCGAGTCCGAACACGAGCCCGAACCGCCACTCGTGCCCCCCACCCCCGCCCCTGCCCCCGACCCCGTCCCCGTTCCCCATTGCGTTCCCATTCCCATTGATTCCCGTTTGCGTTCCAGCTCATCCCCTGCTCCCTGTCTCCGTGTTCGTGTCACGCTCTGTGTCCGTGTCCGTCACTGTCTTTGTCCGTGCCTGTCTCCGTGCCCGTGTCGGTCTTTTATGTTAAAGTCCGTCTATCACGTCCGTGTCCGTATTCGTCTCTGCCTGTGTCTCTGCCTGTGTTCACCTTTGCGTCTTGTCCGCCTGTTTGTCTGTGTCTCTGTGCGTGCCCTATCAGTGTTAATGTCCCCCTTACGCTTACTCTCTTCTCCCCATCTGTCGTCCCTTCTGTCCCTCGCGTAAATGTGTCGGGCTGACATATTTCATACTCATTCGTTTCAGAGCCGATGAACTACATTGAGGCCTGATTGATCGAGTTAAGCAAAATGCCTAAGAAAAGTGTCACGAAGGAGTGTCCCGGATGCGAGCGACAGGTGGTCTTAGAAATTACCTCTAGTTTTTAATTCAAGTACAAAAGATTCGTACATGGTGAATGCTTGTGAAGTTCTTGAAAAGGAAGCTGCTATTTCGCCAGTGCAGTTCAAACCAGTCGCATCATGAGTTGCAAAACCCTCGGTGTTCATGGCCGATTGCTGCTCAGATCGGGGTTCTGGCTTGGTGGTGTCAATAATCGTTCCTGCGATCCCGGTGCGGGAAGGTGTTCATACCTGGTGGTCCCGTCATTCCAGCTCCCGGTAGCGTGCAAGACATGCCCGTGCGGCCACTCGTTCCGGAAGCCGAGCGACTCGACATCGGTGCCTACCCGGCTTTCCAGCTCGTCTAAGGAGGGCGAGTCTCCCGCCAGGCGGCGCACTGAGCGCGTTAAGCGTGAGAAGCCGAAGTTCTATGACGCCAGCCAATACGAGCGTGCCCCCAGAAAACGAGTGAGTGCGCGCTGGTTGCTAGGTGCTGTAGGACTTCACACGCTTATATCGTGCGCGACTATATTGGAAATAGCGTCCAAGGACGCTGATTATGTAAGGTAAGGCGTTGAACACAATTCAATGTATTCTTAGTCATCATGCATAAACACAAAGGTGATGGTTTGCTTCATGATATCGGGTGGACCGCACCGTAAGCCCCAGCTCGCCATCAGCTTATGGTACAAGTGACCGAGTGGCCATCTGCATTGAGCTCTTCTTTCGATTTCCGGCGAGAAACGATTCACAGTGTCCAGTTTCCGCCAGGTGTCACAGCCTTAACACTTTCGGCAGTCAGCTACTACCATTCCCCTATGTTGCAGGGATTGGGTGTACCCGAAATCTCAAACTCCAAAGAGCAGCTAAAACAGTCAAGTTTTAGTCAAAAGAAGTCAAGTCAAAAGAGACAGTCGAATTCAAAAGAGTAATAAGGTTGAAATTGGCGGCACACTCCAAGCACTGAATATATTTTTTCAGATAGCTTCTCTATCTAAGAGCGTTCTCTATAAGTCGTACTAATTATGCAGAGTTGTGGCCTTAGCACGGGTCCGTTGGTAGCCGCTTGTCACGTGGCAGTTTCTGCATTATACCTGCCTTACAAGCTCGTTGTCCATAGCGTTATGATCGAGGAAAATGTGGAAATGACAGTGAATTGAGTGTTGGGATTTTCCTGGGGCTGAAAACTCAATGTAGGGAGTTGAATCGTCTGTCCGTTTTAGAACGTGAAATGATGTAACTTTTGTGTGTCCAAAAGTTTAGAAGCGATTGCCCCCGTGACCATGCGAATGGCTGGCCCACCATTCTACTTAACCATTACCAAAAAAATTGCTCAGGATGGTTGGCACAGTTATCATCGGGTTCTGGGAACTCGCTGAGCAAAGCATGTTGCGTGTATCCTGAACTTGCTACCAAATCGTGCCGCCCCGTTCAACGAATAAGTTGCCCTCCGTTCTTTCGCCGGGCGGGACCGCGGAGGATTGTGCGTGCTCTACAATGTTACGATACGGTCCTTGGTCACCCCTCGCTGGTTAGCTTCCAGCTGACCTTTCCGTGGCGCTCTTGCCGAACAATGCGCCCTCGGGGTTTCATGCCCAGTGTCCCTGGATGAAGCCTTTCAGGTTTTGTCCAGATCATGAGGAGAAACGTGCAGGGGTGGGAATGTAGTCGGACAATATTGTTCTGTCCAGCGTTTTCAAGAGCAGGCTCGTCCAGTCCGGACTGTAAAGCCAGTTTGCTGCAATTTCTCCCGAAGAGTGGGAGATGTTCAATCCAACGCAGTCAGCGCACGAAAATACACTGTTCCATGATAAAAGTTGCACCTTATCAGCGGCATCCAAGACCCACCGCAGCGGTTTGGTGGGAATTTGTTATGGCTTTTCATACTTCTGTGCTATGATTGGTGACAGGCCCAGCGCACCAATTGCGTAGGTCAGTAGCAGCTTGTTGTTTGCTTGTTTCTGCCACCCCTTTAAGACCCGAAATTGATAAGATGCGATGTCTTTTATGATCTGCCTTAGGTTGCCCAAGTGTATTTTTAGTGGCATGTTCTTTGGTGTCTATCCGTTGTAGAACGCTGTCGCGGTAGCCACGAAGAGCGATGCCCGCCGTTTCACCCTCGCCTCGTTAGGAGGGGGGGGGGGGAGGGGGGTCGATGCGCGCCCCCTAAGATTTTCGAAAGATATCTCTTTAGTATGTCGAGCCATCGCGCTCAAAGTTCTGCATCATATGGGGCGCTGATTGCGCGTGTTCTAATGCGAATAATGTGTCTAGCGTTCCTGGTTTCCGAATACCGACGGTTTTTAGGAACACTGCTCGGCGGCCCATGGGCGCCGCCGGCGGAAGCCCGCAACTGAAGAAACCGCCGATCACGTGCGGTGGTCCGACTGTCACATTAACGGATCTCTACACCACGGAACAGATGCATCTACATATCACTGAATCAGAACTGAACAAGAAACACGCCTGTTTCAACACGCACATACGAGCATGCAAATGAAAATTCCGATTTTCAGGAAAATTGCAAAGAAAAAACTGAAGGGCAACCTCTGACCTTGTATATGGGCGTCAATTATTGACCTAGCAACATCCGAATATACAGGTAACGAGTCGCGAGAACCCGTTGAGAGCAATCTGCTGTTTTTCCGCGTGGCTCTATCATTTTTAGTTCGGAAACGGCAGGGGCACATGATCCCCCCCCCCCGCCACTATCAGCCCGTATCATAAAAAGGGTGAATCAGGGCGAGGGTTAGTGATGCGTGCACAGCATGCTCTCAAATCCTAGTCTCATTGAGAATGCATCCCTCGGGGTTCGGACCTGCAGCGGATGATCTCGGACCTAAAGCGCTGCCGATTGCGCCGCGTAAGAAATGGCGCTCAAGATGTCTGTGAGATATTGCGGAGCCACATGCCTGCCTGCGCCACTCGTACATTGGCAGACACTTGCATCAGCCTGCTTGCACTAACCATTCTCGGGAACCTTAGAGGTAATACGATAATATAAGACAAGATAAAAAAGAATACTTTAGGTAAGCTTATGCAGTGTTATCGGTTTAACATTGCACTGTTAAAATACCCGCTTAAGCCAACAACGCACAGTGTCCATGGGTATCAAATGTCTCTACATCGTTGTGGTTGCTCCTACCCTTGCGCAAACAATTGTGCCAGCGCGCTTGGATGCCCTTTGTGATTATGTGCGGTTGACGGAATGCACCGACGTTATCAAATGACGTGCTCAAAATAATTGTCTTCGTTTCTTTCCCCTGATTGTATGAATTCAATCGATGTTGACAAAAAAGTCCTTGAGCTCCTGGTTTGTCGGCATTATGAGTTGGTAGTTCTTATGAACGGTGATGTGTAAAACCTCGACTCTTATGGTGACGAATTCAAAGTTGTTTACTGTCAACATAAAAACTCTGAACTCACAATGGTATCAATTTATTTGTTTTCACGTGCTCCAACACGGAAACCACCTGCGCTTTGTGCATATATTTTCTCGTATTCGGTTCTCTTTGCGACGTACGCGGTGCCGCATTGAGCAATACCTGACTTTTGATTGTTTTTAAGTGCGTACCATATCCTTCTCCACCGCACATTCTAGCGGAGACTTTTCATGACCAGAACTGCTCAAGAGGAATCCAGTATGGAACGTACGAACAGTATTACCTCTGCCTCGGCGCCTTCTTGTAGCGGCGCTCTTACAATTACTCTTATTACAGAAACCGAAGGTGATAGTGGAGCCTGAAGTCAAGAAGGTTCGGATCGACGAAAGACGTTCATTTAAGGAAAAAGAAAAGGAACGAGAAGATAATGGAGCTGGTGCTGCCGGCGAAGAACAAGAAATTGTGTATGAGGACATAATGGCAGACGCAACGAGGGAGGAAACCGCCAAATATGCCATTGTGCTCTCCGAAATAAACCGCAAACTGGCTGTAGTAAACCCTACCTTTTGAATCCAAGGTGTTCAATGCGACCGAGCTCTGTGTGTGAACAAGTGTCGCTTCAGTGAGTTGTGCAAGTGCTCCTGTAAGCGTCCCTTGTGCGTTCCATGATTGAAGGGTTTTGATGTAAAAGTGACGGTTGTGTTTCGCTATCATGCCATGTACAACTGTAGAAAAGTTTGTTAAGATTGTAGCCATACACCATGCCATTTGTATTTTGTAAAAAGCACAATTATCGCGGCACGTTTTTGAAGTGTTGAATCCATGAGACATCATTTTCTTTTTATATTTTGCTGGTGCAGTATCATATTTCGGGTTTTGCTTTTGGTTCTGGCATACGCGCAACTCAAAGCAGTGCATATTTCGATGGGAGAGCGACTGGACTTCCTGTAGCGTGCACGTGTATGTGAACCGAAGTGTGTCATCCGTGCCTCGTGAAGAATTGCTCTGTAGAATTGTCCAAGAATTTGGATTTGTGGCATTTGACGTATGAGTCCATCCGCCACCAGTTTCCGTCGCTATGTTCCTTCGTTGAAAATAAAAATGTGATACCATCCTGATCGCTGTTTTGGGCGAATCAAAGAGCGGTTGTCTTTGCGAACATGACAGAAAGCATGTAAGGTAAATTCCTCAGATGAGTCCCGGGTTCCGTTTGACACTTAGTGACTTGTTACTCCTTTTCGATTAGTCTGTCCCTAGTACTTCATCTTCCTAGGTTACAGCCTGAATATGCGTCAATCGGCATTAAAATAAACACCGTAGAGATGCCCGATCAATGATCAGCATTTGCTGCTCAGATGGAATGCACGAAGGTCACTATAGTTGGCAACCCTCCCCTGCTCAGCTCCGGGTTCAATAATGTGCCTTCAAGAACTTGAAACCCCAGTCTCGTTGATAACACCTGCCCGAGTGGAAAGGTATGCTAGACTATTCCACTACACACATTGGGTACTCCCACATGAGACCTTACAAACGACATGCTTGCCAAATGCAGTCACGAAATGCAAGCGTTGCCTTCTGTTAGTGCTTGGGGGAGGCATGCGTTCACCTATACCGCCAACCTATGACTTCGTGAGGATTCGGGCCAGGGTGTTGGCGCCACCAGTTCACAGATGCGCGTTTGAGCCAATACGCCTTACTGAAATCTGGTAGCCATCCGCAGCTGCTCGTGTAAATTGGCACAAATGTTCCAATCATGGCGCTCGTGCGACGGTGTTCCGAGTAACTATCGTCTGGGGGTGGATGTTAGCATAAGCGCGGATCAAAACAAAACCCAACCGGACCAAAGACAAAACCCGGTGCGTATCCGCCGGTTGCGTGCAGGTGTTAACCTCATCCGGAAGATAAGTGCGTACAGCGTAGGTCACTTTGTGATTGGTGTCGTGTAGGATGATTTGGATGTTTGGTTCCTCCATTTGATACATGCGCACCGCAACGGGCATGACGTTACTGTCACCTCTGACTTCTAAGTCAATGTAACTTGGATAGTTCCCTTCGAAAAATATGACAACATGAATGTCTTGATACCGTAGTGCTAGTTTCCTGTTTATGATCTACTCTGGAGTTATTTTTAAAGTACCAAGCAGAAGCCAACCAAGAAAAACTTGTAAGCTTATAAACATTTGCAGTTATATGCATGATACCTACCCTGATGAAGCCAACTGGGTATAATTATGTACCACAAAAAGGGTGTGTGAATTAAAAAAATAGAAGCCATCTTTAGTTGGAAAGATATGACCTAAACTGAAGGCAAATACTTTATTCGAAGCACGGCCTATAACATGCTTACCTTGTGTGTTACTGGATGAAAAAGTTGGTTAGTGGATTGGAGTTCATGGAGGGCTTGGTTAGTGGAGGTTTTTATTGGTGATGAACATAATGTGATTGGAAATGCCCCTACATCTCACCTTTCAACATCAACCCAGGGCAGGACTGCAGAAATGGAGCCGCGTGTGGTTGAGGTCACAGGTGACCTCTTCACATGTCCAAGCACACACAGTCTGGCACACTGCATCTCAGCCGACTGTCGGCTGGGCAAGGGCATTGCGGCCATCTTCAAACGCAAGTTTGGCGGCATCTCAGAGCTGCTGGCACAGCGTAAGAAGCCTGGTGAGGTGGCCGTGTTGCGTCGCGGGTCACGCTATGTGTACAACCTTATCACCAAGCACAAGTACTACGAGAAGCCGACGTACGAGACACTGCGGCGCGCGCTGAGCGCGGTCAAGGAGCACTGCGTGACGCACGAGGTACGCCACCTGGCCATGCCGCGCATCGGCTGTGGCCTGGACGGCCTAACCTGGGACCGCGTTCTGCCCATCATCAAGGACGTCTTCCAAGACTGCTGCGTGCAGGTCGAGATCTTCTCGCTGTGAGGTGACCTGGCGCCGTGGTGGCGAGGGCCGCAATGGCGATGCGGCTCTGCAGCAGGGTCGCTTTGTCGGACAAAGTTATGTGCTCCTCGTGCTTCACTTTGAACTGGAGATGGTCGGGTTGCGCGAGGAGCATCGCGTTGGCTGACGGTGCTCGTGAAAGGGTTTTCGTAAATCGCGAGTGATGCTGAAGCGGGCGTGTTTCTCAATGGGGGCAGGTGAGGGTGGATCAAGTTGTATCCTATGAAGGACATCTCCGCGAATATTAAAATGCGTGAGATATTCCGAAATGCTGCATATCGGATATGTTGAAGCTGATGTGTCGACATCTCACAGACTTTATCTGCAGTGTACCAGAGAAAAACTCCTCGTGTCACTCAAGTTGGTAATGCCAATGCCGCAAGATGCCACCAATGCCAACCAATCGTTGGCTCTTGATTCTAAGCTGCCCCTCTAGGTCTGCTGCGGTGGCAGAATCTACGAGAATCCCAGCATGTTCGCCATCGGTGATATGTTCTTACTTTGTTGCCTGATGTAGGCTGTGTTTTTGTTATATAATACACGTTGAAAAGGTTCCCGGCCACGAACACGATGTGTACTTGTTTGAAGAGGCGCCTACAGGAGAGTGAGGTTGCGATGGTGGCCCCGTGCGAACGAAATTATGACGGGCAGATCTCTTGGGCTCCCGAGGACTGCCCACGGTTCGATCCTTCCACGCCTGGGAACATTTTATCCCCGGCATCTCACGAATACAAAAGTCCTTTCGATAAACGTGCTGCCCCACAACCCCGCGGCGATAGCAATGGCCGGATGGCGAGCACGGATAATAAAGTGGTGTTTTTTTTTCCAGGAAATGATAATGGAACCAATTTAAGTAGCTGCTGTTCCGAAAAAAACCACTCATGACGCACATCGCTTAGCGATGAACTGTTTGAACGTGTGCGATCGCATCGTGTTCATTGTTCGATCGGAGCAAACGTCATTTTGACGTCAGCGGCTGGGAGCACGTTGAATCTCGACGCCTTTTGCGGCAATCTGTCAAAGATTAGCGAATTGCCGGCGCCTCCCTGCATTAGCAGATGTGGCCAATGAAAGGCTGCGGCCAGCACATATTTCAGAAGCGAGCCGCGCAGTGGGGCCAAATCGCCGCAGTGAGGTACTCTGCGTTCATCGCATTGGAAAGCCGGCAGCAAAATCGATCAGATAAGAACAGACGGTACGCTTGTCACGGTGACGTTCATGAATATTCCAAGGACAAAGTGGCCAGGGGAATGTTGTCTTCCGTTAATACACACACACTGTTGAAACGCCAGCCACGGATAACACCATCAACAGACCGTTCACGTAATAACCGGCGGATAACCCCGGCAGATTCAACTTTTGCCGGCCGGCCTCGGCGCATTAAAACAGTGTTTAGCCGACGCGCCACACTAAGGTCCAAGGTGAACGAGAAACGCCATCCCGCCGAAAGGTCAACGCTTTCCCCAAGCACAGTACATGTATTAGGCATTTCCGTATTTACATCAAGAAGCAGGGACGGCCAGGCTTCATGACAAGAGCCAGTGATCGTGCCTGGGCCCAGTCAACCACGGCCATAAGTACGGTTCGCTTTAATATGATTACATCGGCGCAATGCAGAGCCCGCGAGGACGTGCATGCACTCCACAGGTATCACTATTCACGTCTCTGATTAGACATAGCTTATCTTATTTAGCATATACTGCACTCGGAATCAGGCTGCCGGTGCAAGCGAAAGCTAATTCAAGGAACTGGATGATTGGTTTGTCTACGAAGGGCGCTGGTCTGTCTTCAACGGGCCGTGTAACCCTGTTATAGACCACACGAGCTGTTCAGCAGTCGACCGACGACGTTCCTGACGAGATTCCCGGGCGCCCCGCGTTTCGGCATGGAGATAACCGGCTAGATGACTGCCAACACTCAACACATCTGAATCAGCAACTCAGCAGGTTCGCTGCGCAATGCACATTCCCGTCGCAGCCGCGCTCGCTACACGGACATGTACGCGATCTCATCGGACCTACAACAAAATGATAATCAACGACAGCATATACGGGCACGCTACAAAATGAGGACATCAAAACCATAATATCGACGAAAACCGTTGGAAAATCCCGCCCATCCATGACTGATGCCCACCTGGCCATGAGCGCAGTAGACCACTCAATCATAGTACACAGGCACGACTGTCGCTCAACACAGCACCTGGTTGTGATCCCTGTACTCCGCGTCGTTCGTACACCACTATGAGAAGTATGGTTCCGAGGATATTCCAGTTCCAGGCCATCTGTGCATGTGCAATGGATCGCAAGATCGCAGCTGCCGCACCACAGACAGCACTCGCTCCGCGAAGCTCCAGTGATAGGCACAAGGAGGTCGCGCAGCAACAAACAACCTTACCATTTTCAGCACGGGAATATGCATATGCGTAGTCACGGCGGCGGTGTTTTAAGCTTCCAAACTGTGGTTTCTGTCACAACAACTTGGTCGCGGATAGGAAACAAACTCTGCATTCTTGAAAAATTTACACTGCGCAACCAGGAAATCAACAAAGTTTACACAGGCAAAATCTCCAAACACATCCGCGCTTTTCTTTACACACGGGAACATTGGTTAAGAGTGCAATGCGGGCATATCTTTGACCTGACACCTGTGCAATCACCAAAACCCAAGATCACATATCCTTCCCGCACTGCGAGTTCGTTAATGACCGTCGTGACGCTGCATTCGTTCATGATACACAAAATGCTGTACAAGTCGACATACCCAACGAAAGAAAAAAAACTTTGTTACTTCATGTAACGCACTGGTGACGCGTCAGCACCACGAAGTGCCGGCCCCTTTATCAGATACCAGAGAAAGCGGAAGCAATAACCATGTGGTAAAAATGGACATGACATTCCGTGCTGACTTCCCTGCTTTCGTTCAAAAGGCAGAGATTCATAAATTCACATAGCATTGACGTAGTTTCGCTGCAAAAGAACGCACACACACCTTACAAGTAGGAATATCCAAAGAATTGATGACATAAGAGAAATCAGTCATAGACAGCTTATCACGCAAAATTTACTGTCCCTTAGTGTCGTGCTATTGTATTTACTCCCCTGGCACACAGGCCGCCGATTTACAGAGACAGGTACATGCAATTTAAGCAGGGCGACGCTAACTTTCCAGTATGCGAATAACATGGAAACAGTACGCGCGAGTCGGATTCCACGGTGCCGTCCGCACTTGAATTTTGCTGGACCTTTAAGCCCATCCGAAGCGCTGAGTACTCTAAAGCAATCCATTTGGCTATCATATTCATACACCAATAATGACGTCACAGCAACAGGATCACACGTCCCTTAGAAAGCAAGGCTGGCGCCACAGCCTGAGTTCGTACGTGGCAGGTGGCCCAGCCGTATCCACTGAGGACCTCCGCGAGAACCTCCGCGATGTCCCCGGACAGGGCGAGCCGGCGGTCCTCTACACGCACTTGCTCCAGCTGAATCCTCCGCAGGCGTATGTGACAATGCCGTACAGGATCAGCTGCAACGATGATGTACGTGAAAGCTGAAACCCCTCACAGGCGTACGTGACGGTACCATACAAACAGTCGGGGAGGGACACTCTTGTTCATAGTGAGGAGGGGGGAGGCGAGGGAAAATGTCTCCCAAAACTAGTGGTGCTTTGATTTTTGTTTTCTTCTGTGACACCATGCTCATTTAAGACCCAAAGCTCTCCCGTGAGGGCATTGTGTGTGATAACAGCGCCCACCCAAAAAATTGACGCAAGGCTCTATACGTGTACCAGGTTACATGCAATACAGAACGCATGACAACTCTGAACCGCAAGCGGCGGGGAGCGGCAGGGGCGTGACAACTTATGACTCAGGGAAGTCTAGACTGAGAGCTATAAGCTGCGGGTTCGCGCCAAATGCTCAATGTTCCGGGGTTTGTGTGGGACCGGCCGCGGCGCCGTGAAGCTCACGCGATCGGCGTGGCTGGTTACGACGGCAATCTTCATATCAGTCGCGTGCGTCGCCAAATAACCCTATCCCATCTATATCGCCATACCGGCCACCCCGAACCGTTGGCAGACCTGCGCAACGATAGCACGCATAGAAGGAGCTGTGATGTCGATAAGCTGATCAGCACGTGGCAATCCAACCAACCTCAACAGCTACCTTTGGAAACAATCGAACCAACCGAACAAGGCACGTTAATGCTTGACAATGACAAATGGCACAACCGCTACTTACCAAGCATACCAGAGTACAGATGACAATGATTTTCACATTCTTCCACCACATAGCTCTGGCGAGGCTGCGGCTTGTGGAACGAAAGCTGACACTCTGAAAAAAACACGCAACAGTGGTGGCATTTCAGTCAACCATGCTTGTCATGCGTGCAGACTTCAGCTCACTGCTCTACTTTCGTCTTCGCGTGGTAGTTCGTGATGATCAGAATCTTACTAAAGCATCATTTCATCCCGACCATGTGCATGGCATGAACGAGGGTGTCAATCTCAGGACACTCCCTATCTTTCAAGATCGGGTAGTGCTGAGAAGATTTAAAAAGACAATATTTTAAACATTGTTAAAAGCCGCACATATCACGACATAAACACACCAAAAAAGCTGTAAAGGTGCATGCTAGGTGGGACGAATTAATGGTGAAAACAACCTGACATGAAAACAAGGTGATGTAGAAAATGTGACGCGCTAGCAAGTCTGACTTGGAAATTAAGTGCAGTTTACAGCCGTCTTTTTAAGACTTAAACCCCTCTGGTTTCTGGGCTTGACGCCAGAGAACCTGTGCGGACTATTTCGCGCAGAAGATTTAGATTGGACCTTGTCGTCATTGGGGCTTTACGACGCACTCAGCTGCTGAGGCTATATGGCGTCGCCTGCCTCTCAACCCGGCGGGAGAACCCCGCACCCCGCACCCCAGTTTGAACCCCGCACCTCTGGTCTCCCAGACGCGCAGCGATTAACGCAGACGCGTTTATCACTACACTATCGGCACCCCTTCAATTGATTCTCAACCAATGAAATCCGCCCAGTACAGGTTTTAAGCAGGGATCACATTTTGTGCTAAATAATACGGGAAATTGAAAACTGCAACGGGTTATGAGGGAAATCAGACTGTGAATCAAACAGCTAAGTGTGGCGTCCTAGCCAAGTATGTCAATGCAAGCAAACACGATAAAACCACAGGTAAATATGCAACACACCATGAGAAAGGGTAATAACCATTCAAACATCACAACTTTTGGCTTTTGCAAGAAGCAGACTGATAAACACGATGCCTCTTAGCAGGTTAAAGTAATACAAGTGAATCAGCTCGCCCACTGCGATGGCATTTTCGCCACGCTCATGTCTACAGTCGTTCCATGAATCAATCAAATGATGATGTGTTGAAGAGCATATTTACTTAATAGTCAAATTGTGTTGTCTAGAGCAGTCTTTTGCCCTTAAGAACATAACAATAGTTACATGTGAGCTTACTTGATCTTACCTGGATGCTTGAGTCAACATCTTTAATGATGGAACATTCCCTTAAAGGCCAACAATTCGCAAGATTCTTGCGGCCAAAACTTCCAACAATTTGCAAGATTCTTGCAGCCAAAACTTCAAATCAGGAGATACAAAATCATTTGATCACAATCATGACACACCAAATTGTCCAAAGCAAAAAAGAGACAGAGATTTTGTTATGGTCAATCACCTAATCAGTGAAACCTACTTCAAAAGAGTGTGTGCCACCAACAGAAGAGGGTGGGTCAACGAGCTATATTTCAGTCTTTTATGGTAAAAGGAAAGCAAGACCAAATATGCATCCACTCTGTAAATCTTACATTGGCGCTGAGGTTTTCTGTCTTGCTGACAAGCAGCTCCAATCTCTCCCCACGTGAGGCGATGCTATCTGGAAGGCAAAGCCATTTGACATGTTAGCAATCAGACCCCTACATACTGATTTAACTTTGTCCTTCCAGAGCTTCTTCAACACAATTCATACATGATGTCATTTGATAAAATCGCAGACACTTCATGCAGATTGATAGTAATAGAGTACAAATGGATCTCCTCATGACTAGATATACATCTGTCACATTCATTGCAGACAGTAAATAAACAAACACATCATGAGCTTACAATTTGTTGATTATGCATACTGCCAGAACATCACATTCAGAACTCACCTATATTCTGCACCATAATCTCCTTAAGCTCATCCAGCTCATTTTGTGCTTTGGCAAGTGTGTTTTTGGATTCTGAGAACCGCCTCTGAAAGATATATTTTGTGAGATACACTGGTATGTTATGCCTACAGTTCTGCAGCAGGCATCACATCTGATAGCATGAAAACAGGATGGTAGCAATTGTCTGCCATCAGTGAATAGATGCCTTTAGGTTTGACTCCTCCTTTCTTCACTGCCAACTTGAAATTATTCCAGTATGCCTGTATCTCACAAAGTTGCAAAATACACCAATGTAGGGCACCTGCATGATTTTTTCCTCCAATTAGCACACAAATGCAGCATGAAACATATGATATGAGGACAGACTTAAAGTCAAATTTAACAAAGCAGACACCTGCATGATTTTTTCTCTAATTAGCACACAAATGCAGCACAAAATATGTGATATGGGGACAGACTTAAAGTCAAATCTAACAAAGCAGATATTCAGTTAAGCAAAACTACTCCTCAGTCACACTGTTCCAACCCAAACATGCACAAACTCACCATTTCACTGGCCATGAGAGGAGAAAATTCACTGTTCATGGCATAGGGGAGAGCTGAGTGGAGCCGATACCCATAAACTGTAGTGAAGCGTTTCTTCAGCTCAAGAAGAAATCCAAAGGCTCTCGAGCGCTCAAATGCCTGCAAGAGCAGAACAAATTCTTTCTCTGACCAACTTAGAACAGCTGCTTATAAAAGGTACATCTGTAAGCTTCAGATAATGACTGCAAGAAGGAGATCATTTCCTAGATCCATGCATTTGTGGCAACCACCTCACACAGTCCCAGCTCCTTATAACATAAAATGCTCAAACAAACAAATGCATTTTGAGACAAACAATTAATTAATTGTACAGGTAGCTGCTAGACAACCTTCACTAACACTTGATCCAGCAACCAACATTAAAGAAGGTTTACCAGATACTCAACAATATGACACACAATATGACTCCCACATGCATGCTCTGAAAATGATAAAGTGTCATGCCCTGATTGCCACAAATAGATACACTACCAGATTCATTACAATAGGAACCATTCCACATGCTTCCAACCAACAAACCAGGCCATGAGTACCTACATAGAAAATGAGAGAGCAACAACCTAGGATGACTACCAATCCCCAAGTGGGAACACTTTCACTGGTGACAAATCAAGTATAAATGAAGCATCAATGTATGGTGATCAACCTATCATCTGCTGCTGTTAAGTGTTAGACCCACCTTCAATGTTCTTGGCTGTTTTCTGTTTGATGTTAATATCAATGAAGGCATTACACATCCTTATTTGACTTACATTATGTTTGGAATTGGCAATGAGTGCGGTAAACAAGCTGCCTGAAGGTATAGCTGCTACCAGTAATGTTTATACAAACCTGATAATGGTTAGATGCCTGGCAAATATGCATGTCATCTGACTGCATGCTGGGCTACAGCTACCAAACATGACAAATGCATCAGTATCATATCAAACCATACACAAACTGAGCTTGCAGTGCATACTGAAAACTCCATACCTTTACAAAAACAAACTTTGATATAATGGCCTTTTTATAACATTACCAACACTAGTATTAGGCATCAAACAGCTTGATGTGACCCAAAACACCCTACCTAAGTATTAATTACCACATGGACATCTATACACACCCACTGACACCCAACACACACTCATGCCACTCCTAAAAATAATCATCAAATGCCTAAAGCAACAGTGTATAATAGTGTGGGGAGGACATTGTAATTTTATTTATCTGTGAGTTATTTCCTTTTAGCATCATACATTTTCTGAGCATAGCAATGTGTTTCATCAAGTTCAACTATCTATTCTTCAACAGCCAATTTCATTTATCATGTTCTTCAAGGAAAAATGTCAATTGCCTCTCCATGTGCACCATACTACAGGTCAGCAATGGGCAAGACACACTTCATGAGGTGCTCAGGAAAGGGTGAGTTATGTTATTTGTGCATCTTCCACAATTATATGGGAAACTTTATGCCCTTTAAATTGTGTAACCTACTTTGTTATGACCTTTTAACCTCCATTGGGTATATCATGAAATCTAGTGTTCAATGTAAAACACTACATATTGCCCATGTGGCTTCTTGAAATGCATGTATAACATAAAAATATGAATAACAACATATGATGCCAGGAGGGAAAGTACCAAAGCTTTGAAAATGCATACCTATTTGAATATACTCACATCATCAGTAATGCACAAGTAGATGACTCCAGCATCTGTCACATAGTGAAACAAGTAGTCTCCATGGGCATATGTCATTCTTGAGTCTTGAAGACCAATCTTTGGAAGGATCAGTCCAACCACGTCCATAAAATTCCCTGGACATGTTGCACATTTCGCCAGGATCGTGGTCCCTCTCGAAATGACGCTGAATAGCAAAGGCATGGCAAAAACTTGGAATCTCGGACTTACAGGTCCTGAGCAGATTCAGTTCTGACACAACTGTTGTTGGCAATGGGAAAGATAATGGAATTAGATCACCCTTCGCTCCGACGATCCAACCTCAATCCGTGTCTCCAACACCACACAAAACATCTAGGAACTCGTTATAAGGCCTCGCATAACACCGTAATCCCAACCCCATTCAGACTCTTCAGTCAGATCCCCCGGTATCACTCAAACGCTGCTCAAACGCCGTCCGCTAAAATCTTTCAACGAATGAAAGGCAAGAAAGCATCATTTAGCCTTGCGTTGATTGGTTACTGGTAGCCGAGGAGAATATTTCGTGATGCTCGACTAGCTGAACTAGACAGAGCGCAACGATGTTGGCAGTAATGGCGTATAAAATACAAACAGTGGAGGTCCCACCAAGTAGGTTCAGATGTGCCTAGTATCTCTTAGGACTCAAAATGTATAGTGGGAAGATGTGATACCTTAGCTGATTTAAGTATTAACAAGCTCCATCTATATTTAAAACTAAAGCAAAGAATAAAAGCAATCTGTATTAACGTAAACATTCCTGTGACGTCACGATTTCCAGCTTTCCTACCGATCACACTATTGCCGCTTTTACACGGTATTCAATTGGTGGAAATCTGTTAGGGTATGCTATTTTAAGAACAGCTTGAGCAAGGTGCCACCATCTAGCGCCGCGTCCGCCATTGAAAGGTGGAGCGCCGCGGGGTGCGTGCGCGTGGGCCACGTGGAGTACGGATTTAGGGTAAAGGTAATATTTCATCATCGGGGCCGTTTTCTCGCACTGTGCACAGCTGACCTGTACGTCGGTTTATGGGTAGGTTACAACGGTGTTCGAAATGTCGCCAACATTTGTAGAAATGGCAACGGTCGATGCGGCGTTGCTTTTCAGGAAATATTCTGTTTTTTTGCGTCGGTCTGGGGGTGCTCCGTATTCTGAGTACTGAAGTGGTATTCCGCCAAACGCGTGCCAGTATCTGCCTGGAGGGTACAGCATAAGTGATGAAACCTGGACGCTCACTAGTATTCGGATTTGGTGTAGTTTTGTGGCTCACCGGACATAATGCTCATCTCTCCTGGCATATGCTAACCGATTGTGTGTCTCAAGGTGAGAACCGTCTGCAGCGTGTAGGAGCTTGCTTTCAGTTTCCTTTTGAAAAATTCGAGCCAAAAATCACCTCGGGTTGAGACTCAATTTGATCATTTGTGTAGCATTTGAAAGCAAGTTCAATTTGATCTCCCCAGTCAGACAGGTTTGACCACTTCAAATCGATGGTGGCTAAACTTTGCAGTTTTGGAAACATTCTGGATTTTCAGTTGGCAGTGGTTTTTGTGGTTCCAGCACCACCATGGTGCAGCAAATGACCTATCACGCTGTGAAGAAGCAGCACTAATTTCTTTGCATTTGCCTCAAAAAGGTTAAGAGAAGATGAAATGCATTGGTGGTTTTTGGGGAGCATGAAAAAAGAGGAAATAATTTGTTGATGGTCATGCAACTATCTAATTTGCTGAGACCAGTACCATGGGATATGTTCTTGAAAGTGGATGTAAGGATGACGCCTAGGGTCCTCTTAACATTTTCAGCTTGATGGGTACAATGATTGAACATGAACATCATGTAAAGAGAAACTGCATGACCAGAGTTGGACATCTTTTTGGCAGTTATATAGAGCATGGTAGAAGTCATCTTATTGGCTTTGTAGCCAAATCTGAACCTGGGACAATAGTGTGAAGCTAGAGCAAAAGCTTGAGACTGAAAAATTGGTTTACACATTGCCCATTATGTGAAACATGACAGTTTTCATAGTTTTTGATGATATATTGTTATTGGGACACAGATGGGATAGCAATTTATCTTGGAGGCAGCTTTTGAATATTTGAAGACAGGAATTCTGTAATGGTGGCAGTTTATTTTATTAGGGGTTGCCTCTGGCACTCTGAGACAAGCATTAAACTGAGGCAGAGATTAAGGGGAATCACAAAACAAGCTGCATTGTGTAATAAAGGAAGGGGTAATAATCAATGGTAACCAAGGCAACCAATGAACCCATTGCACTCCATTTGTTTCTACTACATCATAACTGCCTTAATTACTGTGATATCCTGTCTGTGCCTGCATGTGGGCACTTCCACAACCTCCATGGCCAGATATCCACCATTTATATAGAAGTTTTAAACACACACATTGTGCCATAGCAAGGCATGTGCTCACAGCAGCTTCTGCTGTCCTTGCTGAACAGGTGAACCAGTCTCATTTACCCGCATGCTGGACATACCAGTAGCAGGTTGACAACTTTGAAGCTGTGATCTCTGGTGTTCAGTCCGTTTTTGATGTCTTTAGGTTTGTTTGGTGACCAAAATGCAACTCAAAAGATTGTATAGTAAATCCAATGGAATTTTGCTCTTTTTTCAACATAGCAGTAGTAGTTTGTATGCAGCAGATGCAAATAATCTGGAATATCTTGGACACCATTCAGGGTTGGACCTGCCATGAACATCTTCTGGTCCACCACCTTTTGTGGACTGGATTATTGCTGGAAGTCGGAAGCCATTTGTTATTATGACTGGTGCCTGTTAATGTAAAGCACCATCACACATGTGAACGAGGATTCCGCCACTGAAGGTGCCAAGTTTCTGGTTGGCTCTCATTAAGTAAACCATGGCATGTGGCCATCCCTGCTGGGACTGCATGGATGCCGAGGGTTCTGTTGGGTTAATGCAAAAACCTTCATGATTTTGTTACCTTAGGCATGAATGTGTGCTCTGCCCTGCGTAAAGGCATGGTTTTGTTGTATTTCAGGCCCTGATGGCTGCAGCCTGAGCAGACTTGTGCATGATGGAAGATCAGGAACAGACAGATAGTGACCAGCTCCTACATGGAGCTCCTCTTGTTGTTGCATCAGATCATGGAGAGGTAATTGTTCTTCATGTGTGGCTCTACATGGGATTGTCCAGGGTGGCACACTCACATAAGTTTTAGATGCCTGTTTGAGGTGTCAATCTTTGGAGTGTGATACCCTCCTGTTTGCAGTTTGAAGCAAGTGGTGTGGTAGTTTCATTCTCCTGTCAAAGCAGATATGTAATTGGGATCTTATTTCATGGCTGCATTAAATTATCTACAGTCAGTGTGCTATTTTGCAATATGGTGTTGACTCTTGTTGACCTCATCTTAAATGCCACCTTTAGGCTGTTGGTGCGTGCTGAGCAGGTGTGGGTCCGTGGCCTGATCTGGGTGTTGATGTGTGCTGGGCTGATGTGAGTCTGCCTCCACCAGCTGATCTGGGTGTTAATGTGTGGTGAGCTGGTGTGGGTCTGCCGCTGCCAGCTGATCTGGGTGTTGATGTGTGCTAAGCTGGTGTGGGTCTGCTGCCACCAGCTGATTTGGGTGTTGATGTGTGCTGAGCTGGCGTGGGTCTGCTGCCACCAGCTGATCTGGGTGTTGATGTGTGCTGAGCTGGCATGGGTCTGCTGCCACCAGCTGATCTGGTTGTTGATGTGTGCTTAGCTGGTGGGGGTCTGCTGCCACCAGCTGATCTGGGTGTTGATGTGTACTGAGCTGGTGTGAGTCCGCTGCCACCAGCTGATCTGGGTGTTGATGTGTGCTGAGCTGGTGTGGGTCTGCTGCCAGCCAACTGATCTGGGTGTTGATGTGTGGTGTGTGCTGAGTCTGTTTCGCGTCTGCTGCTGCCAGCTGATCTGGGTGTTGATGTGTGCTGAGCCAGTGTGGGTCTGCTGCCACCAGCTGATCTGGTTGTTGATGTGTGCTGAGCTGGTGTGGGTCCACTGCCACCAGCTGATCTGGGTGTTGATGTGTGCTGAGCCGGTGTGGGTCTGCTGCCGCCAACTGATCTGGGTGTTGATGTGTGCTGAGCTGGTGTGGGTCCGCTGCCACCAGCTGATCTGGGTGTTGATGTGTGCTGAGCCAGTGTGGGTCCACTGCCCCCAGCTGATCTGGGTGTCGGAGGAGGATGGGCCAGGCCAGATGGTGGTGGTTGGTGCCGACGACGACGCTGCCGAGGCCTCGCAGCAGGCGCAGATCGTGGTGTTGGAGACGGGTGACGGCGAGCAGCAGGTGCAGCTGGTGACCAGCGATGGCGGCCAGCTGATCACCCTGCCACCAGAGGTGAGTCGACGGCAGGGCTGACTGGGAGCACAGTCAGGAGGCTGTCCCTGTAGGCACCGAGTGTTACGGCCTCGGGGGGCAGATGATCACTCTGCCGTCGGAGGTGAGTCGACGGCAGGGCTGACTGGGAGCACAGTCAGGAGGCTGTCTCTGGAGGCACCGAGTGTCACGGCCTCGGGGGGCAGATGATCACCCTGCCGTCGGAGGTGAGTCGACGGCAGGGCTGACTGGGAACACAGTCAGGAGGCTGTCCTTGGAGGTACCTGAGCCTCACAGCCTCAGGGGCCAGATGAGGGTGCCTTCCATGATAGTGATGCCCGAGTCAGGCTTGTGTGCTTTGTTTACAATGACAGGAAGCATCTTGATTGCGTAGTGGAGATGATGGTGGCATGACCAGTAGAATATTATTAACCCTTTGATTTGATTCCTCTGGGATTTAAGTGCTGATGTTTTGTGTAATGTTTTTGTATTCAGCTAAGTTGTGCCAAGACTTCCTCAAATATTAGTATCAAGCCTAC
Organism: Pollicipes pollicipes; assembly: GCF_011947565.3. Classification (NCBI taxonomy): domain Eukaryota; kingdom Metazoa; phylum Arthropoda; class Thecostraca; order Pollicipedomorpha; family Pollicipedidae; genus Pollicipes; species Pollicipes pollicipes. The sequence goes on from NW_023596921.1 coordinate 22,045,837, forward strand.
ATCATTTTTGAAGCAAGTTTATCGACCAATTGACAGTTGTGTAGCTGCTTGCCTATAGTTTCACAAGCACCGTAATGCTCGTGCAACCTGTTCTGCTCACCTGGTATGAAAGTTGTGTGGGAAAATTAGGGCCATTGGCTGCTGTCAAAGTTAATTGTCCTGAGCAACTAGTCATTGGAGGATGCTCCCTTTAGCTGTGATGGTTTTATCACGGGGCACATTGTAGATTGCATTCGCCCTGTTCCCACGGCTGGCGGTCGAGAGCTGTGAGCGGCATGTGACGGGCTCGGGCCTTGGCCGGCAGCTGGCCAGCCGTCTGAAGGAGGGCCTCTCGGACCTGACCTCGGACGACCTGGCCGGCGTGGAGCAGCTGATCGTCACCAGTGCCGACGACCCGGCCGAAGAAGACTCCATCCAACTGGGCCTGGCGCCCGACGCGGAGCCGTCGGCCGGCGACGGCGGCGGCGGAGCTCTGGACACGGACGAGGAGACCGTGGATGCCGAGGTTCGGGAGACGGATGAGGAGACCGAGGACGCCGGAGGTCGAGACACGGACCAAGAGATTGAGGACTCCGAGATGGGCGCTGTGGAGAGGTCCATGGAGGTTGCGAAGGAAGAACCTTTTGTAGCAGAAGATATTGACACAGTTCTTGAATCACAAGAACCTGATAGTGAGACAACTGAACAAAATGCTGGCAGCGAAGATTTGTCAGTGAATGTCGCTCTCGCTGGAAAAGATGCTGAGGACAGTGGTATGACTTGGACAGAGACCACAATGATCAGCGCATCAGGTGGGTTAGTTTTGTTATAATTGCTGACGTGTGTCTGCGGAAAGAATCCGGGAGTAATGGTAACAGTTTTCGATTGTATTGGAAATTTATTCTCTTTAACAGGTGTCTTGTGGTCCCATACACATGCATGCCATGAAGCACGTGCAGATGCGATGAAGATGTAGATCGGGATTTCGCACTCGAGCCTCAGCTTTTCGTAGGATATCTCCTCATGTGGTCGTCAGCTGTGGTCTTTTTACGTCTACATCTACATCTGACAATGGGCTTAAGGGAGTCAGAAATGAACCAGTACATACACTAGGACGGGAGAAGAAGGGAGACAGTTCAGCACTCGACTTAAAATAAGAAAGGAAGTAATAACACCGCTACGTAGCAAGTATAGCAACAATCGACATGGTGTGTTGCGCCATAAATACGGACGAATGTTCAGTTTTCCCCCTCTATTATCTTTGTAATCCCGTGACCCGCTCAGGCGAGAGCCGATTTGAAGCTGCTGTGTGTGAGCATCAACTGACCAGTGTCGCTGCGGTCCTCAGGTGCGCAGGTGAAGGTCCGCCTGCCGCAGGTCGCCGCCGAGAGCGGCCCGCCGCCGCAGCCCGGCAGCGTCCGCTTCCGCGTCGTCAGCGTCCGGGACCAGCAGCCGCCGGCGCCCCCTCGGCCGCCCGCGCCGGCGTCGCCGCCCACGCCGGACGTGTGGTCGACGCCGTCGCAGCGTCGCGCCTCGCGCCGCTGCGCCTCCCGCGGCATCGCGCGCGCCGTGGCCGCGCTCAAGCGCGCCGAGGGCAGCGACGAGTTCGACAGCGACGACGACTGGTCGCCGGCCGCGCCGCCGCCGCCGCCACCGGCAGCGCTGCCGCCACCGCCGGCAGCGCTGCCGAAGCGAGGCCGCGGCCGGCCGCGCAAAGTGGGCACGTTCGCCTGTCAGCTGTGCCCCGGACGGCTGGCCACGCAGGCTGCCTTCTTCCAACACTTGCGCGAACACTACGACCAGCCGCGCGGTGACGAGGCGTCGACGGAGGCGGAGGGCCTGTCGGCCGCCGACGGCCGGGCGGTCACCGAGGAGGCCGCCGGCTACGACGGCGCCACCGAGCTCAACGTCGACATCATCGCCAGCAAAACGCCGCAGATTGCGTGCGACCGGTGCGAACGTTACTTCTTCTCGGAGGTAGAGCTCGAGCGGCACGGCAAGGTGCACCTGCGCAATGCGACGGCAGCCCGAAGCAAGGCGGACGCGGAGTGCGGGACCCCCGCGAAAGAGTGTCCGGAGCCGGCCACCGTCTCGAGGGTTGTGAAAAGCGAGATAGGACTTGTGGCGGGCGTCCAACTGGTGGAGCGATGCTGACGGAACGGCGGAGCACGTGCGGCCGGCAGACGGTGGCGACACGAGTCCCGGCAAGTATAACATGAAGAACCTGAAGAACTGCACGCAATGCGTCAAGATCTTCACCACGGTGTCGGCGCGAGCGAACCACGTGCAGCGTGTGCACGGCGGCGGCGGTGAGCCCATCTCGCAGACGAAGCGCGAGAAGGTCGAGTACGAGTGCAACGAGTGTCACGTCACGTACACCTCGCAGAAGATCTACGAGCGCCACCTGCTGCTGCACGAGAACCAGCGCGCGGGCCGGCGGCCGTACCGGTGCGACACGTGCAGCGCCTCGTTCATCACCACCATGCAGGTGAAGCACCACGCGCAGCGCGAGCACCCGGAGCTGTGTGCGAGCGGGGCACGGCGCGCCTCGAGCCGCCGCACCGGCCGCCCGGTCGGCTCGTCCGACAAACAGCGACAGGCGGTGTACGACCAGATCCGCGAGGGTGCCGGCGGCACGTTCTCGTGCTCCGTGTGCGGCAAGGAGGGCAAGACCAAGAACCACGTGTTTTATCACATCAGTATCAAGCATAAGGGTGAGTTTGCTGGACGGGAGGCGTGTGCATTGGCGATGGAAGTGCCCTGGTCAGCGTTTCTCGTGGCCCTTGGGTCCAGTCCTGCTTTTGGTAATAAGAAACATGATTTGCTTATTTATGGCGGATGGAACCGTCCACATGAAGGTGGATGTATTGAAGTGAAACTAGAGGTTTCAGATACATGTGCCTGGTGTTTTAGTGCTTCGAATTGTATGTACGCTCGCCCTGCGCGAAGGAGAGGCATTTCCAAATTGATGATGATTATCGGCTACACGTGTTTTGAATAGTCAGCAGCAGTCAGCAGCACCTGAGGCGTGGGTGTGACCCAAAGGCGCCCCGCCAGCGAGCCCGGCCTCGCGCCCGGCGCTGACCCGCCCCTCTGCCCGCCGGCAGCGCTGGAGGGCTACAAGTGCCAGGCGTGCGGCAAGTCGTTCTTCACGGAGGCGGCGCTGCGCGTGCACGACCGCACGCACACGGGCGAGCGGCCGTTCGGGTGCGAGTACTGCCTGCGCCGGTTCCGGCAGCAGGCAGACCTCACCTCCCACGTCATGTCCATCCACACCCGGCAGCGGTACGTGCGGCGGCCGCGGCAGCGACGGAGGGCAGCCCGTGCTTGTTGGTATTCATGTGTGCTTTGGTCAGAGCCTGCATGTGAATGAATTATGCACCTGCTGACATGTGTTGTGTGCTTGTTTTATAAGAATGTTTTCATTTTGTTATTCATCCCATCAGTGTGATCAGTGTCATCAGTGGCATCCCATCATCAGGCTTTTTATGTGATGCTACTTTTCCACTCATTCACTTTCATTCAGATATAGCATGGGTCATTGCTCTATAACCACTGTCTCTCTGCATTGTAACCACCTGGCTGTCTGCACTGAAACCACAGTCTCTGTACTTTGACTGCTGTCTGTCTGCACTGTGACCATGGGCTGTCTGTACTCTTACTAATGGCTGTCTGCCCTGTTACCACTGGCTGGCTGCCCTGTTGCCACTGGTTGTCATGTTACTGTTGTCTGTCTGCCCTGTTACCACTGGCTGTCCACCCTGTTACCGCTGCATGTCCGCCTGTTACCACTGGCTGTTTGCACTGTTACCACTGGCTGTCTGCACTGTTGCCAGTGGCTAACTGTCCTGTTGCCATTGTCTGTCTGCCCTGTTACCACTGGCTGTGTGCCCTGTCACCACTGGCTGTATGCCCTGTTATCACTGTCTGTCTGCCCTGCTACCACTGGCTGTCTGCATGCACACAGTGGCACAGCAGCTGATGACTTCACATACCTGGGTACGTGCCGCGTGGCGCCCATCTGACGTGCGCCCGTCTTCACGCAGGCCGTTCCGGTGTCGGTTCTGCACCAAGTCTTTCTCTCGCAAGTATTCCATGACCGTTCACATGCGCTGCCACACGAACGAGCGCAACTACAAGTGTCCCGTGTGTAAAAAGGGCTTCCGGGCTTCCACATACCTCACCGGCCATATGAAGATTCATACAGGTGAGAACATAGCGTTTGCTCAACAGTAAGATTGGTAACACGCTAATTTTTGGAATGCGAAGTTGTGTTGCATATTCATCACAATGTCACACCTTGTTTTTTTTAAAGCTGGAGCACGTATTTTAAATTGCGACTCGTGCATGTCAAGGTATTGTGCAATGATTTTTGGAAGTTACGTAATATTCCAAATTGAGTAGGTACCAGTATTAAATGTGTGCCATTCATCTCAAACTCCCTTGCCGTTGGGTAGATAATCTCCTGGGTAGCTCATGTGATTGTTCGGACCACCGTTGACGGCGGCGGCCGGCGCGCGCGGCTCGTCTGCCGTCCGCTGACTCCTCCCCCCGCGCTGCGGCAGGCGAGCGGTCGCATTCGTGCCCCATCTGCCACAAGACGTTCCGCATGCGTTCGGACATGAAGCGGCACATTTTCACGCACTCGCGCGACCGGCCGCACCAGCGCTCGCTGCGTGCGCTCACCGTGTCGGCCGGGGGCGAGGGCGAGGTCATGCTGCTCAACAGCGCCGACCTGAGCAACCTGCAGGTGAGGCGGCGGCCGCGTGCCCGGTCCCAGCCGGACGGGCGCGGCGGCGCGAGGGAGACAGGCACCGGGGACGTCCGAAGCTCAGACAGCGGCCACTGCTCGTTGGGCGCGCGTTGGTGGCTCGGGGAGGGAGTCAGTAGTGGGGGGAATCATGGATGGAGGGAATTAGTAGTGGAGGGAATCATGAAATCGTGCTTTCGCGTGCATCCTTTGAAACAAGTGCCAGGCCTCATGTGCACATGCTTTGGTCGACTGCTTCATTTTGTTCATGGACGTCCTCTTAACAGCATGATTTATTACATTTTCGAGTCACCAGGCACTGCTGAACTTGATTGGCTCTTTTCCGAGCCTGTCTGTGCCCCACATAGCGCTCTGACAGCCCCGTCGTTGGAGGGCGAGCGGTTGTGCCTGGGCTGGGCGGTGTGCCGCACGCCCTTCTCTCACACTGGGGCATGCCGCCGGCAGTTCGTCACCGACGAGGACGGCAAGGCGATGGTGATCGGCGACGGCGACCAGATGGTGCTGGACGAGTCGCAGACCGTCATCGACGAGCAGACCGGGCAAATCATGGTGGGTCAAACCGCCGAGCTCCACACCGGCGAGCGCTATATGGACGGGGGATACTGAGTCACCGCGCCGCGCTCTGACCAGGGCTGGGCAGGAGCGGGGCCGCCATATCTGATGGGCAGAGCAATGGAACGTAGCGTGAAGGGTTCTAGCCCGACGGAAAATAAACTGTGAGCCAAATGTATAGGTTTGCTCATCATGCTGTACCAGTAAAGTTAGGTTCTAGTAAAGGTAGTAAAGTTTTGACTGTTACACGACCCTTTTTCGGAGGCGAGTACGTGGTAGGTGTGCTAACGGACATACAGCATTCTAGGCCGCAAGCTGCAGTTGAAAAAATGCACGAACTTGTAATGCTCTGTTGTTGGACATTTGTCGTGGTTGGATATTCTTTCCTGTGGTAGCAAAGTTTTTGGTTGGTCCTAGTGGGAATAAAATTGGCAAAAATTTATGGGTAAAACCCCTTCGGTCCGCTTTGTGCACGTTCATCTCAAAAGAAGTAAAGTGGAGTCCTTAAGAACGGTGCCAAGTATGCCATGTCCTCCTGCCAATGGTCAACAGGATTCCGCGTGATTGTCACTGATTTTGACCTCACCAAACGTCGCAGCTGCCTTCCTTTATAGAGATTGTCCGGTTGCGTGATAGATGATTGCAGCTCAAGGTGTAAGGAGGCAGATGTTTTAAGAACTTTCAAGGCCTACGGCTGTGATTGCACATGCATGTTGAGCGGCCGTTAGATGGAATTGTTCGTTCGGTGCCGTGGCGATCGTTCCAGTTAATCTCAGCTGGCAGCGGCACGCAAGGCTGGCACGTGCCTCACGCTGTTATCCACTGAAACGGGGCTAATATAATCGTAATCGCCAACTGTAGTAACGTGATAATTGCAAAGCCTTCGCATTTAACGCTTATGCCCCACATAGCTAGAAAGTGCGCCGGCACATGTACCACACCGTCTCTGCCTGGCGGAGGCAGCGCCACGTTACAATACGGTGCTGGTAGTTGACCTGTGGCTGCTCGCGTCGCCCAGGTGCCGGAGAGTGCGATCGTCGAGTACGACGAGAGCGCCATGGCGTCCATGTACCTGATGGCAGACACGGACGCGGAGCCGCTGGCCCTGGCCTGACCTGGCCCGGGGCGCGGCCGCCCCAGGGCATGACCGGCGCCGCCATCCGCGGCCGCGCTCGGCTCTCCTCGCCGGGCTGCAGTGGCTCCAACGCAATATATGCATGTATTTATTGTGTGAAGCCGTGCCTCATTGCTGCGCCTGCGCGGCTCCGATGAGATCATGTGATGGTGCGCTCGAAATAGTCGTCTTCGAGCTGGCTTTAATACAGGTTCATGAGGCTTGCGGGCAGTTTTCTTGGAGAGTTGTGGTCGACGTGCGACCAACTGCAGCGTCATTAATCTTCATCACTTATGTACCATCGTCATCGTAAACGACCACTACCTGACCCCTCGGCCCAACGCGTCTCACTTGTGTTCCCCCCGCATCACACACGGCACTTCGGTTGACCAACATTTCGGCTATGCCCCCCCCCCCCCCCCGCTACTTCCGGCGGCGGCGCGGCCGGACGTAGGGTGGACACGGGGCGGCGGTAATCAGGCCAGCCCGATCCCGTCACGGCCGTCCCGACACGCGAGCCCGGTCGGTCGATTGACCCAGAGGCGGCCCGGCGCACCGCCCGGCACGGTCGCTAGGCGACGGCCGCCAACAGTCGGGTAGCGCCGGCGGCGGCGGGTCCGATCACACGGGGCCGCAATGTCGAAACGGGAGGCGGACCTGTCCGAGTTCGAGCGGCTCACGGCCGACCTGGACAGTGAACTTCACTACAGGTGAGGCCTGAGCTGGGCAGTGTGCAGCACTACAGGTGAGGGCTATGTCAGCGGGCGTCAGTACAGGTGAGGCCCGAGCCGGGCAGTGTGCAGCACTACAGGTGAGGGCTAGGACGGCGGGTGTCAGTACAGGTAGGGCCTGGACTGGACAGTGGGCTGCAGTACAGGTGAGGCCTGAGTTGGGCAGTGTGCGGCACTACAGGTGAGGGCTAGGACGGCGGGCGTCAGTACAGGTGAGGCCTGGACTGGCAGCGGGCTGCAGTGCAGGTGAGGCCTGAGGTGGGCACTGTGCGGCACTACAGGTGATAACTGGGCTGGACAGTGGGCTGCAGAACAGGCGAGGACGGGACAACAGGCGGCAGTACTGGGTGAGAGCTGGGACAACAGGCGGCGGTACGGGTGAGGGCTGCGGCAACAGGCGGCAGTGCGGGTGAGGGCTGCGACAACAGGCGGCAGTACGGATGAGGGCTTAGACAACAGGCGGCAGTACGGGTGAGGGCTGGGACAACAGGCGGCAGTACGGATGAGGGCTAGGACAACAGGCGGCAGTACGGGTGAGGGCTGGGACAACAGGCGGCAGTACGGGTGGGCTGGGACAGCAGCGGCAGTACGGGTGAGGGCTGGGACAGCAGGCGGCAGTACGGGTGAGGGCTGGGACAACAGGCGGCGGTACGGGTGAGGGCTGGGACAACAGGCGGCAGTACGGGTGAGGGCTGGACAACAGGCGGCGTACGGATACCAACAGGCGGCAGTACGGGTGAGGGCTGGGACAGCAAGCGGCGGCACGGATGAGGGCTGTGACAACAGGCGGCAATACGGGTGAGGGCTGGGACAACAGGCGGCGGTACGGGTGAGGGCTGAACTGGGCGGCGGGTGGGAGCGGCGGTGCTGTATAAGTGAGGGTTGAGTTGCTGAAAACTGACCTAGACAATAAGCTGCAACGCAGATGGGGATAAAACTGTCGATGAAAAGAAGTGTGAGTGAAAACTATTAGGTAAAAACCCAAGCTGAACAGAAAGCTGCAGTCAAGGTGACGACTGAGCTGGATAGTAAGCCGCAGTGCATGCATAAAATGTACAGGTGAAGGCCACCTGATCAGCTCGTCGCAGTGTAAGCGATGGCTGACTGCAGGCGTGGTGAGAACTGACGTCGGCTGACTGCAGGCGTGGTGAGAACTGACGTCGGCTGACTGCAGGCCTGGTGCGAACTGACGTCGGCTGACAGTGCGTGGGATTTAGGTGGTGCCGGTGGCCGTGTTTGTGCTACCAGAACCATCCGCTCCTGACCTGTTTCAATCTAACGGGTACGTCGCGAAATTCTCGCATAACTTTTGCGTGAAAGAAACCACGTTTGACATTTGGCTCTCCATACATCAGCAATCGTTTTAAAACGGAAATGCAAGTTTTTGATGGCTAGTAAGTGACACTGGCAAGGCAAACTGTAAAAAATCGCGAATCTGGCGTCTGTTACCAACATGTTTTTGGAAAAGAATATTGCTGGCTATTCGCTAGTTGACTATTGCCCGTATCCCGACAAGCGGATTCCGATTCCGATCCCGCAGTGCTGAACAGTACACCAGTCAATGCCGTTGACGAACAGTACCAGCGCTAGGTGGTCCAGAGATCATCACTCTCCAGAGCAGCAGACCCGTGCTGCGACGTCGTCATTTTCGTCTTCATACCATGCTGGCGGCTATATGGAGCCGCGCCACAGGCGGGACGTGTAAGCGGAACACTCTTCGAACATAGCTCCGAGGGGGTGCTACACCCGCGAGAAGGGGGCAGCAACGGGGGTTGGATGTAATGACAGACATGGCTGACTGTGATGACAGAGGTGACTGGATGTGATGACAGAGGTGGCTGGGTGTGATGACAGCTTGGTGGAGCTACCTTTGCTGTCGCATCCAGTCACCGTTGGTGCCCCCCTTCTCGCAAGGGTAGCACCCCCTCTCAACCCTCTTCGAAGAGTGTTCCGCCTCCATGTCCCGCCTATGATGGCTCCACATAGTTGCCAGCGTGGTATGAAGACGAAGGTGACGACGTCGCAGCACAGGTCTGCTGCTCTGGAGAATGACAGCCTTTAGAGCAGCTAGAGCCAGTGCTCTTCGTCGACGACTAGGACTGGCGTGGTGTTCAGCGTACGGCGCCGCGGCATCATCGCCATGGGAGTCCGCTCGTCGGGGCGCGGAGATGCATGCAGCCAAGCGCTGGGCTCAGGTGCAGTACCGGTGGCCACAGCTGAACCTCAGGACGGATGAGGGCTGCTGTGGTGCTGCACAGCTGCATGCAGCCAAGCGCTGGGCTCAGGTGCAGTACCGGTGGCCACAGCTGAACCTCAGGACGGATGAGGGCTGCTGTGGTGCTGCACAGCTGCATGCAGCCAAGCGCTGTGTTCAGGTGCAGTACGGGTGGCCACAGCTGAAGTTCAAGACGGATGAAGGCTGCTGTAATGCTGCGCAGGCGGCTAAATATAACCAGAGGGCTCGTCTGCCCGCTGTATCGATGTTCTACAAACTTGGTTATCGCACCCGATGTGACTTATGTCCCTGCCGTTGCAGTGACACGCTGGACTGGTCTAACGCCAGCCTGGAACAGTCGGTGGAAGACTTGCGAGAGAAGCTGCGTGCCTTGGATCGCGAGCAAATCCCCACCGATGATGGTATGACAGGGTCGCTGCCTAGCGTAATCGTGTTTAGCTGTAATGAACAGTGGACTTGGTATTAACTTTGTAAGCGCAGTTGTAATTTAAGTCGTGCTTACCAGCTGGAGTCATCACGGCAGTCGGAGAGATGCCATAAAATCTGCGGTGCATGCGAATCCGACGAAATCAGTGCTGATTAGTACCGTCCAGTGTGGTCCATTACTCTTGCCCTCCACTACCCGAGTGCGGGAGCGCAGCCAGAGCCTTGGCAAGGGGAGCACATGGTTGACAAAGGGCCCCTGAGAGGAAAGGCCCCCAAAACCATCGGATATGACCGATTTGTTATTGACGGCATGCTTTTTTCTTATATAATATAGTATTTAGATTTTTACATATATGATATATATATTTATATATATATATATATATATTACATGTTTGTCTTCTACAATTTGAATGTATGCCAGACGCTAACGCGAGATCAATCCTGCCTTCAGTTTACAGAAAATAAGGTAACAATCTCACGCGTTAAATGACTGCGTGAAATAAATCGCCGGCGATCTTCATTTAACAATGGTCCAGTGGACTCCTTTTAGACCGAAAGGACTCAGAAACATTGTCAATTTTTTCTGGATTGTGCAGAAATAGCAAAGATCCCGCAAAGGAAGACTGAGGACCAAAATGGGTTAACAATTTGTATTGACATGGCCAGGCCATCTTTGTCCAGATATCTTCAACATTCAGTCAGAATTGATTAGTGGTACAAGTTATGTAACGTAGTTTTGAGCACGCGCGCTCGCATACCTTCCAAACAAAAACCTCGATGCCAGGCGTTGCAGTCTCCCTAGGCCACACGTGGCTGGCCCTGCGGTTTACACTAGGCCGTGGCCAATAGGTAGGCGAAAATAGTGATGCATCTGAAAGAAGTACCTTCGAACACATTTGGACTCCAGGTCGTACATTTAGTGATATCTCGGGTATATATTTCACCTGTGCGGTTTTAGATTGATGACAATAACGTATTGGGTTTTACAATACTGCGGAGTGGTGCTGGAATATGGTTGCGGGACTGGAAGAGTAAGAGCGAAATTTTTTTCGTCGTAGTATTGTAACTGTTAATCTGTCTAGGGGGCATTCTCAATGTTGTAAAGATGATTTGCGCAGTGTGATCTTCGGACTGTACGAATTCATTTTAAAGAACATTCAGAAACATCATTTTACTATCGTCGATGTTGCACTATCGGCGCACACCCCTGGCGTTACTTGCAGCGGCCAACACCTTTCGGTTTTATAAAAACTACGACCCAAGTCATCGTTATCCTTGCTCCCCGAGATTAAAGGCGTGTGATTGGGGCTTTATAACGCACTCAGCTGCTAGGGCTATATGGCGCCGCCAGCCTCTCACCCCGGCAGGAAGGGAGGGGATGAGTCATATCACATTGGTCCACTCCCTGACGCGAGAGGCCTTCTGAACCGCGCAGCTGACCCCGGATGGACGCATGCACCGTCATTAACGCAGCAGCATCCTTGCTCACCGCAGGTAGTTAAATAATTGACACATAAAATCCTGTTGGACCTAACGGGCCCTGGTTGGTTGGGGGGGGGGGGGGGGGGGGGGCACTGTTCGGTACTGGGGGCTTTGGCTGGCACAGGACTCTTTTATTACCTCAATGTGAGCACTCATCAAACTTCTTGTTTCCTTCAACTGCCAGAGGGCCTCGATCGACGTGAGAGACCGTCTGCCATTTGGGGTCCCGCCCCTGTCCTGTTAAACAAATCTTCTCCTGACCGAATCCGATGACCTGACCTGATCGGAAGGACGACCTGACCGATTCGAGGCCCCTTGTTGACACGGAATGCCCTGTTCGGCACTGTGGGCCTCTGAACGATACAGGAGCCTGACCGATGTAAATCGCGGGCCTGGCCTTGCCCCTGCTTGAGAAATGGGCCTCCAGAGCTCAGACCAACACGGAGCTGACTGTTCGTTGTTCGTGATCTCTGGCCGAAAGAAAGGAACGCCCTGTCTCAGGGGTGCGAGAAATCATCTCACTGACATTTGAGATCACGGCCCTATGGGTGGGAGGTCCTTAATGTGACCTACAGCCAGCTCTTCGACCCTTCAGCCATCCCATCGGGCCCTTGATCTTTGGTCTCGAGGGACCCTTCAGCCCCCTTCAGGCCTCCTCAGACACCGTTCTGACTCGAGGTCACTCGCCGCCACAGGGCCCATGATCGGCACTGTGGCCCCCAACCAACACAGGAGCCTCTCATTGTGTCAGAGGCCTCAGATATTGCAAATCGCGGACCCCGGCCTCGTTTCTGTTTAAGAAAAGGGTCTCAAGGGCTCTGGCGGACATGGAGACGACTGTTCGGTGATTGTGATCTCTGACCGACTTGAACACCGCGCTGTCTCAGGGGAACCTAAAACGGTGCAAGAGAACCTCTGACTGATAGTTCAGGCCAGGACCCTCCTGACCGCGATTTTTTATGTGACCTACAGCTCTTCCTTCGGACCCTTATGTCCTCCAACAAGGCCTTTGATAGTCGGTTTCGGTAGGCCGACCGTTTCCGCTCTTCGGTCCTCATCAAATTCGACCCTCTCCGGTCCTCATTCGGTCCTGCCTTTTTAGCCAGTTGGGAAGTGGGTCCTCAGGTCCACACCGACACGGGGCCAACTATATGGTACGGTGAAAGCTGACCGACATATAGATCCGTATCAACTCAGGGGATCCCCAATCGACGCAAAGGACCGTTATTTGGGTGCCCGTATTCGCATGTCTGGGTCCCTGAATAAGACTCCGACCAACCCTTTAAGCCCTCATGCTCTCAAATCGGGCCCTTGATCGTCGGACCGTGTGGGTCCTCTAGACTCTTCGGGCCTGCTCGAATACTGCTTCTGGCTGACTCGAGGCCCTTTGACATCACAGAGCCCTTGTTAGGCGCTGTGGGGATCTGAGCAATGTAAATCGCTGGCTCCGGCTTTATCCGTGCCTGTGAAATGGGCCCTTAGTTCCATGTCGCCACGGAGCCGACTGTGTGTTACTGGTGGCGTCTGACCGAAATATAGGCCCCATTCGACTCAGTGGCCCCCTGGTCAACGCGTAGGATCCTCTGGCTGGCGTTTTAGTGCCGGGTCCGTGCGGGCCGGGTCCCCTAAATGAGACCTCCGGCTGGCTTTTCGGACCCTTAATAGTAGGTTTCGAGGGGTCCGAAGGGCCCCTCGGAACCTAAAAGGGGGGGGGGGCACTTGCCCCCTGTGTCCTCCTCTGCCTGCGCTGCCACCCGAGTGCCTCGTTTGCTGAGCATCAGTTGGGTACGGTGCCCGCCGAAGGGACAGCCCGTCGGAGACCGGACAATACGGGGGCCCATGCTGCGCCGTTCTGCCCCCCCCCCCCCCCCTCCTTCCCTCACGGGATACGTTAGGAGCGCCGATGCCGACACCGTGTCCGGCGGCCGCAGACGCTCAGGAGTGGAGGACGCGCTACGAGAGCCAGGTGGCGCTGAACGCCGAGCTGGAGCAGCAGAGGGCGGCGCTGGCGGAGCAGCAGAGCACCGTGCGCACCAACATCAAAGAAGGTCAACACGGCGACGGTACCGTAATGGGGCCGGGGGGCGTGTGCCGCGTGGCCTACTGGGCGTGCAGCTCGCTCGTCCGTGAAGTGGAGTCTGTGGTAGTATTTTTTACGCGGCGCCCTTCGCCGCGCTAGGCGACTTTTGCGGCACAAATCGCAGGCAGCACAAGAGCGCGCATGGACTTGGTGTGACCCCCACCGACCTTTGCGCATGAACAGCACCGCTGAATGGGAGTGCGGCACGACCGCATGGACCTTTCTGTGAGGGATGGTAAGCCCGTGTGTGGCTTTGGGACTAAGGCACTTCGCGTGCCAGTTGATATCTTGCCAGCGTGTGCATTGCAGATGAGAGGCTCACTGTCAGTGGCTGGAACACCACCGAAGACTGCTACAGCATTCGTTCTAATTGGTGTCGGGATAAGATGCTTTTAAACGCAAACATCGCCCAATAAGCTGCTGCCATCACCATACGTGCAAAGCACCAGCCGCTCCGCTGCTTCCAGTGTCGACGGCCAGACTACAGACGAGTAAAGCTTGCTTGCTCTGCAGCTTACTAAAGCACGCCACAAGCTGGCGCCGCTATCGATTCGTCTCACCGCGACCAAATGTGTTCCAGTGTACAAGATCGACATGATGTTCCCGGAGTACGAGAAATTCACGGAGACGGAGCTAATCAAGCTGACCAAACAGCTGGAGCGGCAGAAGCAGGACCTCATCTCTCAGCTGAAGAATGTCCAGTATCAGACTGATAAGGAGTCCAAGGTGAGAGCTTTGAGCCGATACTGGACAGATGGCTTCCGAAAGGGAAAGGGAGGAATCCATCGAGTCTTCAGGTAGTATCTGAGCAGTTGCGAGAGCCAAATGAAAATGTAATCGTATTACGCTTTAGCAACTATAATGTGAATTATATTACGCGTGTATATTATACTTTGCTTTTATAGTACATTATATGCATTTATTGTACTTCGCTTTTATAACATATTATGTGTTTATCATGCTAAGCTTTTATAGTGTGTTCAAGCGTGATGTATTTGTCTATTTGCATCAGGTGTTATCCATATCACATCAGCCGATGCTTGACCATTGAAGATGGCTACCTTAGAGCGTAACTTCGGGTGCAGCGGCTGAGTTCAGTAGACCCAGACGGATGTCACGGTTTCGCTCGCCCTGACCGCGGTGGCCGTTTCTGGAACGCTCTCTGACGGCCGGCCGATTCGGCAGGACTTCCACCACTTCGACGAGCTGCGGCGCACTTACAGGGCCGACATCGGCATCACGAACCGCGACCTGGACCACCTGCGCAGCGTGCGCCGCTTGGTGGAGAAGGATGGACCCGTGTCGCCTATCACCTCGCCCGGCACGCTGCGCTGGAAGTAAGCACCCGAGGCAGTCTCAGCGCCCTCTCGATCAGCTCTGATGGCGCTGCCATCAGCTGGGGACGGGCCGGTGTGGCAGTCTTGATCAGGCCGCAGTCAGCTGGGGACGGGCCGGTGTGAAGCAGTCTCGACCAGGCCGCGGTCAGCTCTGATGGCGCTGCGATCAGCTGGGGACGGGCCGGTGTGGCAGCCTCGACCAGGCCACGGTCAGATGGGAACGTCCATGTGTGTGATGGGGCGGTGAACCCGAGAACAAGAGCTACAGCTGTGGGGTATTGAAGGGTCATGCAAGTGGCACTGCAGTCTCTATTCTCTAGTTTATTTTATATTGCAAACACACAAAGTAAGTGCACGCACATTTATATTAAAAACACCTAAGGAAGTGCATGGGTGTCTCATGTGTCCAGGGGTTGCATGCCTCATGGCTGATGTGGCGCACCTTTCATCCAATCCTCGTACTAACTTGTCTGGGCCAAATTGGTTCATACCTAAACGGCACACGATACGATGCAACTCTACACCACATCATACGCTTCCATTCCATCCCTGTCAGTAGATTGTGCTCAAAAGTGGTGCTCGCTGCCGCAGCCCACCCTTACCTCGAGTGCGCAATCCACCATTCACCCGTAAACACTCTCTCTCCACTAACTCGTCTCCGTAAACTCTCGGTGTTCCAGCAACAAGGACGGCATCACGTCCAACCAGCGGATCCTGGACCCGCGGCGGGGCCCAGTCAACAAGGCGGCCGGCGTGCGTTCGTTGCCGCGTGTGGCGGACGGGCCCAAGGAGAGGCCGTCGCCGCAGGGCTCGGGCGGCCAGAAGGCGCCCGCCTTCGATGCGCTGCGCGATTCTCCCGACCGGCAGAAACGCAGTGGCAAGTCCAGCAGCCTGCCCAAGATGGCGGCCAAAAATGGGCGCAACGCGGCGGCGAAGGAGGCAGCCGGGAGCGAGAAGGGTGGGAGGAAGAAATAGAGAGGCGCTCTGCTGGTGGGACAAGAAAGAGCTGGGATGGCCCGTGGAGGTGAGCTGTAGATGGCGACTGGAAGTGGATAATCTTAAGTGATTACAGACTTGGGTGGGAAAAGACGTAATATATGGACTTGTGCAGGCCTTCATCGGTTGACTCAGGGTGGATGGAGAGAGTAAGAGTTTTCTCTGAATGCTTTAGGCCAAGACGCTATTGAGTCCGCACTGATATTAACAGTGGTTACGTTCAAAACGTGTTATCATTAGTTCGGTTGGTCAGTTCGACGCAAATAATGCAATGCGTGTGAACCTCGTGAATGCTTGAGCTAGAAGTAGTTGAAAAACCGACGTAGCAAAATGGCGCCACGCAGTGGGCTGGATATAAGTGTGACTATTACATTGTACGTGTCCTAGATTTCATTCATGGTGGGTTTAATTCATTCAGCAAGCCGTGGCAGGGGTGCAGTTTCATATTCAGCTGATGCGGTCCCAGCGCCCCCCATCAACGTCGAGAGGAAGAGGGCCGAATTCAGGGAACAACCCGCTTTTGGTGTGCTTTGAAGCAGGCTTATCCATTTCCATCGCTCAAAATTTACCAAATTATTTTATGAAACTAAAGCCCTGAGCGTCGGCTTCCACACCCCACTCACGGTATGTTCCGTGGATCGCGTCTTAAATGCATAGTAGTGCCGTATCTGCACCACCTCTGCAGGTAAAGGTACAACCTCTAGTTGCGGGTTCGCTTGATAGGTGGCGACCCAGTGCGGTGGCTGTGAAAGGGGGAGCGACAGACATGGTCACTGCATAGCTGGGTGAGTCGAAATCATGTGTAATAAAACTGCAAGGCAGGTAATCCGGTGTCATTTCGTGAACGGAACAAAGTATATCTGCAGCCTCTTTTGGCTTCGCCGGCGGCGATCTGTGTCTTCGCCTTGAATGGCGAGCGCCGGAGACGGACCGAGTTTTCGGAGATGGCGGTCGGAGATAAATAAATCAAATGTGACCGAATTCGTGCCTAACGGACTGCACTCGGAGACAAAGCCAGGCGGAACACGAACGGTTGACGTCGTGGAAGGCAGATGTGATTCTCTGGTGGGCTTCCAATCTTCGGCGACACTAGTCGGCGCAGGTTCACGCCCGTTCGCAGAAACGTGGTTGGGATTTCTGTAGGATCCCGTAGGACTTCTGTAGGATTCTGTCGGATCTTCCTAATCAGGAAGAGCACTTTTAACTTAAGGAGGGCGGAGAACTGAGATTTTATTTTGGGAGACAGCACATTCAGGCAAAATCGCAAAAAAATGCGAGGCATGTCCGAAAGTCAAAATGGGACGGCGTGTGTACCCTTGCCCCCCCCCCCCCTAGTTCTTAAAGACCCTGACCAGGGATTGATCCGAGGTAAAAGACAAGAGGTCAGCTGTTTGAGTGAGGCCTCTGTGAAGCAGCGTGAGGAGCAAAAATAATCGTGGTCCGCAAAAAATACCATGATCTCAACACTAGATCAATGGCGACAAGAACATGAGCAGAACCCGGAGGCATCAGACGGCCCCTAAAACCCCAGCGAGCCCAAGAGGATCAGAGGACCTCAGAAGCACCCCACGGCCCAATAAGCCTTGAGGCTACAGGACCACCGGAGGGTCACAAGAGGATCAAAAACGACGTGGGCCAAACAAACGCCGAGGTCGCGGCTAAATGTGAACTGTCACGTTATATTCCGTGGAAGCTTACACATAGTGCCCGCCCGCACTTGACCTGGCAATGACAGCAATACCTGGACCTAGCAGTACCAGCAGAACCTTGACCTATCGGTACCAGCAGTACCCTGACCGCTCAGCAGTACCTTGGCCTGGCAGTACCAGCAGAACCCTGACCTAGCGGTATCAGCAGAACACTGACTCATCAGTGCCAGCAGTACCCTGACCGCGTACGGTTCCTGTTCGCACTTGACCTAGCGAATGCCAACAGTGCCTGCACCTAGCAGTACCAGCAGAACCCTGACCTAGCGGTATCGGCAGAACACTGACTTATCAGTGCCAGCAGACCCTGACCGCGTATGGTTCCTGTCCGCACTTGACCTAGCAATGCCAACAGTACCTGCACCTAGCAGTACCAGCAGAACCCTGACCTTGCAGTACCAGCAGAACCCTGAACCTTGCAGTACCAGCAGAACCCTCACCTGTCAGTGTCAGAGGTACCTTAACTGCACATGGCGCCTGTCCGCACTTGACCTAACATACCTGGATCGAGAAATTCGAATTGTGATCGATGTATTTTATTGATACTGCTTACGAAAGGCTTATCTCCGTCATGTAGCTGGTGATGTCATCCACCAGGTTTTTTGTGTAAGACACGGCTCGATTTTTTTGGACGAGCTCGGGGCATCTTAGCACGCGTAATAAAAGGCGCGCATTTGTCACATTTTTTTACCGAGCTCTGTAAGCACTTGCAAAAGAGTCACATAAGTCGGGTGAGCATCGTTTCGCCTTGTATGCTGCGAACATTCGAGATGCTATCTTCTAGTTGAAGGAACAGATGCCGACAACGTACTAGGACTATCCTGGATGAATAGGTGCCGGCGGAGTTTGGCGGCGAGCGGCACGAGTACCAGCTTTTTTATCTCCAGCGCGAGTCAGCATGGACGTACCTGCAGTTTCAACATTGCCAGGATGAGCATTGTCCGATTCGAGTATCACCAGTCGTGGGCGGTAGGACCTCAAGGCAAGGCAGCGCGGCACCTCCGGTTTGACGCGCGCGCGTCGTATCGTACTGCTGGTTGAATGCTCAATCCTCCGGCGGATCCATCCCACAACTGTTGTTTTTGTTGCTGGCTGGGAAAACTCTGCTTTGGCCGACCCAGTGTATGGACCAGCTATGGCTGACGGTTACAAGACGGCGCCCAACAGCACGCCGGGCTGCTCATGGCCAGAATTGTCCATCGTCCCGGTCCAGAATTCTCACACACAGAAGCACCCTGAAAGGCGGTCTGTTCGACACGTGATCACTCGTACCTCAAGACTACCGACGGTCAGCCAACATGCTCCGATGGCCAAACAGTCGGTCGGCGGGCACAACATCCCGGCCCAAACAAAACACATATGAAATTTAAACAGACATCTCTGGACTAGGTTCACCATTCAGATTCAGGACTCAAACCACGCCGATGATCGTGTTACCTTCAGCGCTTGCATCAGGGTCTGACCTCGCGCCTGTCTGCTGCAGCAAGCTT
Organism: Pollicipes pollicipes; assembly: GCF_011947565.3. Taxonomy (NCBI): domain Eukaryota; kingdom Metazoa; phylum Arthropoda; class Thecostraca; order Pollicipedomorpha; family Pollicipedidae; genus Pollicipes; species Pollicipes pollicipes. Next base: position 22,064,740 of record NW_023596921.1, read on the forward strand.
GTGATGTCACTGGCTTGTCCTACAGGAGGAGAGAGACTGGCAGGTGGTGTCATTTTCTGTGTACTGCCTTAGGTGGACCTACGAGATCCGTAACAACTCGGGAGTTATTTCATATGCTCGGAACAGCACCTCTGCTTCCCCAGTAGGACGCTGTTTAATCCAACAAGCCGTTCGGGCTTTGCCTCTTTAGACATAGAAATGTGGCAATCAATTACATATGGTAAACATATTCGTTGGCATTCTTCAGCTCGCATTTAAGCTTCGCTTATTTGAGTCATTCATTTATTTGATCCATTTGATCTATTCACTGGACGTGAAAACTGTACTGCCGTATGCATGTGGGAGACTAAGTTCTTGATATTTTCTAGTGAGCATTGGAAATCCTGTGGTACACATTCAACAACAGAAAAGAATGCAGGGTCAGTATAACTGTTGGGCCTTGAATGAGAATCACATCCCATTCTAGGATTCTGTAGAGTGGAATGGTTCCACTTCGATCAAATAATGCACTCGCTGTTGCCTCTGCCCATGCATATGCATCTGCCATTTATGTTGTTACGGAGCTAAGGCATCGAACAGAGCTAAAAATAGGCTTCGATTGGGACGGTTACTTAACGACTGCAACGCCATGGATAATTATCGCGCCGGCGAGTACAGCGTTTGAGAGACACTAATGCCTCTTCTGAGGTATAAGTGCTGATTAATCTTGTAAGGAATAATCCGACGCTCGAGAAAGCCCGCTCTGGCCTTACGCTGGCTGGTTATGAAGAGCTGAATGCTTTGAAGAGCAGCAGAAAGTTGCCACTTTGATCGCCAGAGACTTTGAAAGCGTACAGTTGCTTTACCACGCCTTGGTGGCGATCGCCGACGTTGCGTCCGCCGCAGCGTAGCGCCGCTTGGTTGATGGACGCGCGCAACCCTCGCATCAAACCGGCTTCGCTTATTGCTGGCTGCCGCGATTCGGGTTCAGCTTCAGTCCCATCGCCTTGTGCCGTTCCGCTCGCGCTCCACGATGCTGCTAACCAGTGAAAGAGCATAATTTATTAAGGCGTGAAAGAGCATACGCATTTCGAAGTGGCTTTACGTGGCACAGCTATGGTGTACTCACTGTATTTCAGGTGCTATGTGGGGATCACGGGTTTGGATGAGGAAGGGCACGGGCGGTGGCCCCTGATGTACCAATCTGGGTTCATATATGTACCTGCGGGTCTTCGAAAACCCATTTGTGTCGGCTACCAGCAGATATGGCAAATGGGGCGTAAGGACATTTCAGCTGAGATTTATGACATTAGCCAATCAATGAGAGACGGAATACGAAATTGAGCAAAACATTTGGCTACGCAAGTGACGCTCTGAGATAAAAACATACTTGATCGATCATTTTAGAGTGCAATTCTGACAACGATAAAGAAAACAAAAACTATTGTCGAAAATATTATCGATGTTCTCAGCCGGAAGATAGACTCGTTCGTGCCAGACACCCCTACATCGGCCCAGTTTTGACGCCATTGGTCTGCCGGGCTCACCGTTGGTCCAGCAGTGTCCCAAAAAGTGACTGAATGCGAATCAGTCACCATGAAATGTTCGCAGACTGAAGCATTGTTTAGCCAGGCGCTTCTTGCCTCGTGCCGCTGACAGCTGAAGAGGTCGAGATTTCGTTACAATATCCGCCGTCGCTGACGCTGCCTGTTACGACAGGCAGCGTCGATGTACATTTTCCGGCGTTATGCTCGAGCATATACGCTGAACATGTACTGCGTCTCTGGCGTCATGCGCCAGTGTCTTGCGGCGTCGTGCCGTACATGTTCATGCCTGCCCATTATACCTGCCTGTATTTGCAGCTAGGTCCGTCACATCATTTACGATAAGAGTTTGTGTTCGTCTTAAAACAAGAAGATATCTTGCGCCAAAGTTTTTGTTCGTCTTAAAAACTGAAGAAAGCTTGTGCCAAGGATCATATTATACTAAATTTGTGCAGAATTATGGTGCACTACGAAGAAAAATGCGTCATCTTCTCCTGGTTCTACTATCATATTGGTTTGACCAGCCGTTTTCTCTTGCCCCTTTTCCCCCGCAACTTGTAAGTATATTTTTGGTATTAACATGGGATGATCCATTAAGGAAACAACACATGGAAGAGCAGAACGTATTAATCATGCATGCATTTTTTGGTATTGGCATTGGGCGACGCATTGAGGGAGTAATGTTTGGGAAAATAGGTATTCATCATAAATGTATTATTAAAGCGTATAGTATTCATACTGTCCGGTTCTTTACGTGTGCTGTCTTAGTCCTATTGCCATTTTGTTTATTCTGGTGTCCATGTAATATGTCCATGTAATATGTATAAGTAGTATGCATGAACTTACTGGCACTCAATATCCCTGCATCTGCTCATGTTGAAAACAAATCTTTGCCGACAATTGCAACGGAAAAAACGAACCTCCAGGAACAAGACAGCTACGTCAGAACTGAAGTCCTCCAGCGTACGCCTATTAATGAACTACTCTTACGATGCAAACCCCTCCCGCGATACATATTCCCTCCTTGTGTTTATGTAATATCAAACAATATTGTTTTGTAATACGTGTGTTTTTAAGCAGCTGAGTGACAACACTGTGACGCCAAGATGCAATCGCTAATTTTACACGTGTTTTTTCTGCATATCCCGTTGGCGCAAAATATGACCACATACGGGGCCTGAGACGCGCGCGCGCCACCAGTCCCCTGTGGCAATACCGCTTAACCCGCTGTGCTGGTGAGCCACCGGCTTCGGCCCCTCTTCGCCACCATTGCCCTGTGGCAATACCGCTTAACCCGCTGTGCTGGTGAGCCACCGGCTTCGGCCCCTCTTCGCCACCACTCCCCTGTTCCAATACCGCTTAACACGCGCCCGGGTGGCCGGCTAGATACCCTCCGCTCTGGTGGGGTGGGCAATTTGGCCCCTACATTTGAGATCTCGGAAACTAAGAAAGCTAGAGACACCAAATTTGCAAGGTGTGTTGACCTGTACGTCTCAGGTCAAAATTTTAGGTTCCTGGGTCATGACCTTCGGGTCAGAAAAGGTCAAACAAGGTCAAGTTCCAGGTTGACCTCCAAGGTGCCCTCAGAACCTAGATAACCGTTTCTAAGCAAAAGTTTACATGCTCATTCAAGGTCAGTGATGAGTGAGTTGTTTTTCGTCCTTCAAAGGTCAAGGTGACCAAAATCATACAAGATTGTTTTGAGTTTTACACTTGACTAAGCGACAAAAAATACGCTAGGCAGTATGCTCCTAAAACAAAGTGTTGACCTGGGTCATTTTAGGTCAATGACCTGTTCTAACCTCTAAGAAGTCCATGAAAGATGTATAATGCGGTTCGTGCTATCAATAAATTCGAAATGAGCACCAGAAACTATTCCATACAGCAAGCCCTACGGTAACAAAAGAGGTTGGTTTTGACCTTGGTGTGACTTTCATACCTGACCTTAGGTCAATGTAATTTGCTCATTCAACTTTTGTGTTGCCTAAGAAAGCATCTCAGAGATGTATGGCTTCGTCTAACACTCCGTGGTTGGATCAGATTGAAGGATTCCCTAGCTATTGCCTACGTTGAAACCATAGCCTGACTTCGACCTACCATAGGTCAGCAACCTTACAAGGTACATCTAAATTTCTGATGCCAAACGATCCGCTATTCAATTGTCTACAACTACGCAAAATTTGGCGTGGCCACGCCGCGCCATTCGGAAACCATTCTGGAAAAACCTTTGGGGGGCAATTTGACCCCCACCCGAGCGCTTGTTGACCTGCTGCGCTGGTGAGCCACTGGTTACCGCCCCTCTTCGCCACCAAGTCCCTGTGCCAATACCGTTTAACCCGCTACGCTGGTGAGCCACCGGCTTCGGCCCCTCTTCGTCAGCTTAGGCGACACCTTTGCTCAAGAAAAACGAGACGGAGCACTGATACTGCTCATCCGACCGTGTCGGTGAAAAGGCACCGCCAGTGCGAAATCCTGCAGCCATCTTCACGATCGCCCCTCCTGCTTTTGAGTCGTGACCGAGGCATTGCGGTCGTTCGTCGTGCACTTTGTATGAGCATTTTCTCTTGCGGTGCTTCGCAATATAATTTTAGTTATATGTAATTGATTTATCCACATACAGTTATCGTAATTCCCTGCAGCCATTTCCGTGGATTTGGTCGGCTTTATATTCACAGCAATTATCCGATGCACGCATTTGATCTGTCGCTGAAGTGCAGGCATGCCGTACATGCTCGTGGAAGAAATATCGCGCAGTGGTGTCGTGGTCACCGCAGTCTGATGAATTAATGTCAATGAGAACCAGATCCGTCTCACATCGGAGCCGAATGGTGGGCGCAAGCATTGGCACACTGTATTAATCGTAATAACGCCGCGGATCAAATCTGTACTCAATACTGTCATTCCCTCACCGCGTGCTCGAGTTACTTCGAAAAGAATATACCTGCACCAAAATTATAGGAACCTGAACTAAAAGTCCCGACACCGGCCTCAGGCAATGAACATTATATGCTGAGCTGAACCGCACGCTTCCCAGCTTCTTCCCAGCTTCTTCCTAGCTTCTTCCTAGCCCCAGCTCGCGAATCGCTCCGACCGCTAAACTATGCGCACGTTCCATACTTGCCGCGTTTAAGTGACCAGCCCAATCAATTACGACCACGTGATAGATTGCCCTGCATGGCGTCTTGGAAGCTACTTGTTTTTGCATAATGAGGCCACTTGTCGATTTTTTAAACCCAATTTGTGTGCGCGGGCGAGGGGAGCGCGGATGGGGCGCGCGCGGCTCCCAGCGGAGGGGGGTCGACCTGGGCGACCTCGGTCGGCGCAGACGCATCGTCTGTCTCGTCACCGGCCTCCCGCCTCGTGGGAGCCGCTCTCGCGACCGGCGTCCCGCGCCGCGGCACCGCCGGTCCGCTCAGGTCACTGACACTGGCCGCTTCCGAGCCGGGATGACACGCGCCGGGGCTAGGTCACGGCCGCGCGGGGGCCTCTGACCAGGCACGCGACGGGGCGAGGTCAGTGGAGCCGTCCTGCCGTCTCGCTGATACCTGAGGTCAGAGGGAGGCCGGCGGCCTCCGTGTTGCTTTCGATCGGGATAGCAGGCGTGACCGTTCCGGCATGGCGCGTTCGTAGCTGGGAGCTCCCAGCCAGGCGCGTCGAGACTGGAAGCTCTCAACTACGAATGCGCTACGCCGGAGGCGGGTCCCTGACACCTGAAGCCTCTGGTCACGCATGACAATACGGCGACTGGGTCACTGATGCCGGGGGATTTCCGTCAGATTGGAAACCGGGCCGGGGATAGACCACTGCTGCCTGATGATCCCTGATCAGGTGTGACTCCTGACGTGACTCGTGGCATTGACCGTGGTGTGACTGCGCAGTGACCTGACGTCTGGTATGGCTCACTCTGGAAGGAGTCATCCCTCCATGTATGGGGGTCTGAGGTTCTATCCCCTGCTGGGACTTCAACGGTGGGGTGACGACACGACCACCGCATTCACCGAGGCTCGCTCGCTGTATTGAAACACCCAGTCAGACGTAGCTCTCGGCTTGGGCTGGGTCAGGTCACGGATATCGGACCTGCGATGTACGGTGGCTGACGGGTCGGGTCACAGATATCGGACCTGCGATGTACGGTGGCTGACGGGTCGGGTCACAGATATCGGACCTGCGATGTACGGTGGCTGACGGGTCGGGTCACAGATATCGGACCTGCGATGTACGGTGGCTGACGGGCCTGATAGCACGCACAGTCCACTCCACATCACCAGCCGAACACCGCTGCCGCTGCCTCCGTGCACCATCACACTGCTCTTCTCTCTCTTCTCATCTCCTCTTCTCTCTCTCCTCCTCTCTCTCTTTCTCTCTCTCTCTCTCTCTCTCTCTCTCTCTCTCTCTCTCTCTCTCTCTCTCTCTCTCTCTCTTTTTTTTTTCCTCTCTCTTCTCTCTCTCTCTATCTTCTCTCTCTCTCTCTCTCTCTCTCTCTCTCTCTCTCTCTCTCTCTCTTCTCTCTCTCGCTCTCTCTCTCTCTCTCTCTCTGCTTCTCTCTCCTCTCTCCTCTATCTATATCCTCTCTCTCTCTCTCTCTCTCTCTCTCTCTCTCTCTCTCTCTCTCTCTCTCTCCTCTCTCTCCTCTCTCTCTCTCTTCTCTCGTCTCTCTCTCTCTCTCTCTCTCTCTCTCTCTCTCTCTCCTCTCTCTCTCTCTCTCTCTCTCTCTCTCTCTCTCTCTCTCTCTCTCTCTCTCTCTCTTCTCTCTCTCTCTCTCTCTCTCTCTCTCTCTTCTCTCTCTCTCTCTCTCTCTCTCTCTCTCTCTTCTCTCTCTCTCTCTCTCCTCTCTCTCTCTCTCTCTCTCTCTCTCTCTCTCTCCTCTCTCTCTCTTCTCTCTCTCTTCTCTCTCTCTCTCTCTCCTCTCTCCTCTCCCTTCTCTCTCTCTCTCTCTCTCTCAATACTCTCTCTCTCTCCTTCTACTCTCTCTCTCTCTCCTCTCTCTCTCTCTCTCTCTCTCTCTCTCTCTCTCTCTCTCTCTTCTCTCTCTCTCTCTCTCTCTCTCTCTCTCTCTCTCTCTCTCTCTCTCTCTCTCTCTCTCTCTCTCTCTCTCTCTCTCTCTCTCTCTCTCTCTCTCTCTATCTCTCTCTATCTCTCTCTCTCTCTCTCTCTCTCTCTCTCTCTCTCTCCCCAGCCGTCCAGCCGCCTCCCGCGCCCTTCCAGCTATGGTTCTTTGTGACAAAGTGTAGGTTAGTCTCTGGCTGTACGGTTTTATCATATGCATGCATTCAAGTTCAGCGTCAGTTTCAGGGGCCACGTTTCAATGGTTCATTGCTAAGCTTCACTCGCTTTTACAGTTGCTATAGTCAAGTCCTGGTCGCTTGAAGACTGTACTGTGACTTTTTCTTTTGAAACCAGCGCGTACGCAAAATGTCATTCAGCTGCTTGCTTTCACAATGCAATTGTTAGAAGGACAAACCGAAAGTTCAAATCCGTTTAGCGTTTTGTTCAGAGCCAGGCTTAGCTTGTTAGATATGCTAAGGCCCTATTGTGGCCATGGAAGACCTGGATATTGGCGATGAAATATGTGCTCGCTCGCTACAGAACAAGCTCGACAGCAACGCCTGAACTTAAGATCGTGTCAAAATAGCTGATCCGCGCGCTAAATCACAGCGTTCATGGGTTTGCACCCTTCCAAAGTTCTAAGACACAACAAATTACGGCCTCGGGTGAACCATTATGGAGGCTTTAGCCCATGAGCAAACTAAATGCTAAGGGCAGAAAATGTCTGCGTAGTAAACAATCGCCGTGCTTGGGAGGCGAAATCAACTGCTTTGACTGCATGACTGACTGTTTTGTCCTTCTCTGCCCCACTCACAGGAGCTTAAGAGCCCGCCCCTAAGCCGCCTGCGCTCGCGGCCGAGTCCGTGCGCCGTGCCGCTCTGAGGCGGGGACCGCGGCTCATTTGTCACCCGCTCCGGTCGGATTAGCGCTGATATTTCTCGGCGCTCAATCGCAGAAGCTAGCCGGGGCGGGGCCGTGCCGGCCGGCTTTAAAAATCAGACGGAAAAACACTCGGCTGAATGGCGGCGCGGCGAGCGCGGCGCGGCGCGTGCATTGTCGCGTCGCGCGGGAATCGGCGCGCCATTGTGCGCCGCGGCTGCCACCGCGCGGCACGGCGCGCCTTTCAGCGGAGTCAGCGCGCGGGGCGGGCGGCCGCGCTGCCAGCCGTGGCGACGTATTGTGCGCGCTGCGCGCGGTAGCGGGCCCGCTTTGTCGCAGCAACGCCCGATCAAGCGGCGCACATTCCGCTTAGTGTTTTCGGCAAGCTGTTTTCATGGCTTGCGGGACGCGGCGGCGCGGAGGCTTTTCAGCGGCGTGACCTCAAATCGGCGGCATTCGGCGGCGCCTCTGTGTTGGGCAGGCCTGCGGCACTCATCAGTTTCGGTTTGGTGTGTTAGGTGTTGTTATGTCGTACGTGGTCCATTGAGGAGATAGTTTTGGCTGTGCGCGCACAATGACAGCTGTGTGCTTCCTTTCATTTTTAAGGTCTTTGAGAGTGCAGTTCACCAGACTTCACAGTAATGTCATCCGTGCTTTTGAGTATGGATCATGAAAAATATGTTTACCACACCAAATGTCGTTTATCTTAACTCGTTATACGAAGAATAGTGTGGTGTCTGATGTTCACAGAAAATTGGACTTTTGTACACATCATTCAAACTAATTTGATAGTGTAGGAATTGCACCAGTGCCGCAACACTGGCACTTCTTGGCTGCGCGCTCGTTGGAGCAATATTTTCTACCGACTGTGTCTCAAAATTCGTCTCTCCGTCACTCCAGGCGCCAGAAATCATGACCCAGGCGACTACATCAGCTAAACATGTGAATTAATGATGGAGAAAACATTGTGGTATCAGACAGGGAAAGACTAGCATGATGCCCGTTTAAATGCTCAGGAATGGACCAGTGCCGTTGACGCACGCCACTAGTAAAAAGTCATCTCACCAAAGCATATACCACAAGGAACGATGCTTGCTCCTTGTCTGAGTACGCTATGCAGCGAGAATAGACGTAGCCGGCGATTGGTTTGAGCATCGACGTCCAGGCGGGACACGAGTGGCGTTGAAGATGACCTGCACGATTTCCCACCCACCACACCGGGGGAGAGGGGGGGGGGGGGCTGGGGCGGCCTCCTCACCCCACAGGCGTTGAGTGTACGTTCGCGGCGGCCGAAGGGTTGGGGGCTGGGGCGGCCTCCTCACCCCACAGCCGTTGAGTGTACGTCCACGGTGACCGAGGGGGGCCCAATCTGATCGGGTCAGGTCCTGACCGACAGCCGCTCGGCGTGTCCCCCACAGGCGAGGGTGGCCGCAGAAGCACCGTCTTCCCCAGGTGGCCCGATGGCGACCAATTACTGCAGGTCACTGTAAACACGACTCGTAATCCTTTTTATTGCTGCGGAACGGTGTTCAGGTGAATAAGCATAGCCAATTTTTCGAAGAGGTACTTGCGAACGCTCATTTGACCCTCTCCTTGTGTCCGGACATGTAAGGTTGACCCTACCTGACAGGAATGCGTAAACCCTCGTGATGAGAGTGGGGTCTGACTGGCCACTTCTCAGAATTCAGAATATATGTAGTGGTCTGTTTGTGCGAACGCATGCACGGCTGTCCGTTTTCACAAGGTACGATCTCACGTCTAAGCCTGATGCGCTAATGATACGTGAGCAGCTTTTCTGATGTATCAGCAGAGGTGGGGCACCACTAGTGGTTTAATTTTCTGCGATCGTGGCGTTAAATATCCGGCGGTGGCATTTCGTCCGCCCGCCGTGAGTGATTATCGCCTTTCGCTCGAGTCCTTCCACACTGTTTGGATGTCACGTGGGTTACTGCGAATCAGCGGAAATGTCCCCGGTGGTGGCCGTCCAGAGCTGGCCCCAGACTGGGGAGGCACGCGCGGCATGACTGTCGAATGATGGGAGGGAGCCCAGCACGCACTGGGTTCGGTGAATGCATCCACACTTCAGTCACAAAAATAATATATGATTGGTCTACCTCCGTTCTCATGCTAATATTCATCGTCAATTTTGTTTTGGGAGATATTTGACGAGCCTTAATGAAGGCCTCAGAGTACGGTTTTATCAGAAATAAAGGTGATATATAGTAAAGACATACAATAAATAAACAAATGGAATGAAGTGCACGCATGCACTCACGAGTGCATGCGTGCATACGTGCACAGTGCAGCACATATGTTTGATTTTCATCCTCTGTTATGTGAATACACCTACTATCCGGTCCAAAATAGGACCACCTGTGTTTTATATATTCATTCTAGTTTAACAGAGGTAAAGAAACAGGGAACACTAAGGACAGTACAAAATGGATGGAAATAAGACGTTGAATGAATTTAACATGGATAATGCCAATAGTTTCAGGGTCAAGACCACTTATGACTTTGTGGCCTCGTCAGCATCGCCCGTTTGGTCCTACACATGATTGTTTTGCCGTCGCTTCAAGCGCAGTCCCGCTCGTTTGAATTGGATTCTGCTGGCGAGACTCCATGGTCAAACCACTTAGTGGCCACCTAGCTGACTGGCCAAATGACATCCCCAAACACCATAGCACTGCTGCGAGTCAGTACACCCGTGCCTCGCCTCTCTGTCCGAAGTCTACGGGCAGCCTCGTCTCTGGACGCTTCGGTGTCCCATCGGCCGGAGCTGGACCAACCTGGGCGCCGCATTTGTCACGTGGTGTCGGACAGAACCACTCCACCTGATTCGGGAGAGATACCGCGGACATGCGTATATGATTTATGTCGCCCGACGGCAGATTCATAACGTTTGCCGAACGCCGCAGCCATTTGTCGGCCGGAGGGAGCGAATGGTGGTCTGCGACATCCCCTAAGCGGTTTTCAGTGTTGGATGTAACGGTCTTAGCCCTTTTTGGTGTTGAGGTCTCGGTTTTAGCAAAGTGACAAGAGTAGATGACAACAAGAATCATGGCGACCTCGCGGGGGTGGGGAGTCGAAAGATCACAGTTAAAGCTGATTTCTTGTGAGCCTCGGGCTAGGTTGACTAACTGCACCTGCCACTGACACGTCCCATGAAGACCTATACCCACCACCTCGGACAGCGCCGGGGAGTAGGAGAGTCAATGGCTACAACTCTAAAAATGTTGTTTCCGACCTGACCCCGAATTCTGAAAAATGATCCGCAGAAGCCCCGGCCAGTTTCATGACCCAGATGCTTTCTCACAATCCGCCACATCCGAAGAATGTTTTAGGCCGGCGAGCGAGCGCTGCTACCTGTGACGTCATGGGAAGCGCTGGAAACGGTCGTGGAGCAGCGACGCGCCTCACCGTCGGTTCACTGCATCGTCATCGTCGGTGCCCGCCACGCCTTGAGCGACATGGTCAGTCACGTGGCGTAGTCCTGATCAGGCCCCGGCGTCGCGGCCACTCCGCTGATCAGGCTTCGACGCCGCGGCCATTCCGCTGATTAGGCCCCGACGGCGCGGCCACTCCGCTGATTAGACCCCGACGTCGCGGCCACTCCGCTGATCAGGCCCCGGCGTCGCGGCCACTCCGCTGATTAGACCCCGACGTCGCGGCCACTCCGCTGATCAGACCCCGGCGTCGCGGCCACTCCGCTGATCAGGCCCCGGCGTCGCGGCCACTCCGCTGATCAGGCCCCGACGTCGCGGCCACTCCGCTGATCAGGCCCCGACGTCGCGGCCACTCCGCTGGTCAGGCCGCGACGTCACGGTCATTTTGCTGATCAGGCTTCGATGTCGCAGTCACTCCGCTGATATGGCCCCGGCGTCGCGGCCACTCCGCTGATATGGCCCCGGCGTCGCGGCCACTCCGCTGATATGGCCCCGGCGTCGCGGCCACTCCGCTGATATGGCCCCGGCGTCGCGGCCACTCCGCTGATATGGCCCCGGCGTCGCGGCCACTCCGCTGATATGGCCCCGGCGTCGCTGCATGTCTGCTCAGCGGACGAGATAGGTATGCACATTGCACGATGTCCAGCAGGTAGGTGGGGTAAGACTCATGTCAAAGCAGAGAGCGGCGTGAGGGGGAGCACCGATTATGTCCATGCCTGGTTTATGCCGTTGATAAATCAGGTAGCAGTGAAGACATGACGTTGCTGTCACGGATACAAGGTTGGTGGCCCTCCGGCACCAGCCATTCTCGGTCGGGTCCGACCAAGACTTCACCTGGCCACGCTCAGACGCCGCTGGGTTCCGTCTAGACCGCTGTAGGACGCCATCCGACCCTCACACGCGACTGCGGGTCCCGTATTCCAATGGACTCGTCCGGACTCCAACTAAAACCTCTGCAAACATCACTGCACTCTGCTGGGTTCCGCCGGGCGCCGTGGCTCGAGACGCCATCAGGCCTCGCCGGACGTCTCCGGACTCCGCCGGCCCCCGCGCGATCCCGCCGACCCCCGCACGGACTCCACGGCCCCGGCGGCCGCATTTCAGAGTGACATCCCGACAACACCATGCTAGTGACGCCATCGTGCACCAGGGCACGCCCAATGACTAGCCGTTGCCCGCCGTGATATGACCAAGGAGTGGCTACTGCAGGAGTCCTGCTGGGTAGTGCTGAAGCACGGCGGAGTGTAATGCAGGCCCTGGCACAGCTGTGTTCAGCAGCTTTGAAGGATACGTCCCACTGTAAGTTGCAACATATGCTCTTCGCTCATTCCTCATGCTGTGGAAAAATAAGTGCTGTCGTCCTCTGAAACGCACATCAAACGAACGCACAATTCTTCCTCGTGATAATAAAGGTCAATTTGACAGGCCGTTCTCACCCCGTTCGGACACTCAGAGAGGTAAATTTCGCTCACCCTGCGATTCCTTTCCAAGCGCCAGGCAAAGGCACAATTATTTTCAGAAGTGCAGGGCGTCCCTCCGGTCACCTCATTCACGAGATTCAGGCAATTTCCCGTCAATGGCGCAGCGGGTGACGGTCCAAGTGTCAAAGCATCCCCCTCTGTATTCCCATAAGTCAGCGCTTCCGGGCCGACCTAACTCTATCCCCGGCGAGGGACCGCGGCCGAACAGGGTGGGAAGTGAATGCCTTTGTGGCCGGTGAGGACCGCTCTCCCGGTCAGCGGCGTTTTCCATTGACCGGGCCCGCCGACCGTGGGAGGCGGGCCGCGCTGCCCGCCCTTGGAGGCTCTTCACTCAATTCCAGAATTTCCCGACCATAAAAACGTCGGCCGCCAAGGGGTCGCCATGAGCGCCCGGTTAAATGACATCGGTGGCCGGGGAGAAATGTGGCCGTACCACCCAGGAATTATTACGGGCCCCGCTCTATGCCAAGAATGTCCGCGTCCGGCCTCGTCCGGGAGCGGCGGACAGAACACCGCCCTGGACACGCCGCCGCTACCGAACCAGCTCCCACCCAGCAGTCACGGAATGTGCTGTGTTCACATATCGGGCGTATTAGTGCCATGTTTCCCGGCCTTATCGTAAGAGCCCTACAAGAGTCTGCATGGTAAGCGGCGGCCCGGGAAGGCTGGGTCGTCATCGGTCGAGTGCCCGATATGCTCGGCGGCGTGGTGGCTGACCGGCCGGCCGGCGCCGCGCTGACCCGTCCGCGCCGGCTGACCCGTCCGCGCCGGCTGACCCGTCCGCGCCGGCTGACCCGTACGCGCCGGCTGACTCGTCCGCGCCGGCTGACCCGTCCGGGCCGGCTGACCCGTCCGCGCCGGCTGACCCGTCCGCGGTACGAGGGCGATGCGTCCGGGTCGGGGAGGCGACCCTGGCATCACCGCTGACGCCTTCAGAGAGTGGAGGGATACGCCGTACAGGCCCTACAATGCGCTCTCAGATGACGCGAAATTGGTCATGAGGTATGTATTGTTCTACCGACGCAAAGCACGATTTCCAATCTCAATCGTGCGGGCACAATGAGGTTGGTGTCATGACCAAGGTCATTCGATATTTTCATCTCAACTTAACGTCCTCCGGCGAGATTTGTCCAGCACATTCCTCTAAGTGTTCTTTTAAATATCGCGTGGCGCATGCATTTGCGTCACCTTTCCAAGGAGTACCGCCGACTGTGATCATATCAGCAGCAATGCTGGGCATCCGGTGACGCACCGAAGGCGGTCACGTCACACAGACGCTCCCCGTGATGACAAATGCCTCGCTTCACCAGAGCTCGCCGTCAGTCTGCGGTGCCGCATCAACCTCAGCGGAGCGACAACTCAGCGCTGTCGGACCCACCACATCAATGTCCCGAGCGCCGGCGCCGCCTCGGCCGGGCCGGAGGTCCGGCGCCGACGGCCGGGCGCCGCCGAGATGACCGTCCGGCGACGGGCCGCCCCGCCCCGGCCCGCCCCCGCCGCCACCGGCGGCCGGCCGGCCTCTCATTACAGCGCCGGTCCGTGCGGCGAGCAGGCGCGGCGCGTGCAGCTGCCGCCGACCGCGGCGCGTGGCGGCCGCCGACGCCGCGGCCGCCGGAGATGAGCGGGGACGGGACGGGGCGGGGCGGGGCGTGGTCATGGCGTGATGAAGACGCGTCAGAGGCGGGTAATTGCGGGGCGGTGTGGTGGGACGGAGAGGGAGATGCACGGCAGAAGAAGCATCCCGCTGAAGATGCGGTAGAACCGAGCTGGAGGGAGAGGGGATTCGGGGTGGATATGAAGCGTCACATTGGCCAGGCTGGTGATTATCAGACATCAGGTTTGGTCATGAAATCGGCCGCTTAGTTTTGACATGCTCACGGCTGCTTGCGGCTCGGAGGGCAAACGCTAATTACGATGCTTTGTTGAACGCAGCATTTTTGACCCAACAAATGAAGGGTTCAAAATCTTTCAAAGTCATCGCGGTGATGACAGTGAGCGTCCACGTAAAATAATAACTACGTTGCTCCCGCTTTCATGAAAATTAAGCCTATTTATGTGGGTCTTGCCCCTAAGAACCAAAATGTTTTCCTCATTTCACTAGATATTTGACTAATATCCCCAAAACACCCCGTCCACAAAAAACAGCAAAGAAGTCCCAAGTCAAAAGACGCAGAGACATCGCACGAAGTTGTGTGTGCGTGGGGTGAGGGGATTTAATGCAAATTTCATAGCAAGTCTTTTCTTTCTACGCATTCACATAGAATTAAGGTCAATCATAATCGAAACTGTAAAGGGACAGGGAGGGCATAGCCCACCTGTTTGCGCCTGTTTCTCGCCCATGCCACATATTTCTGGGAAGAAAGTCTTGCTTTTGTCCCTATCCTATATGAAATTGCTACCACGCTTGACTTCATACCTACTTCCATTCATGTATGTGCTTTCAACGACCGGCATCTGCTTTTCATACAGCAAACTCGCTCGAACCGGAGCCTGAGAGGGTTGCCAGGCATTGGGTGGCAACCCGCTGTCACAAGGTATACGTTCTACGTCGAACTGGAACACACTGAAACACTCCTGTTCGAAGTCATCAGCCAAAACGCACATTGCTCGTCGTCAATCCACACTGCACGATTGATGTTCTGTCATTTGATGGAATCGCTGCCCGGAAGCGCAAGGGTTTAACCCGTCCAGTGTCTGCACGTTTGTGACGAGCCGTGAGGGTCGCAGTATACCGTGAATCGTAACCGATTCGTCGCTGCTGAACAACACGCGCGTGTTCTTATCACGCGCATCTATCATTGAAAGAGGCAGCGAGCCACCGAAATGACGTGGAAAGAACCTTGTTGTGGGACCGGCGACCAAAGCCCTCTATTCAGATCACGGAGATGCATACGGGCTTGTTTTGACGGCCGAGGCGGCTGCCCACTCTCGAGACCAAAGTCAGCTGCCGACCAGAGAGGCACTCATTCCCGCCCTCTCCCATTCCTCCCTTTTGCAGGCCCTTGAGCTGACAGCAAGTGCGCTTGACCAGAACCAAAAACTGCCGGCCACTTGCCCAAGGGTTTGCAGCGCTGAAGCACCGCTGAAGTCGTGAGGCGGCTCGGTTTACGGGTTTGCGGAGTGTTTTCCGGGGGGAGTGGTTGTTGCCATTAGACGAAGGGCCCGGGCCGTAGCTCAGTCGTTATGGGCTGGGGCATGAGCCGTCGCGGTCGTTTTTGTCTCCGTCACTGCCGTCTCAGAACGCAGTAACTCCTCAAACATCTCCGGCGCACCGAGAGAGAGCAAATGTCACGCCCGTAAATTGTCACAAATAAAAATCTGTAGATAGCCGCTCTGCTGGCTGCGACAAAAAGCGACTGGCTGCGCCTGCCGCACACTCATAACCGTATTTTAGAATTTGGGGCTCAAGTGGAGGTGTATTTATTGCAGCGCCGGCGCGCAGTCAGATAGACGACTAAATCAAGCTCAAAATGGTCCACACAAAAGCCGTGAATAGATTTTCTGATCACCGCGATCCCCTGCGGCTTTGAAAGGCCACACTCGGAAGACGGACAACATAAACCATTTGAGAATGAATATGAGGCGGCCGACAGTCAAGAGGGGCGATTTTATCGCGCATATTTGTGGAGCACGGGTTCGCCAAGGAACAGCAGAGACAATCTACCCGCGTATTTATGAGATATTTATCGGTGGCGCTCACGGGCGGTGAATATGCATCATGGTGTCGGCGTGCGGGTCTGGCGGTGCGCCGACCGCCGGCCTGACGGCAGCCGGCGCGCCGGCGCGCCGCCGCTGCCGCGCCAGATTCGGCGCGGCTGCAGGTCCGACGGTGCTGCAGGCACCTCCGCCGGTGCCCCGCTGGGCCAGGCCGGCGGAGGCTGCGGTGGCCGGCCGCCGTCGCCTGCAGATCAGAGGCGCCGCCCCTGCAGCGGCCGGCAGCGCAGCGTACCCCTCCCGGGCCGCGCCGGGCGCCTGCTTGATTTAATTGGACGACCCCCGGTCTGTGTGTGCTCTCCAGAAGGGCTCGTCAGCGGCCGTATTCAAGCGACGGTCGCGCCGCAAGATTTACTGATGGTTTATTGCGGTGCGCAGCTGGGCCCGCGCGGGAGTCAGCCCTGTGGCGGCGCATCCCGTCCGGGAGTCCGTCGTGTAGTAGCCGAGGATCCAGCACGGAAGCCATTCGTGGGTGCGCGGATCCAACACAGGAGTCGGCTGCGTACGCTCACACGAATCACACGGGTCACACGGATCCCGCCCGGGAGTCCGTCGTGTGGTAGCGGAGGATCCAGCACAGAAGTCGGTTGTTGGTACCGTGCGCTCACACAGGAGTCAGTCGTGTGGTGATGGAAACCTCGTAAGGGTCCGTCGCGTGTGCGTGGATCCCGCTCAAGAGTCGGTTGCGAGACTGTAGACTCTGCACTTCAGTCAGTTGCTGGAGCGGTGGATCCGACATGGGTGTCGGCCGTGGGTTGAAGGACCCCGCACGGGACCTGTCGTGGACCTCGGACTCCGGAGACAGATAGCCACTGGATGCGGGTCCTAGAAATAGAACAGCGAGGGTCCGTCCTTGACCAACGGTCCCCGTGCAAGGGTCGGTCTCGGACACCACCGGTCCCATACAAGGACCTACTGTGGACCGCCGGTCCCTGTACAAGGATTATTATAATGACCCCCCGGATCCCGCACAATAATATACCGTGGGCCACTGCTCGTGTGAACCAATCAGTCGTAAACGCGTGAGTCGAGCCGGTTTCGAATTAGAATTAATGGCCGTTCCTTGTGGCCGTCGAATCCATGAATAGAGTGGGGAGCTCTTTCCACCGGCTATGGGCTATCAAGCGCAAACGTGACCGTGCCGCTCCGATCTTCCAGCCGCATAAAATGGCCACCAGCAGGGCTCATAGGCAGCATTTCCATAGTGACAGAGAGCGGGGTTGATAGGCGGCGGGCACTGGCCAGCTCTGATGCTCGGCGCCATCCTAAAAGCGCATGCGCAGTGCGGCTGCTGGTTTCGCGCATGGACTCCATCTACCACTGATGAACACCGACTCGGGGTGTCCCAGTGTCCCACTTTGCGCGACTTTTGGGCGCCCACGGCTTCCTGTCCGTGTTAGGCCGGCTGTGCCGTGTCTGGTGGCGGTGCGGCATGAGTTATGACGCCGAACGATGATGGCACCCGATAGGTGAACGCCGCCTATTTATTTGTTTTGACAGAGGAGCCGGGCGATATGGGCACGCGTCGTGGCTGGAGATTTCTCGACAGACCAGGGGTCCCGCTCCAGTGTGGGTCGCCGTGAGATCTTGTTTGGGTGGTTTAGGCTCAGCTGACTGAAGCCACCTCGAGGCCTCGGTTCTGCTCAGTTCGGCGTTGCTGTGATGCACGAGTCCATCAAAATTATAACCCGGATATAGTGTACGAAAAGCGATGTGGTTAGAACTCTAGACTTTAAATTTGGAACGGAGAGGAGTGATTTTAGTAGCTCAGCGACAATGCAAGAGCTCAATGGGTATCAGCGGTAGCATCATGTGTATGATCTCTGACTCAGGCCAGTCATGAACTACATGTCTGTGCCTCCTTGAGTAGCGACAGTTTTCTAGCGCATGCCCATGGCTAGAGCTTTATATGTCTTTGAATAGTTCTTCATCCGAACCTCCAATGTTTGCCTCGGTACAGTTACTATTTTAGCAAAATCACCAAAACTTGGCGACACACCACCGCAAAACAGTCAACAAATCATGTCGTGGCAGCCCCATCCATGCGCACGAGCAATAGTTTCACCCGGTAAGCACTGTTGATTGACTCTGCCTGCGAACCTCTAAAACTGCGTGCCATTCTTGTTTTGCCTTGCTGTGGACCTAATCCATGTGTTTTTATGAAATTGCCGTAAAACGCAAATTACTTAATTGCTGCTACCACAAAGCAATATACGATAATGAAATTGAAAACCTCTAAGCACAACATATATTTGCGCACGCAAATGTACGAAGAATAAATAATCAAAGCTGGCACCGTTCCAGGGTTTCCTTAACTTCTGCACATCACCATGATGACAGTTACCAATCACATTAGATTGTTACTAGATTAGATTGTTACTGCTAGATTGTTACCCCATGTGACCGAGGCCCGAAGCGTTCTTACCATAGAATTTTCCAGGCCCCAATGATTTATTCCGAAGGTAATGATCTGTTCCGAAACCAATGATATATTCCGAAACCAATGATATATTCCAAAGGAATGCCCTACCGCCACCTCATGTGGACACCAGCCCACAGCCCTCACGTCGCCTTCACGCGGGCCGGCGGCGAGACGGCCTCTGACCAGCGCGCTGCCGGCCCGGCGTCTAGCGAGAGACGGCAGCCATTCTGGTGGCGGCTGCCTTGTTGCAGGTGGCAGCCCGCCTTCCGTCATGGTGCATTACCGGCGGGACATTGCGGCATACCTATGCTAGTCACGGTTACCTTCAGCCTTATCAACCACCGCTGGGTGTCAGTCAAACGTAATGCAGGTTTCTTTTCAATTGTGCTGCGTGACGATTAATTAGCATTTTGGGTGGCTGAGCGGTCAGGGAAGGGACGCGTGGAGCTACTGGCAATGGCGTCGGGTTCCGCTTGCAGGCATGTGCTTGACGTCAGCAAAAATCAAATATTGACATTTAGATGGCTGTTCAAGGTTTACGTGCATTTCTGACGCTCCGTTTGCAGTGGGGCTGTGTAACCAGGCACGTCCTTAATGCTGCTGTATGCGTTTGGAAAGCACATCTGCGAAGATGCATGCACTTGACAAAGCGCTAGGAAACTCAGATGTCGGGAATGCCTGCTTTTTGGGGTTAGAAGCCGCGGCGCTTTTTGTCACAGCGTCACCGTTGTGTTCAGCTTCTGCTGATCGCGCGCGCGGTTAGTAAACGTTACGCCTCGCGCGGATGCGCTGCTACCAATACACTACCAATCTGTGGACGGTCTGGTTAAGATCGCCAGGTTGAGGAAGAGCTGGGTATTGACCCCAGGACCGCCGTGAACATTACACTTCTTGGTCGTCAAGTGAGGCTGCTTGCCGGCCGCCCGGCTGCAGTCATGAGCTGAACTACACTGTTTTGGGGTGCGGTCGCATCCCAATGTTTTAGAAAATTAGCTATACACCAACAGCACGGTATGAAGCAGGTGAGCGTTCGTTCGAATCAGGTTCGTTTCCTCAACAATTGTGACGTTCTCATGTACGCCCTCCAGAAAATGATTGTTATGATGGCTCCACTTAACATCAAATTCCCATTGATATTTAATAGCATTAGGCATAGCATATCTTGATATACCTTAATTTCAATATTATAATTAAAAAAGCTTGATTTTTGTAACCTTGAATGTCACTATGGTCGGCAGCGATACGAACCGTCTTGTTCGGTACCGCGACCTCGGCCTGAGTGACCCGCTCCCCAGACGGTGGGGTCACCTGGGATCGCAAGCCGAGATGACGTCACCGAGCTGACCTGACCTGGCCAAGCTAACCTGAACAAACTGACCTGACTCAGTGACCTGACGAGATCGACCCAATCGAGCTGACCCGACCTGGCAAACCTGATCGAGGTGCACAAATCAAACTGACCTGACCGACTTGACCTGACCGAGCTGACCTCATCGACCGGGGGCGGCGCCACAAACCCACTGATGGGTGGGACATACTTGTCATCAGGGCCTTTGCAAGGTTAGGGACCTCGCAGTAAAAAGGGCCCTCCCTACACGTGACCGCCCTCTACGCCTGAATTGTTACGATATTCATACTTTTTGATGCATTTCGTCGTACCCTGTTTTATGAAACGCAGGGCGGGCGCCATGAGATTCGGGGGGGGGGGGGAGGGGCAGGCCAGTGTTCATATTGGGCCTCCGGCATGAAGCAAGCTTCCTCCGGCTGAACGAAGCGTCTCTATACATTGTGATGGTGTTTGGCTATTATGTCTGCGGCTGTTTTACACTGCAATACTTGCTTAAGCATGCGTGCATTTCCTGCGAACGCCGACCATGGCGAAATAAATTCTGCTTTATTACATACAAATTCACCAGTCAGTCCTATGAAGCGCAGATGAACCAATCAGCAAATGGATGTGGAGACGCATAGTCAACATGGTGTCAGACACTGTGTTTTAGTGTAATCCAGCGTGCGAGCAGATCTACACAATAGCACAGCATTGCATTGCTGACGCCCGCATTACTGCATGACTGCCCTTGTATTCCTAGGGCCACCACCCGATTAGGACAAGCGGAGGCGTAATAAAGGGAGAGGGAGTAAGGGACACGTGTCCCTCCCCTAATTTAATTTGTATAGGCAATAATTTGTGTGTGAATAGTGTTGACAATACAAATTCGGGGTACGCGCACAAAAAAACGATGCGATTGGAAGCATGTGGTGTGGTGATAGCCATGCTTGAAATTTTGCATACCCTCAGCGCCCTGTCTTTTCGATTAAACGATTTCGATTTCGATTTCGATTGCAGTGCCATTACCCATTCTCAAATCTTGCACACGCCATATTGCGAGGCCCTGAAAAAAGAGTCTCCTCTTAGCCGCGTCAGGAGCCTACTACTAGTCGTGAAAAGGGCCTCTTCTTGGAGCAAATATGACGTTTTAATCTGCCGAATCATGCCAAAACTCATCCTGACGGGAGCCTGCTGTCGTGCCACGGATCTGAGCCATCTCAGATGTCTACACTGGAAGGAGGGGGCCTATCGGTCATGACTGAGGCCTCCTGCCGCACGTCGGCTGCCCGTCACGCAGCATCCTTTCGTTATTGAGGCCTGTTCTTGTCCATGAAGCTTTAGACATAAATGGGACACCATCTTATTCGGACAAAGACTTCCTGTCATGTAACGGCCCCAACCCCACCCAATTTTTTATATGACCAAGTCATCGACTGGGTTGTGTTGGGACCTCCCCTTGGTCATGACTTGGGCATCCTGTTATCTACCTTTACTCTCAGTTACGTGAGACCAATGCATTATTAACACGCGCGCGGGTGGGAGTCAAATTCCCCCTCCAGAGGGTTTTTCTGGAGTGGTGTTCGAACGGCGTGGCGTAGCCTCGCCAAATTTTGCATATCTGTAAACAACTAAATAGCAGATCATGTGGTCTCAAAAATTTTAGCGTACCTTGTAAGGTCGCTGACCTACGGCAGGTCAAAAGCAGGCCATGGATTTAGCGAGGTCAGTTTTTAGGGAATCGCTTAATCCGATGGAACAACGGAGTGTTAGACGGAGCCATGTGTTCCTGAGATGCTTTCTTACGCAACACAACAATTGAATAACCAAATTGCATCGACCTAGGGTCAGGCATGAAGGTCAGACCAAGGTCAAAACCAATCTGTTGTACTACTTCCGCGTTCGCTTTATGGGGTAGTTTCTGGCGCGCATTTATAGTTTATGGATGACAGGAACCGCATTAGACATCCTCCATGAACTTTTTAAAGGTCAGAATAGGACTCTGGCATAAAATAACCCAGGTCAACATTTCGTTTTAGGAACATACTGCCTAGCGTATTCTTTGTCGCTTATTCAGATGCAAAGCTCAAAACAGTCTTGTATGATTTTGATCACCATGACCTTAAAAATGTCAAACAAGGTCACTGACCTTGAATGAGCATATGATATTTTACTTAGAACATGAATCTAGGTTTCCGGGCACTTGGGGGACCAAATTAAAATTTGACCTTGTTTGACCTTATTTGACCCGAAGATCTCCACCCAGGATCCTCAAAATTTGACCTAAGTAAGTTACGTACAAGCTAATACAACCTGTAAATTTGATGTATGTAGCCCTCTTAGTTACTGGGATTTCAGAGGGTAAGGCTGACCCCCACCCGAGCGATGGGCATCCAACCGGCCACCCAGACGCGTGTTAAGGTTCCCTCTCATGACTGCCAGGCGTCTTTTGCACCACTGTCATTCCATACCATATCATAAATATCCATCAGATCTGACGGCCGTGGAGGATCCATACGGCTAACCTGACCTGGCTGATCTGACCCAAGTGACCTGACCGGGCTGACCCGACCGGGCTTACCCGACCGGGCTGACGTGGCCAGGCTGACCTGACCGGGCTGACGTGACCGGGTTGACCTGACCGGGTTGACTTGACCGGGCTGACCTGACCAGGCTGACCTGACCGGGCTGACCTGACCCAGCTGATGTGACCGAGCTGATGTGACCGGGCTGACCTGACCCGACTGATCACAGCGAGTTTCCGGCGTGGGAGCGGCCATCCGCCGCGGGCGCAGCAGCCGGACGCGGCGGCCACCGCGCCGCCGCCAGACGACATTCCTGTGAAATTTGATTGGGACAGTTCTTGTGCGCGACCGAATGCTTCAATCAAAGACACGTCAATAAGTAATCTGGATCAGCGCGGTCCTTTCATGTCACGTATTCTCTGAGCGTCAGCCAATAATCAGGCGGTATGTGGTGAAAAAGGGCGGGAAGGCTAATCTCCCGATAAGGGCCGGACGCAGATACAGTAAAAAGGCGCCAACCACGGCCGAGCGTGAGCTAAGGAGCCGCTGCCACCTGCGCAAAACTCAAACTGTCACGGACGCCTTTGTGCGGCGGGGTCGCCCGTGCCACCGAAACGAGCGGCGGAGATCGGCCATGCGCCATGTGTCCAGACCGAGATCAGGGGGAGTGAGGGGGAAAATAGGCGTTAAGAAGAGCCGTGAAAGAGAGGGGGCGGGTGGGAAGGAAGGAAGAGAGAAAGGAGGGATGAAGGGAGGGATATAGATTAAAACAGCCAGCCGCGGTTGAAGTGCGTAGGCATACAACCTGTATATAGACAGAGAAAATAACACAAAAAATAAACAAGCGAGACAAACACTGTTCCCTAACTCGTCAGGGACGGCTGGCTAGACTCGTCCCAGCTAGCCGACCTCAGGCGCGGGGGCGGGGTAGGGGGCAGGACCCACCGCGCAGCCAGAGAGCCGACCTGGCCGCCGGCCACCTCCCACGTCCAGCGCCGCTGTCCCCTGGCCGCAATAGGAGCCTGATGGACTGTTGAGCCGCCCCAATCCGGCGCGGATTATCGCGCCGTTCCCGGCAGCGTAAGGGGGGCTTATTTTGCGCCGGCCGCACCGCGTCGGAAGGGCGTGGGGAGCGGGCACGACTGGGCGGGTGGTCCCGGACTGCCGTAATTGCCAGCCGTTTGGCTGCTGGGGTGTGGGTCTGGTGGAGCAGTGGTCGGGTGTCGGCCCACCCCAGAGGACGCTTCCGCGGGTTGTCAGGCGTCCTGGTCAGGGGCCGCTGCGCCGTCAGCAGCGTCGCACCCGATGAAGTCGCCATCATCACAATTCAAACGTCGCACCCGATGAAAGCCGTTTATGTCTTTTTTGCAAAGCTCGTGGCTGAAGCGATATTCGATTTCCGTCTGTTCACTTGGCAGTTCAGATTAGGAGGCGTTCTTTCATGAAGGCAATTTAGTGGCTTTGTCCTTCAGGCGTCCAGTCGGGTCCGTCCCGGCGAAGCTCCTGGAAATGGCCTAAAGCCCTGATCTGGTTTATGAGCGTCCACGGTCCCCTATGCATCCCTCCAAGCAGCGCTGGAGCGTCCTCGGGCCGGGGCCAGCACAGACCAGCGCGTGACCTGGCGGCCTGGGGCTTGACCTCTCCCACCAGCGGGAGCCCGGAGCCGGCCGCGGGCGGTGCAGCGCAGGACGAGCCGCGCAGGACCGCGGCGTGTAGCTCAGCGGCAGCTCGGCACCAGACAAGACGCGCCGGCCCGAGACGACGATTGATTGCGTTCGGTGCGGAGCCGGTGATTCCTCATCGCTGTCGGTGATTTGCAGGCGCGGCCCGTGTTAGCGTCGTGTCGTGCGCCCGGATCCGCGCTCTGGCTCCCCATTGGTCAATTTCGGCTCATCTTGTTTGCGTATTGTAAGCGGTGTGTACTTATCAAGATATATCGCCGTGTTGTGATTGTTAGCAGCGAATTATGGTGTCTCATTGCCGTGCAGTGAGGAGAGAGGTGCGGTATCGTGCTCGAAAAAGGAAGTGGCGTAACTAAGTGGCTGTTTGCCAGTTTTGATTAAGGTCACGACCAATGAGTTGATTTGTGGGTGACTGTAACTCATGCTGGGCATCAATAACGGACTAAATTTACTGCGCTCATGCAGGCAAGTTAGAATAAACCTCTTCCATCCTCTCACAAAACAAAGACGGCCCGATGACTAAGCGCCTGCCTTCAAGCCTCATGAGAAAAATGAACTTCAGGCATAGAAAACTCCAAACACTTCAGAAGTCAACTACCCTCATTAATACCAAAACCGTGGCGGGTGTGCCGCGCTAATCCACTCAGACCCTCTCGCGAGCATGATTCATCGCGCCGGTCGTGAGAGCGCGCCCGGGAGACGTGCTACAGCGCGCGCCTCTCCACGATGGGCCCGGCTGGGCCACGTCCGGCGGCGCGCCACCGGCTTTCCCACACAAATTGGCGCACGCGGTGTTTACTCAGCGCCGCATATTTGCGTCGCATCGTGGCCGGCGTGGCTCCCGGGGCGCGGCACAGTCGCACGCCGCGTGCCGCGTGGTTTAAATGCCCGCCGCTCGGCTCATCACCCTGCGCGCCGCAGACAATGACGGAATCGAGCCGGCGGTGTCCCGGGGCGGGCCGGCGCCCCGCCGGGGCGCGGTGACCTTTCCCAGGCGGCGGCGACCGCCGCTACCCTAATCCATCGGCATGTGACAAAGTTTTAATATGTATTTTATGCGGGTATGGACTGCCTGCTGGCGAACGGCGCAGCTCTGCATGCGGGAGGGCGGTGACCTGTCTCCGGCCCCCCGGCGCGCGCCCGTGTCGCGCCACAACACGCGCCGCTGACCCCCGCTCGACCCCCGGTGACGCCGCCTGTCGCCGCAGAGGGATGGTCCGGCTGCGGGGGTCGTGACCTCGTCGCGCGCGCACTCTGAGTGGTCACGTTCCGGCGGCCAGCGCCGCGGTGTCCCCGGACGGCGCGGTGACATCCGGGGCAGAGGCTGCCTGGCGATGGTCGGCACCCCGATGTCCCCGGACGGCGCGGTGACATCCGGGGCAGAGGCTGTCTGGCGGTGGTCGGCACCCCGATGTCCCCACACAGTGCGGCCACATCCGGGGCAGAGGCTGTCCGGCGATGGTCGGCACCCCGATGTCCCCACACAGTGCAGGTCACATCCGGGGCAGAGGCTGTCTGGCGATGGTCGGCACCCCGATGTCCCCACACAGCGCGGTCACATCCGGGACAGAGGCTGTCCGGCGGTGGTCGGCACCCCGATGTCCCCACACAGTGCAGTCACATCCGGGGCAGAGGCTGTCTGGCGATGGTCGGCACCCCGATGTCCCCACACAGCGCGGTCACATCCGGGACAGAGGCTGTCCGGCGGTGGTCGGCACCCCGATGTCCCCACACAGTGCGGTCACATCCGGGGCAGAGGCTGTCCGGCGGTGGTCGGCACCCCGATGTCCCCGGATAGTTTCCAGCCCGACCGGCCAGGGCTGCTTATAGCTAACCAACTATCTAATCCAGATCCTGGATAAAACAAAACGATTGTGTCGCTCCACGTAATGCAGATATCGGTCCTTGCCACAACCGCACGATTGCTCCAGCCATTGTCCGTGTATACGCAGCGAGGAATTGTAAAACAAGACAGAACAGGCGTGACGTATGCATCGAGCCTTGAAACCTATGTCGCGGACGTTTACCACAGACAACCTGGACATGATGCAACAAACGTGCAGCCATATTTGTGGCTCATCTAGATGCAATCCATGAGAAGCCGTCAAATAAATTATCGATATCATGGCTCGGATCAGGGATGCACATTGGGTATGATGTCTGAGAAGTTGAAGTGCACCAATGACGAATATCCTTCATTCTGTTGCCAGCCTGACATGGTCCTGCATATTCCCCGGTGTCAGCCAACGCACGCGGAAGCGGCTTCAGTTTTACGCGATTGCTCCGAGCGCCCTCGTACTTATGTCTGGGCTGTCATGCAGTGATACAGGCCATGCCACCACACAGGTCTGCAGCGTCTGCACTGACCAACACCTCGCCCTGCTACGTGCCGTTCCATGGCACACCTGCAGCCCAGCACGTGCCCTGACATCTTCTCGACCCTCTTTTGGTCCGCTACACCGTAGTAAAAATGTCCTGCAGTGGTGGTGGTCTGGCATGCCAGTACGTCCGTCGAGCGCCCATGGTCCTATTGTGGTCTCCAGCTGGTCTGCCGGTGGTCCGACCATGGTTTGCCGATGGTCTGCCGCTGTTCTCCAGTTCGCCCGCCTGTGATGTCCCCGGTGGTCTGCCATTGGTCTAGTGTTGGTCTGCCGGTGATCTCTGTGCTGCGCCTGTGGTCCGCCGGTGATTTGCCGGTGGTCCGCTGGTGATCTGCCAGTGGTCCGCTGGTGATCTGCCGGTGGTCCGCTGGTGATCCGCCGGTCGTCCGCCGGTGATCCGCCGGTGGTCCGCTGGTGCCCCGCCTGTGGTCCGCCGGTGGTCCGCTGATAGTCCGCCGGCGGCCCGGCCAAACTCGTCTGAGGCCGTCTCCTGTGGTCGCCGCTAATGGCGTCTGCCACTGATGTGACACCGCCGACCGACGTCGGGCACCTGACATAGCGGCGGCGCCCGGCCGGACCGCTATCGGCCACTCCCATCGGTCAGACGCGCATTGTGCAACCATTAATTACGCTCAATTAAGACTGAGCCGCGCGGCGAAGGCCGTGACCGAGGCACGGACAGCTTCCGCGGCAGGCCGGGCGCGCCGCGAGCTGGGCGACCAAGGCCGCGGTCGTGCAGGCCGTTTATTCATTTGTGTGTTTTGTACGGCGCGCTGCGCTCAGCCTCGGACTCGCCGGGCGGAGTGCGGGGAGCCGCGGGCACCGAGGGTTCCGAGGAGGCACGCGACGCTCACCCTCGCAGGTCGGAGGTCACTCTCGGTTTGCAGCGAGTCCAGGGCGGCGCGGCGCCCGATCCATCAGCGACGGTCGGAGCGAGGCGCGCCATTAGACGGCGGCCGGCTGCACGGCAGCGCCGGCGCTGCACCACGTCCTGCAGTGAGCGACTTATCTGCGGGCGGTGCTCGATCACGGCGGGTGGCGGCGGCGGCGTCACTCGCGTCGGATTATGTCACCCGGCCTCGCACCTCCCGGACGCGCCGCGGCGGCGGCACAATCGGCGCCGGCGCGGGCTGATTGACCAGGTGGCGCCGGCGGCGGGAGGGGGGGGGGGGGTCGCCCGGGTGCCGGTGTGGTCCGGCCACCTGGCTGGCCGACCCCACGCTGACTGTCCTTTGTGGCGGGCGCATTCTTGCCGTGCGCTCGCCCGGGTGACTTCGCGACGGCCGGCGCTCGGCGGCGCGCTCGCCACGGCTTCATTGTGGCGCGCGGCCGCGCCGCTTTGTCTAAGTGGCCGGCCGTCAGCCGGGGCGCGCGCCCCCGCCGGGCCCGGCCGGGTCGGCAGCGCCGCCGGCCCATCATTTAGCGGCATTGTCGCGCGGCGCCCCTTCAAGTGCCGGCGCCGGAAGGGACCGGCAGCCGCCGGAAGGGAGCCGGCCAAACACGGGCGGCGGCACACGCGCCGCGCCACCTGAACAAATCGGCCGGCGGCGCCACTTCCTCCGCCAGTTCGCACCTCGGCAGCGCGCCGGCTGCTGCCGTGTGAGCCGCCGCTCCCCTACTAATGGCCCGCGGTCGCCGACTGTTTGGACGGATGCCGCCGTGCTTGCTCAGCCTCAGTTACGCTTTGCACAGGATGCGGCGCGAGCGAGCCATGACCCGACCGTGATCGGGTGTCGATGGCGCTCGTCAGTGGCGGGAACAACACCGCGGCGATGTGTCCGTCCTGCTTCCGACGCCGTGGCTGGCAATGACGCCGTAACGTGGCCGCCGGCTCGACCCTCTCATATTTGGGACAAAAAGTTCATTTAAACTCATCCTGGAAATTCCGGCTGGCGGGGAGTTCCGGACAGAGCCATTCCTTACTGGCAGTGTCTCCGACAGCCATTACTTTTGACACCCGGGCGCCGCGGCCGCCGACCGACCCTCGCTGGCGCGATGGGGGTCCGGCGGCCGCGGCCGTGCTTCGTCGGCCGGTCGCCAGGCGGCGCGCGGTGCATTCCGCTCGCCACAGGGGACACCGGAGAAAGGCGCCCGCCTCTCCGACGATATCACGTGGCATCGTAAAATTGGGCCGCCAGCCACCAGGCGCCACGCGGAGGGGTCTGGACGGGTTCCGACCGCCACGCCGCGGGACTACTGTTCACCGCGTCCCAGAGGCCAGTTCGTCATTGGTAAGATAGTTAACTGCGGTAGTGAACTGTAATGCAGCAGATAGCTACGTCACAATAGGTTATAGCTCCCGCGTTTTGTTCTCCAAGCTGTTCGCCGGTGACGAAGCTACCTGCGACGTCGCACGTGCGGCGTGAAAAGGCGTCTGTCGCGGAGAACGGCCCTCAGCAGAATGCCCGTATGCAGTCGGACAGCTGCTCGCTGGACGTAAGGTGTGGTGCGCATAACGCGAGAGGCATGCGCACAGCTTACGTTGTATGCAGTGATGACCATAGCCAGATGCGAAGGATACACTGGAAATCATACGCTTCATACAAACATTACCTCCGAGCAGTTGAAGGGTTCTTGCTCGACCCAGCGGCCGGTTTTGTAATGCTTACTCCAAAATATCTGGTACTGCACCTATCGGCGGGGCCGCAGCGGAAAACCGATGTTTTAATCATTGGGGTGGCGTTCACTGAAGGCGCCACACTGCAGGTGTCACGGCGCCGTCTTCGGCCCTGCGTGGAAACGTAACAAAGCACGGCTGACAGCAGCTATGTTTTGTAAAACCAGGATCGCACTTACTTTGTTTTTGGTTCGGGATAATTGTGATTTGATGATTTGCCCGTGGTGTTCTTAAAAACATTGGACTTACCGTGACTTTATTAAATGAAGGCGTTAGAAATTTCCTGATTAACTTCTAATCTTTTTGTTCGTCTACTTGATCCGTAATGAATCTGCAAGGCTCTATCATGGGACCACATGGATGACGACAGAGTTTTAGACCATAAGCTTTGCTGCCGCAGACATAGCACAATCGTGAAAAGTTAATTGCATTTGAAATTAGATAAAAATGCTATTTCTGGATATTTTCCACCTGTTCTAAGAAAAAGTGTCTGAAAAATTGTAGAAAAAGTCTTATTGCTTTGATAGTAACCGGTCTTTGCCGTTTTACGGTACAAGATCCGTCTTCATTCCACATATTTTCCTTGCTCCTAACTGATGCCTGAGCACATGCACCATTTGCAAAGTAACACCAGCCAATTTCGGCATGCCACACTGGATGCGCCCTTAAAGCAGCGCCTACGCGTGCGTCACGGCGTTCGAAGTACTCGCCGTGAATCCCGCTTCCGTCGAGACTGGGCCGCCCACGCCGACTGCAGAGCTCGGGAGAAGCGCCGGCCGCCGGACGCTGGACCGGTCGCGGGGCCGACGCCGACAGGCCGGCGCGGTGCCAGTTCCGGCAGCGGCCAGATGAATAAGGCGAGACGCGCGCCGCGCGCTTCCGGTGCGGTCGTTATCGGAGGATCGGCCCGCCGCGCTCCCAGGGTCCGTTGGCGGCGCGGCGGCGACGGCAGCGGCTGGCTGGGGAGCGTGGCTGACGCGGTGGTGGGAGCCTGCACATTCGGCGGCGGCAGGGGCTGGCTGAGGAACGTGGCTGACGCGGTGGTGGGACCCTACACATTCGGCGGTGGTAGGGTCTGGCTGAGGAGCGTGGCTGACGCGGTGGTGGGACCCTGCAAATTCGGCGGCGGTAGGGCCTGGCTGAGGAGCGTGGCTGACGCGATGATGAGATCCTACACATTCGGCGGCGGCAGGGGCTGGCTGCGGAGCGCGGCTGACGCGATGACGAGACCTTGTACCTTCGGCGACGACGCGGGCTGTGGAGTAATGTCGCCGACTAGCAGGCGGACCAGATGCTGCGCAGACGCTGTCGACAGGGCTGGCCGAGAGGATCATTGCTGATTGAAGCGACAGGCCGGTTCCCAAACCGGTGTTGTCGGCAGCCTGTGGGCTCGCGGTGTCCGGCCGGACCACGACGGGGAGCCTGTGCGTCAGCGGCAGCTGCGGATCAAACGGACTCGCCGCGCACCACACGGGACAGCCCGACAAGAAAGAAAGCATGGAGGACCTGCTCGGAGGGGCTGAAGAATGTCGGCGTCCGTGACCTCCAGAAGTGTGAAGGGCGGTCTTGACCTTGGGTTGAGCTTGACCTCGAAGTCCGACCCAGGCTCCGGGTGAACATCGCGTAGGTCGACCGGCTCCAGCGGTGCCCGCAGCTTATACAGGAGACGCCCCAAAGGCGTGACACATTTCCGTATGAGCTTGCTGGTAGATGATGGTGAGACATCGTTATCAATCTGCGGGAGGGTCGTGGGTATAGTTTTAAAAACGATCCGAAGTCTGATGGCAGGTGACTAGGTACCTAAACCGGAAAGCAGGCAAGATAAACAGACGGATGGTGTTCCACATAATTTGGACAGAGGCGTCATCTCCAGTTAGGTGCATTCATACCCTTAACTCATTACGAGCCTTGCAGTCTAATTATCAAGCGCATAGAACCGTGTCAGAGGCCATGCAATTGAGCAGGTGCTTGTGACGCACAACTAACGCTGGCCAAGCACATGCTCAGAACATATGCTGTTTAAGTCTCAATCTCCCTGAAATTGGCAGAAAGCGTAAAGTGCATTAAATGCCATTATACGGCTTAGATAATGGGCATAAGGTTGTAAACATTCAAAGTTGCAGCTTGTAATTTCAACATAAATATGCTGCATTGCTTTTGGTAAATTGTGTCAGCAACAACTACAGCCATCGGTTGAGCTTTAGCAGCATCTGCTGCCTGGAGGACTGGTGACTTTGGTGCGTACTGAGCGCAGTCTGGTGATGTCCACCAATACACATACCGTGGCAGCGGCTTGTACCGCCGCCTCGCCTATTTTCTGCGCATGCGCAACTTATCACGTTCCGACGAGTATCCGAGCCGCGGGCGTTACCATCTGGCTGGAGTAGTCCACATTCGGTCCGTGACGCGCCTGACCCTGTGCTAAGCTGACCCGTCGACCACCGCCCCACCACGGGACCGCGCTGCCCGGTACCGCGGCCGGGCGGCAGACGGCGCGGGGCCCGCGGTGGTCGGTCCGGCGGCGCCGGCCCGTGGGAACCGCCGCGTGCCGCTGGCCAGACCGCGCGGCCCGACGCCGCCCCGGACAGCCTGCTCGACCCGGCGCCGTCCGCTTTGTGGGCAGGCGGCCGCTTGGAAGCGGGCCCATCGCACTCGATTGCCCCCGAACAGGCGCGCGCTGTGCCGCAGCCGCCGCCTCGTTACAGAGCCGCCCGCTGAAGGGCAGTCAGAGACCGTGGAGGGGACAGTCGGAGACTGCGGAAGGGACAGCCAAAGGCCACTAAAGGGACCGTCAGAGGCTGCGGAAGGGACGGTCAGAAGTTGGGGAAGGGACGGCCAAAGGCCGCTGAAGGGACAGTCGGAGGCTGCGGAAGGGACAGTCAGAGGCTGCGGAAGGGACGGTCAGAAGCTGAGGAAGGGACGATCAAAAACTGAGGAAGGGACGGTCAGTGGTCGCCCTAGGGACGGTCAGAGGCCGCTGGGAGAACAGTCAGGAGCCGCTCAAGGGACGGTCTGAGGCCGCGAAAGGGACGGCCAGAGACCGTAGAAGGGACGGCCAGGGGTCGCTGCAGGGAAGGCCAGAGGCTGCGATCGCGGGCAGACCGTCTCAGCCAAAGGTGGCCCCAGACAACAGCCAGGAAGAGCTGAGTTTGGCTGCCACCCGGAAGAAGGAGAGCCCTGCTTGAAGCCGGAGATAGAAAGGCCCAGTGGGGAAATCTGGGTGCAGCAAGAATAATAGTCTAGCCGGCAGAGCCTCGCAGAATAGTCACGTCAGGTGAGGGAAAGTCAAACCGGGGGCGGAAGGTTGCAGCAACAAGAAAAAGAGCTGAAAAAAGGAGGGGGGGGGGGTTCAGCGCGGAGTTGAGCATACGGCAGGAAGAAAGAGAGGAAGAGGCGAGCTTAAGTCGCGATGACTTTGCCATTATTTCGCCTACACGGTCGCTGACTTGCAGTTTACCCACTTTGCAATATGTAACGGTGTATTCCCACAGACTTCTGGCTGCAAGGCATCACGCCGTATCGCAGTGTCCACTAAAAGGCAGGGTGTGTTTTAAGGGCGAAACGAAGGTCGACACTTGTTTAACAAGGCTCGTTTTGCTTGAGACAGTATAAACATCGATCTTGATGATTGTAACATTAATAAGCAATGGCTCTCGCAAATGCTTCAAGCAAGATTCGTATAGACGTCTATAAAAGCCACGGCGAGTTGACAGCAATCCGATCAGGAGCATGCAAACGACACAAAGGCCAACCGCAAGAAATAAAAGCCAGGCGATGAAGGCGTTGCCAAATCCTGAGAAGTGTGACAAATATTTTACTATCATTCCGTTATCATGCTAATGTTGTCAGATTTATGTCGAGTTTGGCGCCTTTTTGCGAGGATCTTGGGCTCTAGCTACTATTGAGGCGGCGTCCGTGACTGAAGACGGTTAATAATGTGTTTAGCATAATCCATACAAGAAGCTTCAGCAAGCCACCCAAGCTATGGCGAATGCCTTACAGTTCATAGTTACGCTTCATGGTTGACAGTTATCATTGTCAATAGCACGATTGGCTTACACTCACATGAAATCTCGCAACACTTGTAAGCAATGTGTTCTTTGACATCACCAACCCTGTAAATATTGTATTTATAAACAAAATACTTCGGTCGTAAGCGAAACAGACCGAATGATTTACCGGCTATTGCCGTTCCACGGTTGACAGCAGCGGACGGTCCGTGACATTTTTATGCCCAATATAATTTGATGTGAATTAGCTTGGAAAAGCCTTAACATTCCATCAAATTGTCATGACACGCGTGGCAAACTGAATTTGTGTCTCTTGGTGGCTAGTGCTTGGATTCGTCGTATTATTTACTTAAAAACATTTCGTGATCTTTGAGCACTTGTATCGCTCGTCAGCATTTTATTGCAACCATTTCACGATGATCATACGAATCCATCAACAAAATAGCCAAGTCCATCAGCAAATCTATCAACAAATAAGCCATGCTGCACATCATGAGAATCATAATCTGACTTGCGAGCCAATGCTATTTCCTCATGCTTACAGCTTTAGCCCAGCAGCAAGTAACTCCAAACATTCTCTCCGCCCGACTTCGAGCCGGCACGCAAGCCGGCATCGCTCTCGCCTGCTGAGACAGTACCCAGCTGGCGCTGGACTCACGGGACGCATCCCTTGTGAAGGGGACGATGCTCGCCCCCTTACCGTATGCCGGCCGCCGTCGCCGTCCGTGGGCGTGGTCGCTGCCGCCCGCGCCGCGGGGGGTGACCCGGTCGGCGCTGGGCTGTCTCCCCGTCCGCCCGGTCATGAGCGCGCCATATCTCCGTCCGTATCACCACCATCGGAGAATTTAAAAACCGCCGAAGTATGTTTTGGAGCCGGAGGGTGGTCCGCGACGCCGTCCGAGCCCTTTGTGCGTTTTTCTGCGGCGGCTCGACTGCCCGCTGCTGGCCAGGACCCGCCAAAAACGTTATCAGGGCGGCATCTGGCCGCGCGCCCCGCTGCCCCGTCCGGCGACTGGGGCGCCCTCTGGCGGGCCGCCCCGGCTGTCCTGCAACGCCTCGCACCGCGCACGTTTTTGCACGCGCAGACGGCTTCGACGGCGGGCGTTTTTGCCAGAAAGGTCGCTTCCGATGGGAATACAATGGAATGAGTCGTTACCTGTGTTAGTGTTGGCCGACTGTAATGTGGCAGTAGATGTAAAATCGTGTTTTTGGTGATAAACGCGCTGTTTTGTGGGCGGGGTTTTAAGCGCCAGGCAAGACATGGCCATCTGACCAGCGACCTTTCCGGTGCAGAGGAATTGG
Source organism: Pollicipes pollicipes (assembly GCF_011947565.3). Taxonomy (NCBI): domain Eukaryota; kingdom Metazoa; phylum Arthropoda; class Thecostraca; order Pollicipedomorpha; family Pollicipedidae; genus Pollicipes; species Pollicipes pollicipes. The sequence continues at coordinate 22,099,095 of NW_023596921.1, forward strand.
CAAAACAACGCAACGCCATGGTGGCGACAGCTACAGAACACGGAAAATAGCTGAACTCACAGTAAGACTTTTAAATCGCACTTAAGCATGGATCAAGAACATCTACACCCCGAGAAAATAGAAAATGTCGCAAACTGAATATCACCACTTCCCAGATAAAGCAAGCATCATCGGTGATATGTCCGTCATGAAGTTGAGCACAGCTTTTTGGAATAAGACAGCGAAATAGTTCAACAGTGGACGCCGCGCAGGTCTCCGGCTCGGTCCGGTGCAGCGCAGGTCCGTGGTCCATCTGATCGCCCCGAGACAGCTGCCGCCACGCGCTGCGCGGCACCGGCCCCCTGTTTACCGGGCCCAGTGTCACCGCGCGACCGGCTGTGTACCAGTGTAGCAGAGCCGCGCGACCCGGGCCACCCCCCGCACTCATGCGGGCCGCGATCCTCAGCCGCGCCGCACATTCATATTCAAACGCATCTGGAAATCGCAACAATAAATAACGAGCCCCCATAGTGTTCGCCGTCGGTCGACCGCGCGCGACCAACAACCCGACGCCACCGCGGCTCTGATGAATCTATCGCTATCACCCGCATCTGGACAAGCAAAACGAGGGGAAATTGTATTTTTATGAAAATGCCGGTCGCCGCGCGCCGGGGGACGCGGCGACAATTGTCCGGGCCGCGTCGGGTCATCGTGACGCGCCAATATTGTCACCGAAGTCAGCTGACTAAGGCTGTCACCGGGGCATTCTTGGTGCGGCTAGTGACCCGCCAAGGGTGTGGTGACGAGTGGGAAGCGGAATGGATGGAAAAATCCGTCTCTATCTAAGGCTGATAACGCATCGTCAGCCGAGATATAATACACTGGTTGAAGCTGTTATTGCTTGATATTAGATACAGACTGGTGAAGGGAAAAACTTAGACAATGTGATAAGAGCCCTCATGCTGAGTTATCAACCTTCTGTTCACCAGCAGGGACTGGTGAAACAACGCTATGGAGCAAACATCAGCTATATTGATAGTACCTGACTTTTCATGTCATGCTTAAGATCACGAGTGAAAAAGGTTGAGCGAGTTTAAGCAAAACATTGCGCTTAAAACCTCAGACGCGCAAATCCAGAAAATGACCAGAATTTCTGCAGATGCTGCCGCTAGAATGTGTGATAAGTGTAATACACGTGTGGTAAATCCTCCGAGCTCCCGCATTTCAACACCCGACACACAGCTCGACGTTAAGGGTTGCATGAAACAGATGACATGCGTCTAAGCCGGAAGGTTACGATGGCCCACCTCAAGTATGAGGTCAGAAAATTACGTACCACATCATCAGCCACCACGAACATTTCCCAGACCTCAGGAGCATTCTGGCAATCTAGGCTCTCATGTCCTGGAGCTCAGCACACGGTACTGCCAAGTGCGCTTTGCGGGTTCGGCCTCGGTCAAAGATCATGCATGTGCAGAGATTCCGCGATCTTGAAGTCCGCGTTGCTTTCAGCTATTGCTAAAAATTATAACCCAGAGCTGGAATTTGTTGTACAATGCGCCATTGTATCATGCCAGTTTGCTATGTGTTCGCTAGTGGTGTGGACGCCCTCCGTAGACGTGCGTCTCCATGGTGTTCATTACATCGGTCACGAATGCTACGCTTTGTTTCTCGTGCATACAATTTCCCTGGGCAGAGGTTGCAATTGATCGCGTAATCTATATTCTGCCGTGGGCATTTCCGCTCTCGTCACATTAAGACATGCATGACAAATCCTACTCCCAGCTGAACACGTTGAGGTGCCCAGTGCTGATCTCACCAGCATGAATTTTAAACTGGGGCCACTGGTCTTCGCTGTTCCAAGGCCGTGCAGGCCGCTCGACCATACGGCGGCATTGACATGTAAGCGCAGCTGTACTCTACACGAGGGGCTGTGCCCCACTCCACCTCCCCCTAAGTCTAAACGTTTATACTTGTTACTGGAAGATTTCGCAGGAGTCTGGTCCAAATTTGCTGGATTTCGGGGAGCCATTAACACTTGTATCCCCTTAAGGATAATTGCGTCCTCAAGCTTATGTGGCTGTTATGATGACGGCTCGCAGCTTGTGCGTCCCACGTGACGCTTCACAGGAGCGTGCCCGTAGGGGAGGCGGCAATAGCGGCTGTTTGCCGTAGATGCTTTGCGTCATAGCTGTTCCTACGCGACGGGAATATATGGTTAAGATAGACCAAATGTTGAAGCAGAATGTGCTGAGCTGTGAAAGTTGCTACGGAAAGTCGAAAGGTAGTACAATTTCCTGTGAAAAATCCCACATACGTCATAAGTAGTGTAGCTCAAGATAACGCACCGCAAATTGTTGAGTGATTCTGCTTTGCTAAATCGGCCATGGAATCATCACTCATATGGCGGTTTGAGAAATTCGGTTCGAATGTCATCAGGTCATGTTTTGTGTTCTGACGCCAGCTTTTGACCATGATTCTATATGCGAAATGATGAGGTCTTCTTGGAACGCCGGCATAGTTTGGGAGAAATACGCTGACCACATCACACAGCTGCGTTGTGTGCAAATTCCAGGGGGCGAGCGCGTTGTTTGGCCACGCTGACGTAGAAAGGTCAGCTGGCAGGAATGGGTCCAGTGTGAGCAATGTGGAGATGAAGAAAGGTTTTTACCTACCACTGCCTGGCGAACCAGACCGGAATAAAAGGTTATTCGATGAACTCGAGTGGTAAAACGTAATCGGTGTACACCGGGTGCACGCAACAAGCTCTTTTCTTGGATCAAGTCTTTCCAAGGCCTTCCACCCAAACGCTTAAACTATATTTCTGAAAGGGCTAGCTGGTTCCGTTTTTATAGCTAAAGCAGCTGTCTATGTAGATCTGACAAGATCACTGCGCGTAGCGTTTTCTTCAATTCATCCGCAACTTTGCATGCCTTGCCAATGGACAACTACCAGCATGGTTTTATTCAGAACGAGTCAGAAAACAAACCTTGACTGAGGCGAATTCGGCCCGCCCAAACTTTTGTGTGTGAAATGTGTAACATTTCCGTGCGCAAAATTACCGGTGCTGTTGACGCTCCCCGAAGCCCGGTGCTGTTGACGTTCCCCTTAAGTTCCCCTAAACTAACAGCGCACTTTGAACAAAACACTCTCCAGATTCATGCATCTGTTAGTCATGTGTCCGAAAGTCCTGCCCACCTTTCGCCAGGCCTGGGACTTTGCGGATGGAGAAAAATAGAAAGGGGATGAGTCCAAATAGGATTATTTTTCCTCAAAGAAATATTAAGTTTTCACCGACAGATATCTTCCAAAGCTGACCAGAATACGGTCTCCAGTCTGATCATCAGACTTCCTTTGCAACGTTACCTGTGGCGTATCGGCGCGGGTAGCGTCATGCGCCTTCAATAGCCTGCCGCCCACCGGACAGTGGCTGGCATCCTCAATAGAGTGCTGCACACTTGGAACATGTTCAAATGATGGCATCTTAGCTGCCGCACCCCTAGCTTGCAGCCAGTGCAAAGCGAGTGCCAAGAACCGCACGCTACCAGTGCCCTGACCTAAAATGACACCCGAAGGCTGGGTCGTTAAAGCGACAAAGGTCTTCCCGCCGATGCAATAAAGTCCAAGATGGCGCCGGGCGGCGATGCCGCTGATAGTCGTCGCCCATATTTCAGGCAAATAGTGCGGACACGGGCGCCACTGCAGCGCGGCCGGGGGCCGGACTGGCCGCCGGCGCCTGCCATTGGTCAGTCGGAGAGTCCCCACCTTCGGCGCCGCCGCCTTGCAAATGTCGGGCTCGATGTCGGCTGCGATTGCAAATAATGATGTTATTACTAAGGCTGGTCCTCGGCGGCGTGATGTCTTTACGGACTCGCTGGGCGTGCCGCCACTCGGAGAGAGCAGCCCAGCCATCGGCTGTCAGGTATCGCCGCCGGCTGAGTAGCTGGCATGCTCGACCTAGCGCGGCAGCAGGTGACGCGTCTGAGTCTCCAGCGGCACGCCGTCAGTGGGGCAGAGGCTGCCGTGGTCAAAAGGGCGCCGCCTCTGGCAGAGTGGAAGACGGCTTTCGATATAGCACAGCTGCTTTGAGAGGAACTGTTCTTGACGTAGGCAAGAAAGGCCTCGAACCCCTCATTGCTCTGTCCCGTTGGTCCTTGTTCTGAAAACGGCTTGCTTTCAGTAGACCTGAAGGCACTGGTTGCGCTGCTGCATCAAGCAATCATTGTGCATATAAGAATGCTCGACGTTACAAGGCGTTCCTCACAGCCACAAGCGACCTGGTTCGTGACGACATGAATTGAACATGGGGTCACATAAACTCAACGTTTCGATGAATCCCGAGACGGCAACCAGCCTGATATCCAGCCGCACTACAGCCATCGCGATTGCGCCATCACGATTGCGCACCAAATGCATTGCTCATCAGAACACGGCTGAGCATTGGTAAAATACAGTACGTTTGTGTGTAAAAAATGCAAAACAAAGATAAAACTTACGGTTAGATTACATTATGATGAAGGTCACATGAGTTGCAATATTACGTAGAAACCAACGCAAGCATATGCAAAGCAACAACAAAAAGCAAACAAACAGGAGGTAATTCAAAGAGGATTCTTGCGACTCTCTTAAAAGTGCGGGCTGCGTTAGCCAGAAACAGAAATCTGGGTGATTCTTCAGTAATTTGTAAGTGCGGCAGCAGAATATCTAGCTGTATTACCGTCGGATTCGAACATATCTTGTTCAACTCTAAGCGTAGTTGTAACAGCATAGGTCACGTTATTGAGCTCGCATTGAAAAATCGGCTCTGGCTGCCAGCGTGGAATTTTTCCCACAGACCTGGTGGCTGCCGTTATCACCAGGGGAATAACGCTGATGCTGGGGCTTTGACTGTCTCCGAGATGACACGTAATCGGAAGAATAGACGTCGTCTTCGATGTCTTTCCCAACAGTGTGCTGGCACAAGAAGATGACAATCACTGATGCTGCAATGTGCAGAACTAATAGCAATATCACCTGCACTACTATGCCTTCGACCGTAAGGAGATGTGGCCATCTCTACATGATACTATTTCACTCGCTTTCTTAAGCAGCTCCAAGGTCAGTTTTTGGGGGTTTTAAATAAAGACTAAACTGAAATATTTATAACAAGTTTCCCCCAAGTAGTTTTGATCTGAATTATCCACTTTTTTACTAGTGCGTTTGCTTTGATATGCTTTGCAATAGTTTTCAATATAATGTCAAAACTGGCCCTAAACTCGATGTCTCACGGGAAAGATTAGTATTTTTGAATTTATTGGTGTTTGGCATGCCCTTCAGGTGAAATAAAAAAGCATGATGTATCGCGCCAACGCATAGCCGTATTCTGCTGTGTACTTTCTGTGGTGTGTGATCGGAGATGTCTGCAGAGCAGCTGATAGGGAAGAGGTGCTTACCCATCATCCGGAGATGAGCTGGCCGCCATCTCGCTATATATCTAAGCCGTCGAGTGCGTGTAACTGCCACTTATGTACAGCTGCATCCATTGCCAATACGCACACAAACATGCAGATTCTCCATCTTTTTTCGGCGCTCAATATCTGACAACGAGACCTTGTACAGTTTTTGAGTCAGCGGTGCGGATTCCTATCCAGTTGCCCCCCCCCCCAATTTGGACTCCAGTCCCCCCTCCCACAACGTTGAGAAGAAAGTTGATCGAATCGTCAGATCCTCGAACTAATTTTGCGAGACTTGCCCCCGCCCCCCCCCCCCCTCCCCTCCTGTTGCAGCTGCGAGTAAATCGGGCCCAGTATTGCTATTGTCACTCATGCGCCGTCATAGCTGGACTGCGTGCTTTCCTCACTCCTTCTTCAACCTCCGGCATGCATTATTCACGTGTGCATTCACCTAACACACTGGCAAGTAACACTTGTTCCATTGCCAACGTGCGTAAAGCAGGCGTACAGAACACTCCATCTAGAATGGATCGGCTGTAGCATGGCGCAGAACGTTGCCATCTCCCGTGCCGGTGGCAATTTGTCAGCCCCGCGGGCGAAATATGGACGGCACCCAGTGACTGTCGTTGTCAGGCCGAACGGCGGTTCACTTATTAATGGGTGCTGAGGTGGCCTCCGGAAGAATGCCTCCATAAAGTCTGTCGTATGACGTGGAGCATGCAGACTCACAGAGGGCCTGACAGCCGAACTGCGCGCCACACTGGCCCGCCGCCATGTTTATCTATCGGCGGCGGCGTATGTGCGGGCGTTGCTAAGAGCCTGTCGACATTTGCATAATAATATGGGTATGCTCACACAACGGCGGACATAACCTAGCCAATGCAAGTAACAGCAATGGATCCTGGATACTGCTCGGCAACAGAGCAAGCTGGCTTATCTGAGGGGTTTGTTCTGTCAGCTGCCAACATTGGCGTCGCGCCACTGAGACAAGCTAGCGTCTTGTCACGATCCATATAGGTTTTCACTGGACTCATCCGCCGAGAGACATGATCCGCAACACTTTGCATGCACCCCACGTCCACCTTCTTCCTCGTTCATGCCACATCCTGCACCCTCGCAACACCTAGTTTATCCGGGGATCGGGGGGCTGCGTGCTACATGTTTCAGCCATGAGTGAGCTGGAGTGCTCCGTACATTGCACGCGTACATTCCCCGAGGACGGGGGATATGTGGGGACTAAGTCTCGGTGGAGGACTCCTAGGTGCGTGTAGCTTTTCCCGTCGCCATCCACTGTCCTTCATCCCACAGCCCAGGAATTGTCACTGATCAAAAAAGGTCGAAAGGTCTCTTATCAAACCGATCCAAACAAAGACTTCTCGTTCTGTCCGTGGGGCCAGCCGATGGCAGTGAACAACTCTCCAAATGTGGCATTTAAGCACATTACATTGCATCAGCAGAGCATGGCCCTCACGGCAAGTATACAATGGCTTCTTCTTTGACATTTTCCGTGAATCGCGCATCATTCAACGGTCGCGTACATCCCATACCTTACCCACAGCAGTCGATACGGACGGCGGTCGGGGCCCGTTTTGAGACGTCTCCACCGCCGTCAGCCGCTCCCACCGGACCATCAGTCATGCGCCGCTCGCAGCCGGCCCCTCCGCGCAGCTCGCCGACGCGCCGCTCCGCCGACCAGCTAATTAGAATTGATGCCGCGCGCCGAGCCATGCTGTGCTCCACGTACATGAATTCCTCTGCTGAATAATAATCCCAAACGGCGTCGAACGTCGCCGGCCCGCCCTCCGCTCCCGGCCGCTGCACGCCGTGCTGTCTGCCAGGCGGCCCGCCGAGTCATGAGGAGACCGCAGCTCGACATAGAAACATAGCTCAGGCGGCAGCGGGGACGTCAACACAACATGGGAGCAGAGCGCCGGCTATGGCATGGCGCCGGTCCGACCCTTTTTGCCCGTCCGGTGGCGCTCCCCAATTAGAATTCTACATGCAGATAGCCATAAAAACAGCCGAAAACATTCAGACACCGCCGAGGTTTTTTCTTGGCAGGTTGAAACAAGCCCAAGACGTGGTTTTTGTAAAAGGTCAAATGCCGAGCGGGCAGTTATGCCATGTTCTGACCGTGAGACATTCTCAGACCATTTCAAAGCACTTTGTCTCGCAGCCAATAGTGACAAAGGCTGCCTACCACCTGATCTGTGGCAAGGAACATTAATTCGCTCTTCCATAGCCAGGTGACATGCACAGTACGCAGACTGTCATATATATATATATATATATATATATATATATATATATTATATATATATATATATGTGTGTGTGTGTGTGTGTGTGTGTGTGTTGTTAACAATATAATGAATATAGGGAAACGTAAAGCGTGATGTCGGATTGCGAAGGGCAACCGACCCTTCTGAAGGGAAGGAAAGTTTTGTCACGTGATTCCAAATTAGGAAAGCGCGCAGAACCCCCAAAACTGTGTTAAGTGAAACGGCTCATGACCCGTCGATACATTCCAGCGCAATAGCATTGACAGTACCGCTGTATTCTACATTTGAAGAGGATTCAGCTCACACCGGCACAAGAGTTGCTTACCACAACATTACAATAGGTCAGATGGGCGCATGTAAAGATGCTTTTCCGAAAAAAGCGGTAAAAATCTTGCGATATGATTAGTTAAAGCGTTTTTAATGAACTGACCAGGTTTTTAAGCACAGACCACGCGGCGGCGGACGCGGGGCTCGCCTCAGCCAACAAATCGGACGAATGGGCTGTGGGCGTCGCGCGGGTTCCCGGGCGGCGATAACTACCTTACGTTGTTGTTAAGAGAAGCGCTCAGATTGAAGCGTTTCGCTTTTGCACCAAACGTCTCATCATATGATGTACTGATCTATGTCGATACTCGAAAATAAACAACAAACAAATGAGGCCTAAGGGTTATGCAATCGCTTTAAAAATGATCAATATTGCTGAACCTTTCACTTAGTGATGGCTGGAAAGCCACTTAGCTACTCAGCTTATTTGACAACCATGGTCAATGACAAGAAAACTCTGGATGTGCATACACTCTGCGTGATCATTTTTGTGGCTATCATATCAGCCTTGAAATCCAGCTTATTCATTTTGCGTTATTTCCATTTAGAACCTAAGCTTTTCTACCATTTTAATGCATAGAAATAGTGATAATAGCATTTCTTTGATGTACGGTGCAATAATTGATCAGAATGTGACCCTAGCTCAAACACGCGAATCAGGTCCACTGGTGTGATTGGGATGTGTGTGATCTATTTCATCTTACTTCGGGAGCACGCAGAACATTTTGAACGCGGTCAGCACGGATGACCAGCAGCAACTCTGGTGATGTCCATAACGTGATTCCGTTCTTTTTTAGGCTGAACGAGGCTAGCAGCTGAACATAA